>NC_060285.1:35771438-36095125 GCF_021613505.1 Equus quagga
TTGTACTTCCTACTCAGACTTCTCCTTGGATTCCAGGCACTCATATCCAATTTCCTATGTAGTATATTTAACTGAATGTTTCACATGCTTCTCAAATTAAGTAAACCAAACTCTTCTCTCCTGGCCTTCTGTAGATTGTTCTATCCTGGTCTTTCCTAAGATATAAGGTGCCATAATATACTCAAATTGCTGAAAGTGAAACCATATAGGTGATAATACTAAAAAATTGGAAGCAGTCCTAAATTCCTTCCTCTTCCTTGCCACCCACATTCAACCTGCCAGTATATCCCATGATTTCTGCCTCAAAAATATATCTTGAATATGTCTAATTTTGTTCATCTCATCTCCCAATCACCTTTGTCAAAACCCTTTCCAGGGTTCTTCGCCTTCTCACTGTTGTCTCTGCTTTTCATGTGGTCTTCCTCCATTTTACTGTTACATAGCAGCCAGTGAAACAGGAACCAGATCAAGTCAGGCTTCTTTGTAAAATCCTCTAACATTTCCCCATTGCACTTCAAATCCAATCACCCAGTGTTGGCCTACAAGTCCTTGCAAAGTATGACTCTTTGCTATGTCTCCAATCTTATATATCCTCTTAGTTACTATTAGCACCATTTCATCTCCTATAATATGCCAATTTTCCTCCAAACTTAGGGACATAAGACATGTTTTTTATGCTACCTGAAATGACGCTGTTATCCAGGTTCTGAACATGGTTGGTGCTGTCACATCCTTCAAGTCTCAATTTAAATGTCACCTCATCAACGACACTTTCCCTAACCACTTTGTCTATGCCATTATTCTCTACCAATGTTCTCGGGTCATATAAGCTTAAGCATTAAGAGTACAGGCTTTACCAGAACACACATCCCTGCTTTCCCTCTTCCTACCACAGAACACTGGACGACTCACTTGACCTTTTTGTACCTGTTTCCTCATTTTTAAAGCACAAATAACAAATATGAGTTAGTACCTAACTCATAGATTATTGAGAAGATTAAATTAGTTAATAAGTAAACACTCACCTGGTTCTGGCACTGTAATGTCAATGCTCAATAAATGTTAATAACTTTCTTCACAGTGCTTCACAATTTACAATTACTCATTTATTACTTTGCTTGATTTTTTTTTTTTGTTTATAGTCAGTGTCCCCCAGAGGACTGAGAATTCTATTAATCAGGGTGTATTTATGTGTGGGTTTTTTTTTTAATATCATTGTAAACTCAGTGACAGATACAATGTCTGGCATGCAGTAGAGGGGCAATAATTAATTGTTGAATCAAGAAATTGTTTTTGAATGGACTTAAAACCCCCGCTTAAAGATACAAATGGTGGTTGTTTTTCCTTTAATTATAGGAAAAAATGTGAATTATTGCTTTAACTATATAATTTAATCATTCATTGATACTTAATATAGATGTACATGTAAAGAATAATTTACCTGTTATATAACTATGCTCTTATTTTTAATCCTAAATTCACTCTTACTAAACATAAAACGTTTTAGCTATGAGCTGCCAGATATGTTTACACATCACTTTTCTTTTATTCTTTACTTTCGTCTTCAAGAAAGAAGCCATTTTAATTAGGGGCTTCTGGGTTTTTTTGCAGCATCACGGGTTCAGACCACATCTGATCTTTCAGAGACATCAATGTTGTAGTTTAAAGGCCTGCAAAACTTATTGGGGCAAAAGTTCTCTGTTACTGTTGTTGTTACTGTTGAAATTGCAATGCTTTCTCTTGACCTCTGCATACTTGAGCTTTCCAAACAATGTGGTAGGCTTTAGATCACAGGGTATTTTTACTCTTTGTTTTCCTCTATGTTTACTTTGAAGTTTGCCTTTGACCATCTCCTATCCTGAGAGAGGTCTCAGAGTTCCCGGTCTTCAAAAGGACTGAACGCTTAGCTTCATGTCCATTGCGTGACCTGTCTTCCTCTAGGCTGTCTGAAAACATTGGCTACACTCACCCCTTGCCATGCCCTGAAAAACTTACATCAAGCCTCTGAGTGACTTATCAGGTATGCTCAGACCATAAGACTATATCACTCTATTCTAATATTTAGTTTTCCTTATTTAATAAAGTAATATATTAGTAGGAGCTAGATGTCATGTTAAAAAAAAAATAAGTGCCCCTGGAAATAACTTCCTTCCTTCTCTCTAGTCCCTCGTTGCCTCCTCTTGTTACTAAGCCATAAATCTCACTCTTGCATGGGTAAAGTTATCTTTGAGTTTAATAAAATTGAGAAATATTTAAGCTTATTCTTAGCACTTCTGTACTGTTACTTCCTTTCGTACAATTGGAAAACCATATATGAAGGGAGGTCACAGTACAAGAAACACACATGATAAATATAAATAGGGAAAAAAACCCATGCACACCTATCATTGTTACATGTCATCAAATTCGTTCCAACTCCTGGCGATGTTATGAATGAATGATGTCCACAATGTTCTGTCCTCAACAACCCTACTCAGCTCCTTAGACTCATGCTTGTGGCTTCCTTTATGGAGTCAATTCATCTCATATTTGCTCTTCTTCTTTTCCTGCTGTCTTCTACTTTTCCCAGCATTATTGTCTTTTTCCAAAGAATCCTGCCTTTTCATGACGTACCCAAAGTAGGACAGCCTCAGTTTTATCATTTTTGCCTCCGGTAATTCCTCAGGCTTAATTTGCTCTAGGACCCACCCGTTTGCCTTTCTGGCAGCCTAGGGTATCTGTAGAGCTCTCTTTCAATGCCGTATTTCAAATGAACCCATTTTTTTCCCTGTCCGCCTTCTTCACTCTCCAGCTTTCACACTTGTACATAGTATTTGGGAATACGAGGGTTTGGGTAATCTTGGCCTGAGTCTCTAATGACATTTCCTTACACTTGATGATATTCCCCAATTCTTTCATTGCTGCCCTTCCAAGTCTCAGTCTTCTCTTGATTTCTTGGCTGCAGTCTCCATTTGAATTGATGACTGAACCAAGGTAAACAAAATCTTTAACAATTTCAGTGTCTTCATTGTCTATGTTAAATTTGTGTAGTTCTTCTGTAGTCATGATTTTTGTCTTCTTGATGTTCAAACACAGTCCTGCTTTGGCACTTTCTTCTTTCACTTTCATCAGAAGTCATTTCCAGTCATTGCTGCTTTCTGCCAGCAAAATGGTGTCATCTGCGTATCTTAGATTGTTGCTATATTTTTCACCAATTTTCACTCCTCTTTCATCTGAGCATAGCCCAGTTTTTCATATAATATGTTCTGTATTCAGATTAAACAGATAGGGAGATAAAATGCACCCTTGTCTGACATCATTGCCTGTAGAAAACCATTCTGTCTCTTCCTATTCTGTGCTGACAGTGGCTTCTCTTCCACAATACAGGTTATGCACCAGGACACTCAAGTACTGAAGCATACCCATTCCTTTGAGAGCAGCCCATGGCTTTTCATGATCTACACACTCAAAGGCTTTACTGTTGTCTATAAAACACAGACTAACCTTCTTCTAAAATTCTAGGGAGCACTCCATTAGTCCATGGATAATCGCAATTAGATCTTGTGTATCTCTCCTTTTTCAAAATCCAGCTTGCAGGGCTACAGACATTATTTAAAAATGCCCATTGGAACAACAATGGGATTCCATTTTTCACATATTTGAAAAAGATTGTTTGATGAAGCCTAGAATGGACATCAGTGTGCACTATTATCTGAAGTATAAATTGAAATATTCATTGTGGAGGAAAATTTGGAAATATCCAGGAAAAGTTGAAATGATATATACTTTGACTCAGCATTTGTACTTCTAAAAATTTACCTAGCAAATAAAGTACACAAGTTCATGATGATATCCACAAAAAAACAGTATACATTTTTTTTTCCTTTTACATCTACTCATCTCCCACTCTTAGTCTGTGTTCTTTCAGTAGGACTGATACCCCATGCTTCAAGAGTAACACGTGACCCAAACTTCAACAATCAGAATGTCGCCTCCAATGATGCCAACAATTGGTTAAAAGAAAGGCTTATGAACCAATGAGACCCAAAGAGAGTTATTCCTATCACTCTTACTTAAGGGAAACAGAAGAGAGTGTCTCTCTTTTCTGCTGGTTTCCTGGGAAAAGGCTATAAGTCTGAAGCTGCTGGCAGCCATTCTGCCATCATAAAAGGAGAACCAGCCTAACGAGAAAATCAGCCCAGAGGGAAGCCAAGCCAAAAAATGGAGAAAAATCAGTTACAAATTACATTAATTGAGACCATGGAGCCAATCACACTCAAAGTTGGTTGTACTCCTCATATTTTTGAGCTATGATAGCAAATAAATTTCCTTTTCTGTTTAAGTTGATGTTTATTGGGTTTTATTACATTTTAAAACCAAAAGAAGCCAAACTAAATAGATGGTATTTTAGCACACAAATAGAAAAAGTCATCTCTGTGGAGAATTTTAATTATGACAACTAGAACACATACTTAAAAGGAATACTAAACAGCTATTAAAGAAAATAAGAATCAGCTATAGATATTTTTATAGACAGACATTCGGCATAAAATAAAGTTCTAGAAATAAAAGTATACCATAGTGCCATTTTAAAAAATTTTAAAAATCTATGTATATGTACATTTACACAGACTTGCTTATATATAGAAAATTGCTTCAATAGTGATGAATAGTGATCCCTTTTATGATTTTTCACTTAATGGCATCCTTTTTATTTTATACTTGTCTCTAATGTCTCAATATTTTACCATGAACATCTACTTACATTTATAATAAAGGTCTATGTAAAAATATAAAGACATCGAGGGAACAAAATATGGAAGTACTACTTTTTCTTTGTAGCATCATTGAAGGTGAAATCAATCTTCTATAGAAGAGGCAGTAAAATCTAATATCATTTACTATTTCTTCCTTAGTTTATAAATTTAGGGTGTATGTATCATACAATTGTGACTATGATGAAAAACTGAAATGGAAAGTAAAGATAGATATCTCAATGCATAAAGCCAAGCTATTATTTTTCTTTTGCTGAAGAAGGTTGGTCCTGAGCTAATATCTGTTGCCAATCTTTCTCTTTTTTTTTCTCTCCCCAAAGCCTCAGTACATAGTTGTATATCCTAGTTGCAAGTCATTCTAGTTATTCTATGTGGCATGCCACCACAGCATGGCCTGATGAGTGGCGTGCAGGTCCGTGCCCAGGATCCAAACTGATGAACCCCAGACTGCTGAAGCAGAGCACACAAACTCAACCACTTAGCCATGGGGCTGGCCCCTATTTGTTTTTCCTTAATGTAGTCAATATAATTGATGTGGTGTGGTAGATAAACTTCAAGGTGGTCCCCCTGATTTCATCGCTGGTATTTATTCCCTTGAATATGACTTCCTTCTAACCAAAGATATATGACGAATGTGTGGCATGTCATTCCCATGATTACGTTAAATTATATAGAAAGGTGATGGAGTGTCACTTCTCTGATTACATCATAAGCAAGATCAGTCTTGCTAGCCAATTTGCTCTAGAATCACAGGCACTCCCTTTCTGTCTTTCTCTCTGTCATTGGTTTTAAACCACACAAGCTAACATGAATACTATAGTCACAAGGAAATAAATTTTGCCAACAACTTGAGGGAGTTTGGAAGCAGATCCTTTCTTAGTAGGGCCTCCAGATGAAAACTCACTAAACCATGCCCGGGCTTCTAACCCACTGAAACTGTGACACAATAAATGTGTGATGCTTTAAGTCATCACGTTCATGGTAATTTGTTACACAGCATAGAAAGAAATGGACTTGGATTTTAAATTCCATGCAAAATTTTATGACTTTCTGTATTTTAAGGTAAAAATAATATTCATTACATGTATATTTAAAAACATATCAATATAAGAAAGCAAAATATTTTGAAATTATAGTGTTGTAACTAAAAAGGAACACAAATAGAGAAAAGAGAAGACACCAAGGACAAATTATGTTTTCCTTTCAGAATTATAAACCTCAACCTTCCTATGCTAGTTCCTGGCATAAAATGAAATCCAACACTATTTTTCAGTATTTAAAGCCTAGAACAGTCTTGGTAGTTTCTACCCAAAAAGTTACTTACTGTATGTTAAAAAAAAGTAAACAAATGTGTATCACACCAAAAGGAGATGTAAGAATAGTCTGGTTTACATAAAAATCATTGAATATAAGTTCAATCCTTGGCTTTTAAGTAATGCAAATTTAATGAGATATTCTAGCCTTTGGTGCATAAGTGAAGTTCTTAGTAACTTCAAAAGGAATTGTGCTTGCATAGCTAAAGTCTAAATTTTCTCTACAAAATGCAACAACAAAAACAGACATATTTACAGCCTATATTTACAACGTGTTCTGACTAATACTTACTCAACTATATGAATACCTAAATGCTGATTTTAAAATGTAAGATGAGATCCTTTCCAATTTTAAATGGATTTTAATTGTCAACCCACACACAAAGTCCTGCATATAGTCATATTTTTAGTGAAATATTTCTCTTCAGTAAAGTTCATATAAATATAGCCTCTCAGACTTTTTAGTAACTGTGGCAAAAAACATTGATTGGGAATTTGTTTTTCTTACAGCTTGTATATATTTTCTTTTTCTTGGATCATCTACCCTGCTAGTAGAGGGATTTGAACAATTTTTTCCACAATGGTAACAGAGTCAGGGGTCAAAATTTTCCGAGCATGGACTAAAGCTAAACAGCAAGAAAAATATCAAAATGTATGCAAAAATATACAGAAAGGTTATTGGTCTCCTAACAGCAAAACACACCAGAAAATTGCCTTGAGAAAAGAAAGCTTGTGTTTGTCTAACAAAACCTATCATCAAGAATATAATCATCCCATAAGCTGCCTTGAAAAATCTTAAAACAAAAGCCATATCTAAGAATGAATAATATCAAGCCAAGATAAATGTTAAGGCCTTGCTCTGAATGATAATAATGGTGGATCAGATGGTGACCAGTCTAGTTTAGGGAACAGAAACCAATCACGTGGAAAAATTCAAACCTAAAATTTTATAACAAATCAAACCAATACTGTGTATAAAAGTTTCCCGAATCAAATGGAGAATTGAAGTAATTATCTGAATAATTAAAACTTAAAAATGTAAATCTTCCTGCTTCATTATTTAGGTATTTCAGGGAAAAATTTATTTGGAATTTTGCTTTATGCAACTGCATAGCTGTATTTTATGTATTAGCATTTCTCCACACAAAGGTTGAGTAAAGACTTTACTCAAGGGTTGAGAGTAACTAGAGAGAACTACAACCTAGATACAGAAATATCTTCAACTGTAGACTTCACAGGGCTGTGGAAGTGTTAACAAGGAATTGGGGCTTTATCCTAAGGGTAACGGAAGCCATTCATATAATCAGATTTGCAATTAGAAAAATTTGCTCTGGCTGTAGTATGGAAAATTTGTTGTCAGAACAAAGGTGGAAGGGCAATAATATAGATGTCAAAGTAAGAGAATATGAATGTGCTACCTTTTGTATTTCACCAACCTATTTTCTTTGCTTTCTTTTCTCTGTTCGTATTTTCAAGTCAAGTGTCACGCCTTCTATGAAACACTTCAGGAAATTCCAGCCCATTCTGTAAAGTTCCATTCCTGCTTTTGTGCCCTATTAAACCCAGTATGTTTCTATCATGGTACATAAACCATTGAAATGCATTTAGTTGTGTACATATAATTATCCTTCTACTAGTCAATAAATTCTTAATTAAATTTGTTTTCTGTCTCCAGGATCTAACACAATGTTTGGACTTGTGCCAATCAAGAAATTTCTGATAGACACATAAAACATTTTTCTTCATTCTCCCTAAAGACTACTCTTAAAAAGACATTTTGAAATCATCCATTTTGGCAAATTTTAATGAGCTATTTTAATGGCACTATAAGTTGCTAAAGGAAATTATCTTGTCTGTGTTGTTGCCACTGTATCTTCGGGGCCGAGAACAATGTCTGGCATATAGTAGACACTCAATAAATATTTGAATAAATAAAAGGATGAGTCATTTTTAATTCATATATCAGCTTTCCCCTTCTAAAGTGTCATCCACCACTAGTATATGTGGACAACATAATTCACATCTACTCTTAAGGTCTGCATTTCTTTACTGGCTAAATATGGAAGCGTAGACTAAGATATCCATCAGTAATGGTGAAAATTCTTCTGAGGGTTAGTGTAGAACAGGACAGATTTTCCTCTACTGCCACAAAACCACCACATAGTTATGAAAATGAAAAAAATGGTAGACTGGATTCTGTAGTTGCCTTAGTCCAAAGGAAAGGCATTCAAAAATATTAAATCCTTCAAAGGAGAATCATACTGTAAACATATTCCATTTTCTTGACCTTGTGCGCCTCTCATCTATTCTTGTTATATCTTCCAATATGCCTAGTGCAAATATCTACTGCCTTTTAAGTAAACTACATCCTTTACACTGTTCAATTTGGTGTTTATCCTCCTATCTCACCAGGCTATATGTGGGTCATAGTAAGTAGTACATATCCAAAAGTACATTGTTTGGTCTAGAGCAACAAAAGAGGGATAGAGAAAGATGGACTTTGGCAATCAACCTAGTCTCCTTCCAGAAACTGTCTCCCTCTCCCTCCTGCCTTGTCTCTCTCTCTCTCCCTCTGTCTCTCACACACCATATATTTCTCAAAGAAAAGCATTTATTTTTAGTTTTCAGAGTCTTTAATAGTCAAGGTCTACAGTAAAGAGGAAAACACACCTGAACACCCCAGGTAACAATGGAAACATCACTACAGTATTCCACAGAGGGAAGTTAGACTCCACCACTAGCCACCTGTATTTGTTACAGCAGCCCCAGGAAATTAAGTCCAAAAACTGGGTGGCTTAAAACAACAGGATTTCTCCTCTCAAAGTTCTGGAGGCCGAAAGTCTGAAATCAAGGTGCCAGCAAGGCCATACTCTCTCTGAAGGTTCTAGGGAAAGATTCTTCCTTGCCCCTTTCTAGATTCTGGTGGTTGTTGGCAATCCTTGGGGTTCTTTGGTTTGCAGATTCATCACTTCCATCTCTGCCTCTGTTGTTACATGGTGTTCTTCCCTCTGTGTGCATTTCTTTGTGTCTCTTCCCCTCTTTTCATAAGGACGCAGTCATATTGGATAAAGGGTCCATCTGACTCCACTGTGGCCTCATCTTAACTAATTACGTCTACAACAACTCTATTTTCAAATATGATCACATTTTGAAGTTCTGAAAAAATATGAATGGGGGGCCACTAGCCAACCCAGTACACTACTTTGGATAAACCTTCTAAGCTATGCTATGGCACCTATATGTAATAGCAAATGGAATCATTGCTAGAATTTTCTGTAACAACAATCAGTAGAAGCTTTAAAATCATAGCATTGATTTTTCCAAATTCAAAATGAGTCTAGTATATTCTTACCCTGAAAGTATAATATTATATGCAGGTCATAACACATATGGAAATTACATAATTTTTTCACATGGAGGCTACTGCAAAACTCCCTGTTTTAATACACAGCCTTTCTATCCTTCTCTCTTAGCAGCTTCTATGTAATTTTTTAAAATAGTTGTCCCTATGTGTCTAACCTACACTCAAGGAAATTTAGTAAAAGGCATAGTTTTTCTTTGTAACATCAATCAAAGCTTGAATGATCAAATCTACAACATCCCTAGCTCCTTGCCCTACCGTCTGGATAAAATAGTTTCTCAACTCACTATTTTTACCTGTGCTAATTACAATATTGAGCTATATAAATTTACTTGTCAATTTCCTAAACAATTTTTTTCAAGCTTCAAGAAGAGTTCAGGGGCCCAGAATATAAGTTTGCATTTTATACATAATGTTTATGGCTGCCATTGATTCCTATCAGTTTATCCTCATATATCTCCCCTCATCTTTTTCCATGATCACATAAATTATTAGTCTTAAGCTCTGTGACTGTGTCATTAAGGTAGTGAAAATGAAAACTCCTATAACATTTTAGGAGGAAATAGGGTTTATGAGAGACATATGTAAACACCTCTTCAGAAAGAGTAATGGAAATAAAACAGAAAATGCCCACAGTCATGATGACCACATTGACTACAGAACAATACCATTGTTTCTCCATGGAGGAATTCAAATTCCATTCCTAAATCATAAAACTAGTTTGTGGCCTGCTCTCTTGTAAACACATGCAGAGTTTATTTTTCTTTAACCTTGCTCATATGTAAAGCCATATGCAACTTCTCTATACACTCCTTGCCTCAGGAGCTCTTTCTGCAGCTGTACACCCATTAAACTGGCATTTTGCTATGCAGAGGACCTCCAGAACATATGGAGTTAGGGAGTTTTTGTGGTATTGCACATTTCCCAGATTTGGTTAAATAAATCTGGACCCAGCAGCATCTGATGAGAACTCTACTGTTTATTTTTATCCTTTTAGGAAAGTGCCTGTTCATCTTTGTTTTCTGTCACTAAGCTAATTTGTTATCCATGACTAAACAACTCCTCCCTGTCCCCACCTCAATTTTACAGTAATTCACAAACTTAGAAAATAGCCTTTGATGAGGAACTCTGCCAAAATCTAAATGAAGTCTAAATAACGTATATTCCCTAGCCCTCACTAATCCATTATTTTAGTTACTCACTCAAAGATCTGCAAGAGTCAAGCATGATTTCCGTTTACGAAAACCAGGTTCACTTCCCACCAGAAGTCATATTTATGCTCTCAGCATTCTTATCCTTTATCATAGATTTTACCGGCTTATTGTTTCCATTTCTTTACACTAGATAAAACATATCTAATTCTAGAGAATTATTTACATTTAATATGTCAATAGGGACTTAAAATTATTTTTACATATCCTTACTTAACGTTATTCATGTGTTTTGATTTTAATATATATAGTACCTTTGAACATATTATTACTGCCCTAGGTTGTGTTTAAGAATAATGCTCTATATATTTAAAACATTGTATTTAACATGTTTCCAAGAAAGGGTTGAAATTGTTTCATGAATCCCAGCAGTTCTTTCTAGGTCAAAACCTGGCAGACAATGGAACAAATGTTTGTTATTCCTCTCATAATTAAATCTTTTTTGTGTGATTTTTCAATTACATGTGCCAAAAAAGGGCATCTGTAGTTCTTTGACTTAGCCTGAATACTCTAAATTATTATTCCTCCTTCCAAACCACCATAACAACTAATTGAACTAGTCAATTACTCTGCCTAATTAGAATCCAGAAATTTACATTCCATGTGCCAATAATTTACCATATCTTTCTTTCCACTCTTTCCACTATTTGAAATTTGCTTTTATTTAATTTTGATTCAGTGATCTTCCTTTTGCATGGCATTTTTTTTTTTTTTTGAGGAAGATTAGCCCTGAGCTAACATCTGCTGCCAATCTTCCTTTTTTTCCTTTTGCTGGGGAAGACTGTCACTGAGCTAACATCTGTGCCCATCTTGCTCTACTTTATATGTGGGACGCCTGCCACAGCTTGGCTTGCCAAGCAGTGCCATGTCCGCACCCGGTACCCAAACCGGGGAATCCAGGCCGCCAAAGCTGAACATGCCAACTTAACTGCTGTGCCACCTGGCCAGCCCCTCGCATGGCATTTTTTAACAACACTCACTACAAAGTGACATTAGAGACTGTCTCTAATAACAGCCTGAGAGCTTTAAATTTATAGGTTCTTTTTCTCTTTTACAAGGCCCATACTGGATTAACATTATTTTTCTTACTATTCCAGTTACCAGTTTTCCTTGGGCACGATCTTTTAAATATATACTATACGAGTATAATTTTCTTATAAAAAATTGAAATGTCACAGAAAAAGCTGAAGTCCCCTTCACAACATTGTCAATTCCACCCCTCACATGCAACCATTATTTTTATGTAGATCCTCTATTGTATGTATTTCTGCGTGTTTACATCCACACATGCACCCATAGAAAATACACAATGTTGTTATGTAGGGTTTTTTTTAACTTACAAACAATGTCTTAAAGATCTATCATACTACTTCTTTCTTCTCAGTTCTTACATCGGAATCCCCAGAATGGATATATCATAGTTTATTCATCTTCTTATTGGTGGATGTTTAGTCATTTCAAAATGCTTATCCATAATGCTATAGTGAATATCCTTACAACTACTTTCTTAAGCAAGTAGTACTTAATAGTCCTTCAATTTTCTTCTTTATCTAATTCAACTTCTATCTAAATGTCTTTCAGAGTATCTCAAATATTACTGATCTCTGAAATTCTAATTATATATTCTTTCTTTTTTTACTTTCTTTAGAATATGGTTGACTCTTTATTTTGACAATTAATATAGTCCAGTTTCTTTTCCAGCTACTTGTATGCTCCTTGAGATATTCCAGCTAGTTTTCTTGATTTTTTTTCCATTAACCAAATGTTTATGAGCATGTTCCATGTCACTAAGAACTGTTCTAGGTACTAGGAATGCAGCAGGAATAAAACACTAGAGACTCTGTCCATATGAAACAGAAAGGATGATGTCATTATCTTGAGTCTGTTCCAGTGCTGAGCATAATGTCATAACTGATGTAAATTCCCCATAAATCTTTTGGGAAGGCTGACTTCTGCTCATGATATAATATAGAAAAATAAATGATGTAGGATAACTACAAACATAGTGTGATAGCTGATCTTGTGTGTCAATTTATTTGGGCCTCAGTGCCCAGATATGCGGTCAAACATTATTCTCAATGTTTCTGTAAGGGTGTCTTTAGATGATATTAATATATAAATTGATGAACTTTGAATAAAACAGATTGCCCTCCATACTGTGTGGCGCCTCAGCCAATGAGTTGAAGACTTGAGTAGAATAAAAAGACTGACTTCTTCCAAGCAAGAGGAGATTCTGCTAGCAGATAGCCTTTGCACTTGAACTGCAATAAGGGCTCTTTCCTAAGTCTTCAGCCTGATGACATTTGGACTTGAATAGCAGATTTTGGACATGCCAGCCTCCATAATCACATGAGCCAATTCCTTAAAAAATACACAAACACGTACACCCTATTAGTTCTGTTTCTTTGGAGAACCTTGACTAATACGCACAGGGGAAATAGTGAAATAGTTTAGTTCTTACTCTAGGACCATGGATAGACTTTGTAGTAACCTCTATTATTGCTGCCCCTCCCTTCGGGAGGACTGCCAAAATCAGGCATAGCTGTATACCCAGTGGTATCCCTTCCCATGGGAGAATTGTACTTCCCTGCTCCATAACAACATAAGGTTTGCCCATGTGACTTGTTCTAGCCAATGATGAGTGACTGGATATGAACTATGCCATTTGCAAACATATCCTATTTTGCATCTGCCACATGAACAGTGCGTTCTAGAAAGAGACAGCTGCTTCCACTGAATCCTGGAGTGAAAAGGCACAGAAACTAGAGCTGTGACTTATTTATAAGCACTGAACACAGTATGAATAAAAGATAAGCCTTGCTTGTTTTAATGGGTTCAAAACTTCCATTACTATAGCAAAACTAGCCTTAATAGACAGATACTGTCTTAATGGGTTATTGAACTAATGCCCTCTCCTTTCAGCAAAAAACTATAGGAGAGAGAAAGGGATATAGATGTATTCCTCCTCTCCCATCCTGGGGAAAGGGTCCACTTATATCTCATTCAATTGAAGTGGCCTATACACACAAAAAAATTAATGACCACTGAAAAATATGGGATGGAAAAGAAAGAAGATGTGCACACTAAGTTGTGGCAAATATTCTAAGAAAGAAGCCTTCAGTAGTCTTCTACATTATGCTGATTTACTCTGTTTTACAAGCTTTCATATGAGAAAAAAAATTACTGTAGCTGCTTAAAACAGACAGCTCTAAGACAGAATTCATCTACTGAATAAGATATACACCAAGCACAAACTCTGCTTGAGCATATGAGAGGCACTGATGACAATGGCAGACATGGTCTCTGAACTCCTGGAGCTTATATTCTAAAGAAAGACTACAGAAATCTAGAGGGGTTTTTTTTTTAAGAACGGTGAATAACATAATTATTGCATCTGAATTTCAGCTTTACTAAGAGTAATAAATGTAAGTTAAAACCCTGACATTTCTGGCCAACTCTGTTCATTCCCCTGACTATCCCTTCCTGTTTATTAGATTGTGAGCTAGATGAAGACTAATTTGGAACAGTTTAATATTTGAAAAGTAAGTAATGTAAATTTTCAATAAAAAACACAAAATTTATATATATGTACTTTCTGTATCCTTGGGCAAGTACTGTGTTGAACATATGATACATAATTAACATTCTTGAATAAATGTTATCTCTATTCAGGTATCAGGTCCCTAGAACAGCACCTGGAAAGCTATGTGTCCAGTTGCTTCAATAACATAATTAGAATCTCATGAACTTAATGCATGTGAAAGGAACATGTGAACCATTAATTACCAATCCTCATTCTAAAGAGATAATGGAGATTCCATTCATTCTTCCATTCATTTATTGGGGGAGGAGGTAATGCAACCCCACTCCTCTCAGGGCATTACCCAAATAATATCAAACTGCTGGCAAATTCTGAGGCTGTGATCTTACTTGGGGAAAACAGGAGCCTGGCTAGGAATTTAAAAAGAAATCCTGGAGGACTACATAACTAGGGAACTTTGAAAATCTCCAGCAGGACATATTCTGGAGTTTCTATAAGAATGTCCACATCCTCAAGAAAGACCCGGGATGGGAGAAGGCACTGGCTATTCACCTATGGTTCATGTTGAGGCCTGCACAATCATAACGTGCAAGCTCAGACTGCCTCATAAAATGTGTGAAATTTGAGATGAACCTTCTCACACAAATCCCCTTGGCAAAGGATAGGAAACATTTAAGCAATGCATTTAAGAAAATCTGCCCAATCATTGACAGACCACTAAATTTTACTGACACAAGTGTGACCTTTAGAAAGCAGGCTTAAAAATAAAAAGAACTTAAAAAGCTGGTGGAAAACTCAGTGTCTACACACCATAGGGACTAATTCAGTAGCTTTTGTATTTCAGCAAGGTGGCTAACCAATAAGGAGCAAGGCCAAAGAAAAATAGCAAGAACAAAAAATGCTAGAGAGTGTAGACATCTCATACCAGAGTTGTGACTTTTTTAAATGTCCAGTTTTCAACAAAAAATTATAAGACATGCAAACAAACAGTAAAGTTTGCCACATGCACTGGGGGAACAAGTAGATGACAGAAAATGTCCCACAGAGGAGCCCAGATACTGGAATTAGTAGACAAAGTCTATTCTCAGCTATTATATCAGTTTAAAAAATAAAGCAAACCATGCCTAAATAATTAAAGAAATGTATGTGACTATGATAGCTCATCATAATAGAGAATATCAATATCAATAAATAGTGATGTAAGTTATAAAATATAGAAATTCTGTAGTTGAAATTACAATAACTGAAATGAAAAGTTCACTGGTGGGGCTCAACAAAAGATTTGAGCTAGCAGAAAAAGACTCTCTGAACCTGGAGAGTGATTAATATAGACTTTTCAGTCTGAGGAGCAGAATCAAAGAAAAATGAACAATGTACAAAGCCTCCGAGACCTCTGGGACACCATCAAGTGTACCAACATACACCTAATGAGAGTCTCAGAAGGAGAAGTCATAAGGGTAGAAAACATATTTGAACTAATAATGGCCAAAGACTTCACAAATTGGATGAGAAATATTAGTTTATTGATTCAAGAAATGCAATAGAATAAAGTGAATGAGATCCACACCTAGATACATCTTAGGCAAACTGCAGAAATTCAAAGAAAAAGGGAAAAATCTTGAAAGCAGCAAAAGGATAATAATTTATCACATACAAGGGATCATCATTAAGATTAACAGCTGACTTCTCACCAGAAACTATTGAAATGAGAGGATAGCAGGATGACATGTTCTCATTTTTGAAAGAAAGACTATCAACCAAGAATTCTATATCCAGCTATACTCTCCTTCAAAAATGAAGCAGATATTAAGAAATTTCCAGAAAAACAAAAATATAAAACTTTTTGCTAATAAATGCGCTTGATAAGAAATACTAAAGGGAGACCTTCAAACTGAAACAGAAGGGCATTTGGTGGTAATTCAAATTCATACAAAGAAATAAACAATAGCAGTAAAACTACAAAGTTTCTATGAAAGTCAATATAAACCTGTTTTTTGATTGTGTCTCTTTCTATTTTAAAGGATAACTGCGTAAGTCAATAATTTTAAAACTGTATTGATGGATTTATAACTTGTAATGATGCAATGCATATGAAAATAGCACAAAGAGGGAGAGGGAAATTAGAGCAAAGTTTTTCTATATTATTGAAAATAAATTACTATTAATCCAAACTAGGTTGTTTTAAGATGCTACTTATGTAACCCAAGACAATCAGGAATAAGAAATCATAAAAGAAATACCAAATAAATTTAAAAGATACACTAGAAAATATCTATTTAACATAAAAAAAAAGCAGGAATTGAGAAACAGAGAAGGGAAAAGACAGAAAACAAATGGCAAATGGCAGTGACTGTTCTACTTTTGGGCAAAATAACCATTAAAACAAAAATTGTTATTAAACGCAAAGAAGAACATTTCATAATGATCATAGGTTCAATCTATCAGGAAGCTATATTGTTAAAAATATATGCACCAAACAGAGTCCCAAAATATATGGAACAAAACCAAAATAATTAATGACAGAAATTGCCAATTTGACAGTCAAAGATTTCAAAGCCTCTCTTTTTATGTTATATAGAAGTAGAAAGACAATCGAGAAATAAATAGAAACCTTGAACAACAGCTATAAATCAACTAGCCCAAACAGACATGTATAGACTGCTCCGTCCAACATCAGAGTACACATTCTTCTCAAGAACACATGAGACATCCTCCAAGATAGATCACATGCAAGGATATAAAACAAGCCTCAATAAATTTAAGAGGACTGAAATGATACAAATTATTTTCTCCAACAACAATGCAATTAAGTTACAAACTCAACAACAGAAGAAAATCTGGCAACACATTTCTAAATTATCAATGCAGCAAGGGAAAAAATACAAGTGAAATTAGAATATTCTTTCAGATGAATAAAAGTGAAAATACAACATATCAAACTTTATGGGTGGCTAAAGCAGTTCTCAGAGGGAAATATATAGCTATAAATGCATATATTTTTTTAAATGAATAAACTAATCTTCCATTTTAAGAAAATAGAAAAAGAAGAACAAAATAAGCCCAAATCAAGCAGAAAGAAGGGAATAATAAAGGTCAGAACAGAAATAAATGATATAGAGAAAATAAAAACAATAGAGAATAAATAAATAAAAATTTGGTTCTTTGAAAAGATAAAAAAAAATAGCAAAAATAACCAAGAAAAAAACAAAGGGTTCAAAGTATTGAATCAAGAATGAAAGTAAGGACATCTCATAAAAATAAGGTAACTTAGATGAAATGGATACATTTCAAAACTGACTCCAAAAGAAATAGATAGTCTAAATAGACCTATAACAAGCAAAGAGATTGAATGAGTAATTTTAAAACATCCAACCAATAAAGTACAGGTCCAGATGACCACATTGGTGAATTATATCAAACATTTAAGAATTATTACCAATCCTTCACAGACTCTTCCTCAAAAATGAAAGGGGAGGGAACACATCTAACTTCATATTATGAGACCTGTATTACCCTGATAGTAACAGTAAACAAATGCATTACAAGGAAAGGACTCTATAGATCAATCTTCCTTAAGTATATAAATTCAAAAACCCACACAAAAGGTACTAGCAAACTGATTCCAGCAATATCTACAAAGGATTATTCACCAGGACTAACTGGGATTGATTGCAGGAATGCAAGATTGTTTTAACATCCTAAAAATCAGTGTAATACAAAATGTTAATAAAAAACAAAAATCACATGCTCATCTCAATAGACACAGAAAAAGCTTTTGACAAAACCCAGTATCCTTTTATAATTTAAAAACACAAAACTAACCCTTAGCAAACTAAGAATAGGAAAAACTTCCTCAATGTAATAAAGAGCTTCTACAAAAAAAAAAAACCCACAGCAAAACCATACATAACTAAAAAGGACTGAATGCTTTGTGCCTAAGATCAAGACACAAAGACACAAAGATCTACTCTCACAACTTCCATTAAACATTATCCTTGAGATGTAGCCAAGACTATTAGGCAAGAAAAAGAAATAAAAGGCATTCAGATTGGAAAAGAAGTCAAACTATCTCTATTTGCAGATGACATGATCTTAAATATAGAAAATCCTAAGGAATACACTAAAAAACTATTAGAAATAATATATGAGTTCAGTAATAGGGCAAGGTAAAAGATCAATATACAAAAATCAGTTGAATTTCTATATACAACTGTAATGAATAATCCAATGGGGTTTATTTTTAAACCCCATTTATAAAAGCAGCAGGAAGAATAAAATATCTAGGAACAAATTTAAAAGAACTGTAAGACTTTCCTACTGAAAACTATAAAATATTGTTGAAAAAATTAAAGAAGGTCTAAATAAATGGAAAGACATCCAATAACTTTATACTGTTAAGATGGCAATACTATCCAAATTGACCTACAGATTAAAAGCAATTCTCCCATTTTGCTTTTTTTCAGAATGACAGGCTAATTCTAAAATTCAAATGGAAATGCAAGGAAAGGTAAATAGCCAAAATAGTCTTCAAAAGAACAAATTTGGAGGGCTCACTCTTCCTTATTTCAAAACATACCATAAATCTACGATAATCAAGACAGGGTGGCTCTGGCATAAAGATAGTTACAGAGATCAATGCAAAAGATTTGAAAGTCTAGAAATAAACCCTCAATTTATAATAAATTGATATTTGACAAGGGTTCCAAGACAATTAATTCAATGAGAAAGGATTAGTCTTGTCCATAAATGATGCTGGGACAAATGAATGTTCACATGCAACAGAATGAATTTGGAAACCTACCTTACACCATACATAAATATTAATTCAAAATAACTAACAGATGTAACAGCTAAAATTATAAAACTCTTAAAAGAAAACAGGAGTATATTTGTGACCTTGGATTAGGCAATGGCTTCTTAGATATGATACCATGAAAGCATAAGCAGTGAAAGAAAATAGACAAATTGGGCATGATTAAAATAAAAACTTTTGTGCAAAGGGTACCATCAAGAATATGAAAAGACAACTCATAGAATGGAAAAAATATTCACTAGTCATATATGTGACAAAGGACATTAATCCAGAATGTATTTTTTAAATCGCTTATAATTCAACACTAAAAAGACAAGTAACCCAATTTTAAAAAGGGCAAAGTATTTGAATAGATATTTGTCCAAAGAAGATCTACGCAAGGTCAATAATTACACAAAAAGATGCTCAACATCATTAGTCACTAGGGAAATGCAAATTAAAATCAAGACAAGATACCACTTCATACCCACTAGGATGGCTGAAATGAAAAAGACAGACAATAACAAATGTTGGTGAGGATGTAGAGAAATTGAAACCTGCATATAGTGCTGGTGGAAATGTAAAATAGTGCAGCCATTTTGGCAGGTCCTCAAAAAATTAGACATAGAGTTATGATATGACCCAGCAATTTCACTCCTAGATACATACTAAAGAGAAATGCAAAGCTATTTCCACCAAAACTTATACACAAGTGTTCATAGGAGTATTATTCATAATAGTCAAAAATGAAAATAAGCTCCATGTCCATTGACTACTGAAAGGATAAACAAAATGTGGTATACGAAATATTATTTCATGCAATGAAATATTCAGCAATAAAAAGAATGAAGTAGTGATACATACTACAACGTGGATGAACCTTGGAAATATTACACTAAGTGAAAGAAGCCATTCACAAAAGACGAGATATTATATGATTCTATTCACACAAAATATGTAGAACAGGCAAAATTCATGCAGACAGAAAGTAGATGAGTGGTTGCCAGAGAGTGGGAGAGGATGAGATTGGGAGTCACTAATGTATAGAGAGTTTCTATTTGGCTAAAACGGTGATGGCTGCAAACTCTGTGAACACAACAAAAACCAACCAACTGTTTAATTTAATGGGTGAATTTTATAGCATATGAAATATATCTCAATAAAGTGGTAAAAAAGGGAAATTATTGGTACTATAACGTAATCTATATTGCTAGGCAATTCAAATAAAGGTTAATAGCTATATTTACTAGATAAACTGGCTCAATATATGGACAGACATTTTAATAACAAAATTTAATAGTTAAATAGATGCCTGAGTAGAAAGTTAAATGTTAAAAACACAGGAAGTAAAAATGCAAAGTAATATTCTCATTAAATGTATTTGAAGTATAATCAAGTCTTATATATTCACACTTTCAAGACCAAGAACACTTTGCTATAAACAGGACAACTGGAGTAAATGTTCTTAGTAAATATTTACATAAGAAAAAAATGTATTTTTGATAGTAATTTCCATATATTTTTCATTATCAAAATACTTAGTATCAATTACCAAATACAATAGTCGCAGAAAGCAGAAAGGAAAACTGAAAATGTAGATACCAGTCCACCACTTGCTTCAGTGCCATATTTGAGGGCTTGGTAGGTACTGGGCATTCTCACATTTGTAATATACTTCCTTCATATCATATCAAATATATTCAAAACTTAGAACTTGCCATATTAAGTATATTGTCTGTAAAATTTTGAAGTTTCAAAATATGTTTTTGATCCCTTTGACTATGAATAATTCATTTACAATTGGTTATAATTTCTCAGTAATTATTGTGTGAAGTGAGAAATCTAACCATAAATTCTTTTTAAATGAAATTTTATGAATACTAATATAACACTTAATGAGGCTGTTAAATTTAGTTATTTAAACATTCATTTTAATTTTGAAGTGTTTTATATTTTTGACATTTTTTCACATTTCATACACTTTGATAATCTTCGAGCTTTAGATACAGCATTTATAGTGTTTATTGGATATACCTGCTTAGTTATATACATGACCTTGTGGAAATCAATTAAATTTTCTGGTTTCTATTTTCTTATCTCTAAAATAGATTGAGCAGCATTTATATATGGTTGTTTTGAGGAATACAGGCTACAGCACATTAAATACTTATTGAAATGTCTGACACATAGAAGATACTTATTAAAGTTAATAAGTATTAATAGTTTCAGTGTGCCAGACATTGTGCTATGCACTAGAGATAAAGAAATAAGACCTGATTCCTTCCCTGAAGGAGACCATCCAGCAATAAATGAAAGATTTAACTAGAATTTGGCAGATATATCAACAGAAACCATATGCAGAATTCAAAGTTCTCACAGAATGAGTGGACTAACTTTACTAAGAAACAAAGCTAGATAGAAAAAGTTATAGTATAGCTGCCTTTTGAAACAGCAGTTGATCTGAGAGGTCCACCATGAGTAGACGCTGTGAGTGAATCCTCTCTCTGTCCCACTAGTGCTCTTGCTGTTTACACTAGTGACAAAGTATTGTAGCGGCATGAACACAGGTGTAGGGGTTCAATGAAACTGATTCAAAACCCAGCTGTGCCATAGATTCTCAGGTGGTTAAAAGTGATTCAGGGTGTCACTGCGGCGAACCTAAAACTGCTCTAAAAAAGTAAAGTTTATTAATTTCAAGAGAAAATTGATTCAGGCCATAGATCCCTACACAGCAAAGTGATATAAAAAGAATCCAACATGAGGAGCTTTTTGTCCTAATTTGACCTCTAATTAAAAAGAAAACATTCTCCCACTCTGCAATATTCAAGTATCCAAATTTCTAACATTAAACATTTATTAAATACTTAGTAAGTACTGCATAACACACTAAGCAATGAGTATAGTAACGTGACAAATGCAACTTACCCGTGATAAATTTACAATTGAGGGAGGAAACAGGCATTGTGTATGACCTCTTATTTTTAATATAATTTAAATACATTTTAACCAAAACCTTGCCTCTTTAGATTTAGTTCATTTTTAATAAATATTTACCATATAAGCTAGTTGGCAAAACCAGTCCACATTGTCAAATCAGTCAGTCAAATCTTATTTTACAACAGAAAAAAATATTCGAACTTCACTTTTCAACTCTAATTTAATGAATTTTACAAAATACACCAAGATAATAAGAAACAGTCAGCTAGATAAGATATATTACTAAAAGACATCATGTCAAAAGTGTTATATATCTAATGCAGTTAGTTTATTTTTATAATTCATAAAAATACATCAATATGCTGTTTCTTAGTATTTTATAGTAAGTCAATACAATGAGCAGCTAATATTAAAAGTTATCTACGAGATGAGGAATTTCTTTGGGGTATATATTTGTTTGCACATGCATATATTCCCCCAAACTCTGGAGTTCAGCTTTTATGAGTGATTAAATAAGAAACAGGAACAAAAATTAACTATTAATTTTATTCTATGCCATAGCTGTACTCTTCTATTTTTTTATTTTATTTTATTGTAGCAAGAATGCTTAACATGAGATCTACTCTCTTAAAATGTAAGTGTACAATACATTGTTGTTGGCTATAAATGCAATGCTGTACACAGATCTCTAGTGTTAATTCATCTTGCTTAACTAAAACTCTATGCACCTTGATTAGTAACTTTCCAATTACCCCTCCACCCAGGCCCTGGCAACCACCATTTCACTCTTTGATTCCATGAATTTGACCATTTTATATATTTCATAAAAATTGAAATCTGCAGTATTTGTCTTTCTGTGACCTGTTTATCTTAGCATAATGTCCTTGTAGCTCGTGTCAGAATTCCTTCCTTTTTAAGGCTAAATGATCCTTTACATGTATAGACCACATTTGCTTCATCTGTTAATCTGTCCATGAACATTTAACTTGTTTCCAGCTCTTGGCTATTGTGAATAGTGCTGTAATGAACATGGGAGTACTAATACCTTTGGGGATTCTGAATTTAATTCCTTTGAATAAATAGAGATGGGATAGCTGGATCATGTGGTAGTTTCTATTTTTAATTTTTTGAGGACACTTCAATACTGTTTTCTATAGAAGGTGTACCATCAGTGATTTTAAATTACCACCAACAGTGTACATGGGTTCCAATTTCTCCACATCCTCACCAAGAACTTTTTTGTTTTTGTAATAGACATCCTGAGAGGCGTGAGATTATATCCCATTGTGTTTTTCATTTGCATTTCCCAGATGATTAGTGACACTGAGCTTTTTGGCCATTTGTATGTCTTCTTTGGAGAAATTTTCAGATCCATGGCCATGTTTAAATCTGGTTATTAAAGTTTTTGCTATGGAGTTGTCAGATTTCTTCGTAAATTTTGGGTATTAACTCCTTATATATGGTTTGCAACTATTTTCTCCCATTTCTCGCTTTTCACTCCATTGTTTCCATTGCTGTGGAGAAGCTTTTTAGTTTGACACAGTCCCAATTTGTTTTTGTTGCCTGTGCTTTTGGAGTCATAATCATGAAATCATTACCAAGACCAAAGTCTAGAAGCTTTTCTCCAAGTTTTCTTCTAGGAGTTTTACATTTTCAGGTCTTCCATTTAAGTCTTTAATCCATTTTGAGTGGATTTGTTTATGGCATAAGAGTCCAATTTCATTCTGCTGCATGTGATTTTCCAGTTTTCTCAATATAATTATTGAAGAGACAATCCTTTCTACATTGTGTATTCTTGGTACCCTTATTGAAGATCAATTGGCCTTACATACTTGGGTTTATTTCCGCGCACTCTATTCTGTTACATTGGTCTATATGGCTGTCTTTATGCCAGTACCATACTGTTTTGATTACTATAGCTTTGTAACATAGTTTGAAATCACAAATTGTGATGCCTTCAGTCTTTTGGTTTTTTGTTGTTTTTGTTTTAGTGAGGATGATTCGCCCTGAGCTAACATCTGTTGCCAGTCTTCCTCTTTTTATTTTTTGCTTGAGGAAGATTCACCCTGAGCTAACATATGTGCCAATCTTCCTCTATTTTTTGTATGTGGGATGTCTCCACAGCATGGCTGGTGAGTGGAGTACGTCCATACCTGGGATCTAAACCGGCAAACTCAAGCCACCCAAGTGGAGCATGTGGAACTTTAACCATTCTGCCATGGGCTGGCCCCAAGAGATGCCTTCAGTTTTATTCTTCTTTCTTAAGATTGATTTGGCTATTCATGATCTTCTGTGGTTCTACAAAGAGTTATGGAATTGTTTTTCTGTAAAAATAATCCACTGAGATTTTGAGAGGGATTTCACTGAATCCATAGATCGCCTTGGGTGGTATACCTTTATAACGATATTATTAAGTCTTCCAAACCATGGACAAAAGGATGCCTTTCCAGTTGTTTGTGTCTTCTTTAATTTCTTTCATCAATGTTTTGTGGTTTTTAGTATATATATTTTCACCTCCTTGGCTAAGTTTGTTCCTAAGTATTTTAGTCTTTTTGATGATTTTATAAATGGAGTTGTTTCCTAATTTCCTTTTCAGATAGTTTGTTGTTAGTGTATAGAAATGCAATGATTTTTGTATGTTGATTTTGTATCCTGAAACTTTACTCAATTTATTAGTTCTAACAATTTTTCTATAGAGTCTTTAGGGTTTTCTATATAAGATGACATCATTTGGAAACAGGGACAATTTTACTTCTTCCTTTCTAATTTAGCTGCTTTTTATTTCTTCTCCTTGTTTAATTGCTCTGATTAGGACTTCTAGTCCTATGTTGAATAGAAGTGGTAAGAGTGGGCATCCTTGTCTTGTTCCTGATCTTAGAGGAAAAGCTTTCAGCTTTTCAGCATTGAGTATGATGTTAGTGGTTGGATTTTTCAGGTGTGGCCTTTATTATGGTGAGGTAATTTCCTTCCATTCCTAGCTTGACAGTTTTTATCATGAAAAGGTGTTGAATTTTTTCAAATGCTTTTCTGGCATCCACTGAAATGATGTGATGTTACCCCATATTCTGTTAAAGTGGTATATCACATTAATTGATTTTCATATGTTGAACCAACTTTGCATCCCAGGGATAAATCTCTCTTGGTCATGGTATGTGATCAATTTTTGTGTCTATTTTCCTCGGGGATATTGGCCTGAAGTTTTCTTTTCTTGTGGTGTCTTTTTCTGGCATTGGTATTAGGGTAATACTGACCTCATAAAATAAGTTGGAATGGTTCCTTCTTCTTCCATTTTTTGGGAAGAGTTTGAGAAGGATTAGCGTCAATTCTTCTTTAAATGTTTGCTAGAATTCACCAGTGAAGTCATCCAGGCTTTTCTTTGTTGGGAGGCTTTTGATAACTGATTCAATTTCTAAATCACTTTTACGTCTGTCCATACTTTCTATTTATTCGTGACTCTTGGTAGTTTGTATATTTCTAGAAACTTATCCATTTCTTCTAGGATATGTAAGTTGTTGGTATATAATTGTTCATAGTAGTCATTTTTATTTCTGTAGTATTAGCTGTAATGTTTCCTCTTTCATTTCTGATTTTAAGTGTTTTTTCTTTAACTAATGGTTTGACAATTTCATTTATCTTTTCAAAAGAGTAGCTCTTAGTTTCATTGATTTTTTTCTGTTATTTTTCTACTTTTATTTTGTTTATTTCTCCTCTAATCTTTATTGTTTCCTTCCTTCTCATATGATAACTTTGGGCTTCGTTGCTCTTTTTCAGTTTCCTTGGGGTGTAAAGTTATGTGGTTTGAGGTCTTTCCTTTTTTTTTTTTCTTTGTAGGCATTTATCACAAACTTTCCTCTTAGTACTACTTTTGCTGTATCCTATATGTTTTTTTATATTGTGTTTTCATTTTTGTTTGCCTCAAGGTATTTTCCAATTTCCTTGATATTTTCTTTGACCCAATGGGGGAGTTCAAGAGTGAGTTATTTAGTTTCCACAAATTTGTGAATTTTCCAGTTTCCTTTTGCTATTGATTTCTAGTTTCAATCCACTGTGTTCAAAAAGGCTACTTGGTATGATTTCAATCTTCTTAAATTCTTAACTTCGTTAAGATTCACTGTGTCCTAACACATGATCTATCCTGGAGAAAGATCCACATGTATTTGAGAAGAATGTTGTTCTGCTGCTGTTGAGTGAAATGTTCTATATATGTGAATTAGGTCCAATTTGTCTATGTTATTGTTCAAGTCTGCTGTTTCCCTATTGATTAGTCAGGATGTTGGTTTTTTGTTTGGTTTGGTTTGGTTAAAAACATACAAAAGTATAATGTGCTGAAAATATTGAGTCCAGTAGCTAAATTCGTTAAAAGGAGGCATAAAATATTAAACATCGTGTAGAAGGAAAGAAGATGAAGTTTGACTGTAATTGAATGCATTCTATGGTATGATTTGATAAAATCAGTTTGTGCTACATTTTTTTAAATAATACACATTGTCTGGAAGAAAAAACATTCAAGTTTTATCTTTGTCATTTATCCAACATATCTGAATCATTTTTGTAGCCCCAGAAAACACTTTTATTTTAAAAAATTAGCATCACTAATCTATTCTGCTTCTGCTTTTTGTGGCCGTTTTTATTTCCAGCTAATTATACATCCGAGAGATGAGAAGAATACTAAAAGAATACTACAATAGCTGAGAAGAATGCCACTCGAAAATGCCACTTTTAGCAGTTAGTAATTTTTGTTCTCAAGGACTCTTCCATCTAGGAAAAAAATGTGTTTTTTTGGAAAATGGTGGAGATGGGGATCAAGGTGAAAATATGGAGACAAATTATTGAAAAAAAAAGTTGTCATTATATCAAAGACGATATACTACCATATATCTGAATTCAGAATACCTCCAAAGACCAAAATATCCAATTTGCAAAAATCATGCTTCACCTTTGAAAAAGAAATATACACAAAGAAGAGAAAAATAAGGAAACACTTAGGCTTTAGGATACCTTGATTAACCCTTAAAGGATACCAGCCCCTTGCTTGTGTCCCAGAGGTTTTTATGCACAGGAGCAATGCTCCATAGCAAGACTAGGGGTCTACAAAAGAGACAGGATTGGGATGGCCATTCTTTTGTAAGGGAAATGTGCTATTGTGGGAATATCTCAGGCAGAGTAATTCTAGGAGAGAGAACATAAGGAAGTTGAAGATCTAGAAATTGCCTGTGTACCTCTTTGGAATTCTCAGTTTAATGACCATCAATTTAAACCATGAATTTTGGGAATGGGTGAAAACTGGACAAAAGAGGGCCAAGAAGAGAAGCAGGGAGAAAAGAGGCAATAGCTTAACTTGGTAATAGACTAGAACCTAGTAGAAAGCTGCACAGGAAGAAATTCATTATACGGGGTGACCAGGGAACTTTTACCGTCATTGTAGTAGGCTTCTGAGATGGCTCCCAGTGACTCTCACCTCCTGGTATTCATGTCCTTGTACAATGTCATTCCTTTGAGTGTGCACTGGTCCTAGAGAATTGCTTCTAACAAATACTACAAAAATGATTAGATGTCACTTAGAAGATTAGATTATGAAGACTTGGACTTCAGTCTCTCTGTCCCTGTCACACACACACACACACACACATATACACAAAGACCTGACTCTGGGGAAAACATCCTGCAATGTTGTGAGTATCCCTGTGCAGAGGCCTTCATGGCAAACAACTGAGGTCTCCTCCCAACAAATAGACAGAAGTGAGACCTGCCAACAGCCATGTGAGTGAGTTTGGAGCTTCCCCTACTGGGATGTCTGCAGCCCCAGCCCATCCCCTGATTGCAGCAGTGTGAAAGATTCTAAGTCAGAGGCACATAGCTAAGCTGTGCATAGCTTCCTGACCTCAGAAACTGAAATAATAAATGTTTGTTGTTTTAAGCTTCTAGGTTTTGGGATAATTTGGTATCCAACAATGGATAACTAATACAGACATGATTATCTAATATGCTATTTTTAAGTCATTTAAGTGCTTCCTAAGTAACTATTATCGAGTAAGATACAAAAGACTAGTGTATAGTCCTTACCTTAAGTATCAATATAAGAAATCTTATAAGACGTATATAAGCCTACATATATATATATATATATATATATGCAAAATAAAATGAATTAAAAGAGCTGAACTTTATGATAAGGTTTTCCAATTCCCAATTAAAATCACTTTTCCTCATCTTCAGTTCATTCCCATCTTGTCTACATGTCCACGTTTCTTCCCTGGTTGAAGACACAAGTGTGTACATGGGCACACAAACTGGAGCAATGTGTTATATCACTAGCCAGACTTACTATTGCTGTTGGATATAGGTTAAGTGCTTTATGAAGCACCTGAGATGATTCATGTTATAATTCAAATTTAGAAAAAAATTACGATTTTTTGTTGTTTTCTATAACTAGCCTGACTCATGGAAATTCATCTAAATAATTAATTCCTATCATAATTCCACCTATTTTTTAACCTACAAAATAAAATTACATATCTATATTCTTAAGAACATAGAGTTAAAATTACTACAGGTTAATAAAACTGATAAGAACTTCCTTTACAGCATATTTGAATTCTGATTTCTCATTTTCAGTGAAACAGCATTTCCTATACACAGCAGGATTTCTCTTCTTATAAGGTTTCAGCAAAATGTCAGCACCTCCCATGGAGACAGATGTCAGCATTATATTCTCAGCAGAGATACTGAAAACAATTGGGTTATTTACTTTAAGGTTTGAAAATATTGTGACCACATATATAGTTCACTTAAAATGGTTTTATTTATACATATATTTGAACTTCTTTACAACACTGTCCCCAGATTCCTTGCTTTAAAACTCATTGCTTTTCAGTCCCCTGCTCTGCCACAATCAGCAGGCAGCCCCAGCCAAGACCAGATCCCCTCCAAAGTGACCCCCACCCCACCTCACCCAGTGGGTGACCTTGGCCAGAACCAGTATTCCCCCAAAGCAGCTCCCACCCTGGGAGGGCAGCCCTGATCACCAGAGTGCTCAAAGCTCTTGCAACTGGGCCTTGCAGACAATTGCACCAGAGGCCTGCCCCAGCCACCAGCCACCCACAACTGTTGTGGCCAGACTTTGAGGTAGCCACAACATGAGCCAGCCCCACACACCAGTATTCCTGCAGCAATCGTGGCCCAGCCACAATAGGAGGGAACACACAGCCCATGTGGGAGATATCCCTGAAGATCTTGGCTCTGGCAACCAAGGAGGATCATGCCACTGGACCCCACAGGACACCTTTTACATAAGCCCACTCTTTCAAGACTAGGAGATGTAGCTGACCTACATAATACATAGAAACAAACCCAGAGAGTTAGGCAAAATGAGGAGATAAAGGAATATGTTCCAAATGAAATAACAAGACAAAACTTCAGATAAAGAACTAAAAAAGAATTGAGATAAGCAACCTGCCAGATGAAGAGGTCAAAGAAATGGTCATAAGGGCATTCACCAAACTCAGGAGAAGAATGAAAAAGCACAGTGAGAACTCCAACAAAGAGATAGAAAATATAAAAATGACCCAGTCAGAGCTGAAGAATACAATAACAAATGAAAAATACACTAGAGATAACCCTAGAGGGGACCAACAAGCAGATTAGATGATCCAAAAAAAGCATCAGCAATCTGGAAGACAAGGTACCAGAAATCACCCAATACGAACAGTAAAAAGAAAAAGATAATGGGAGTTTAAGGGACCTCTGGGACAACATCAAGCATACTAACATTTGCATTAGAGGGACCCCAGAAGCAGAAGAGACAGAATGGTACAGAAAACCTATTTAAAAAGATAATTGCTGAAAACATCTCCAACCTCTGAAAGGAAACAGACATCCAAGTTCAGGAAATACAGAGTCCCAAACAAGACAAACTCAAGGAGACCCACACCAAGACACATTATAATTATCAAAATTTAAAGATAAAGAGAGAATCTTAAAAGCAACAAAGAAAAACAACTAATTGCACACAAAGGAGCCCCCATAAGACTATCAGCTGACTTTTCAAGAGAAATTTTACAGACCAAAAGGGAACAGCACAACATATTTAAAGTGCTAAGAGGAAAAAAATGTAGAAACAAGAATAGTCTATCCAGCAAGGTTATTGCTCAGAATTGAAGGAGCAATAGAGTTTTCCAGGCAAGCAAAATATAAAGGAGTTCATCACCATTAAACTGACCTCACAAGGAATGTTAAAGGGACTTCTTTGACTGGAAAAGACTAGAACCAGAAATACAAAAAATTATGAAAGAAAAACTCTCACTGGTAAAGGCAAACATAGTAAAGGTAGTTGATCAAGCACATATATAGCTAGTACGAAGGTTAAAAGACAAAATTAGTAAAATCAGCTATATCTATAACAAGTAGTCGAGGGACACACAAAATAAAAATATGTAAAATAAGATATCAAAAACGTAAAACATGAGAGGGGAGTAAAAATGTATGTTTTTAGAATATGCTCAAACTTAAGCCAGCATCAACTTAAAATAGACAGCTATACACATAGGGTGTTATAAGAACCTCATGGTAACCAAAAACCACAAACCTATAATAGATACACAGAAGAATACAAAGATATCACTTAAGAAAGTCATCAAATTACAAGGAAAGAAAGCAAGAGAAGAAATAAACATAGCTACAATAACAACCAGAAAACAATTAACAAAATGGTAATAAGGATATAATTATCAACAACTACTTTAAATGCAAATGGACTAAATGTTCCACTCAAAAGACAGAGTGGTTGAAGGGATAAAAAAAAAAAGACCCACATATATGCTGCCTACAAGAGACTCACTTCAGATCTAAAGACACACAGAGACTGAAAGTGAGGGGATGGAGACAGATATTCCATGCATGTGCAATGAAAATAAAGCTGGGGAGCAATGCTTTTATCAAACAAATATATTTTAAAACATAGACTGTAACAAGAGACAAAGAAGGGCATTACATAATGATAAAGGGATCAATCCAACAAGAGGATATAACCCTTGTCAATATCTATGTATCCAGCATAGGAGCAGCTAAGTATATCAAGAAAATATTAACAGACATAAAAGGAGAAATTGATGATAACACAATAATAGTGGGGGATTTTAACACCCCACTTACTTCAACCAATTGACCATCCAGATAGAAAATCAATAAGGCAACATTGGCTTTAAATGACACATTAGACCAGATAGACTTAATAGATATATACAGAACATTACATCCAAAAACAACAGAAAACACACTCTTTTCAGGTGCACATGGAACATGATCCAAGATCGATACTATGTTAAGCCACAAAACAAATGTCAATAAATTTAAGAAGATGAAATTTTATCATGCATTTTTCTCACCACAACAGTATGATACTAGGAATCAATTACAAGAAGAAAACTGGAGAAAACACAAACATGGAATCTAAACAACATGCTACTAAACAACGAATGGGTCACTGAAGAAACCAAAACATACCTTAAGACAAATGAAAAAGGAAAGACATTGTTCAAAAATCTATGGGATGTGGTAAAAGCAGTTCTAAGAGGGAAGCTTATAGTGATAGAGGCCCACCTCAGGAAACAAGGAGAATCTCAAACAAACAATTTAACCTTATGTCTAAAGAAACTAGAAAAAGAAGAACAAACAAAACCCAAAGTTAATATAAGGAAGGAAATAATAAAGATCAAAGAAAAAAATAAAAGAAATAGAGAGTAAAAAAATACAAAAGATCAAGGAAACTAAGAGCTGGTTCCTTGAAAAAATAAACAAAATTTACAAACTTTTAGCCAGACTCATCAAGAAAAAAAAAGAGAGGGCCTAAATAAAATCAGAAATGAAAGAATTTACACCACCACAGAAATACAAAGGATCATAAAAGATTACTGTGAACAATTATATGCCAACAAATTGGACAAGTTAGAAGAAATAGATGAATTCCTAGAAACATACAATCTTCCAAGACTAAAGCAAAAACAAATAGAAAATCTGAACAGACTGACTACGAGAAATGAAAGTGACTCAGTAATCAAAAATCTCCCAACAAACAAGTCAAGAACCAGACAGCCTAACTGGTGAATTCTGCCAAAGATTTAAAGAGTTAACATATATCCTTCTCAATCTATTCCAAAAAATTGAAGAGGAAGGAGTGCCTCCAAACTCCTTCTACAAGGCTAGGATAGCCTTGTACAAAAACCAAAGACACTACAACAAAAAATACAATTACAGGCTGATATCTCTGACAAACATGGATGCAAAAATCCTCAACAAAATATTAGCAAACCAAATTCAACAATACATTAAAGGATCATACACCATGACCAAGTGGGATTTATCCCAGGGATGCAAGGATGATTCACTATCCACAAATCAACATGATATACCACATTAAAATGAACAAAAATCATATGATCATCTCAGTAGATGCAGAAAAAGGTTTTGACAAAATTCAACATCCATTTATGATAAATACTCTCAACAAAGTGGGTACAGAGGGAGCATACCTCAACACAACAAATGCCGTATATGACAAACCCACAGCTAACATCATACATAACAGTGAAAAGCTGAAAGCATTTCCTCTATAATTGGGAACAAGACAAGAATGCCACTCTTGCCACTCTTATTCAGCATAGTATTGAAATCCTAGCCACAGCAATCAGACAAGAAATAGAAAAGTCATCCAAATCAGGAAGGAAGAAGTAAAACTATCAATGTCTGCAGATGACATGATACTATATATAGATAATCCTGAAGACTCTACCAAAAAACTATTAGAACTAATCAATGAATTCAGTAAAGTTGCAGGATACAAAATATACAAAAATTTGTTGTGTTTCTATACACTAATAATGATCAGAAAAAGAAATTAAGAAAACAATCTCATTTACAGTTGCACCAAAAAAGAATAAAAATACCTAGGAATAAATTTAACCAGTTGGGGAAAGACCTGTGCTCTGAAACTATAATACATTGATGAGGAAATTGAAGATGACACAAATAAATGTAAAGACATACCGTGCTCATGCTTTGTAAGAATTAGTATTGTTAAAATGTCCATGCCGCCCAAAGCAATCTACAGACTCAGTGCAATACCTGTCAAAATACCAAGGACATTTTCCACAGAACTAGAACAAATAATCCTAAACTTTGTACAGAACCATAAAAGACCTGAAACAACCAAAACAATCTTGAGATAGAAGAGCAAAGCTGGAGGTATTATGCTTCCTGATTTCAAACTATACCACAAAGCTACTGTAGTCAAACTAGTATGTTATTGGCGCAAAAACAGACACACAGATCAATGGATAAGAATCGAGACCCCAGAAAGAACCTACACTTATATGATCAATTAATCTAAGACAAAAGAGGCAAGAATACACAGTGGAGAAAAGACAGTCTCTCCAATAAATGGAGCTGGGAAAACTAAACAGTTAAATGCAAAAGAATGAAACTGGATCACTTTTTTACACTATACACAAAAATAAATTTAAAATGAACTAAAGACTTAAATCTAAGACCTCAAACCATAAGAATCCTAGAAGAAAATATAGGCAGTAAACACTTTGACACCAATCTTAGCAATATGTTTTTGGATCTGTCTTCTCAGGCAAGGCAAACAAAAGCAAAAATAAACAAATGGGACCACATCAACCTAAAAGCTTTTACACAGCAAAGGAAATCATCAACAAAATGAAAAGGCAATCTACTGAATGGGAGAACATATTTGCAAACGATGTATCTGATAAGGGGTTAGTAACTAAAATATATAAAGAACACGTACAACTCAATAGTAAAAAAAAAAAATTCAATTAAAAAATGGTCAGATGGCTTCAATAGACTTTTTCCAAAGACATACAGATGGCTAACAGGCATAAGAAAAGATGCTTAACATCACTAATCATTAGGGAAATGCAAATCAAAACCACAATGAGATATCACCACACACCTGTCAGAATGGCTTTCATCAAAAAGACAGCAAATAAGTGTTGGCAAGGATGTGGAGAAAGGGAATCTGTGTGCCCTATTGATGGGAATGTAAATTGATGCAGCCACTATGGAAAACAGTATGGAGGTTCCTCAAAAAATTAAAAACAGAACTACTATATGATCCAGCAATTCCACTTTTGGGTATTTATCCAAGGAAAACAAAAAGACTAATTTGAAAAGATACATGCACCCCTATGTTCATTACAGCATTATTTACAATAGCTAAGATATGGAAGCAATCTAAGTGCCCATTGATAGATGAATGGATAAGGAAGATGTGGTATATATCTACAATGGAGTACTACTCAGCCATAAAAAGATAAAATCTTGCCATCTGTGACAACACAAATGGCCCTAGAGGATATTATGCCAAGTAAAATAAGTCAGAGAAAAAAAATACTATATGATTTCACTTCTATGTGGAATCTAAAATACAAAACAGAAACACACTCATAGATACAGAGAACAAACTGGCGGTTGCCAGAGAAGAGGTGGGGGAGGTGGTGGGTAAGTGAAATAGGCAAAGGGGATTAAGAGGTACAAACTTCCAGTTATAAAATAAATAAGGCATGGGGATGTAATATACAGCATAGGGAAGATAGTCAATAATATTGTAATAACTTTGTATGGTAATAGATGGTTACTAAACTTGGTATGGTGATCATTTTGTAATGTATAGAAATGTTGAATCACTGTTGTACACCTGAAACTAATATAGTGTCAGCTATATTTCAATTTAAAAAGTAAATGGGGGGCTGGCCTGGTGGCTCAGTGGTTAAGTTCGCATGCTCCGCTTCGGTGGCCTAGGGTTCACCAGTTCGGATCCCGGGTGTGGATATGGCACCACTCAGCAAGCCATGCTGCGTTAGGTGACCCACATATAAAGTAGGGGAAGATGGGCACAGATGTTAGCTCAGGGCCAGTCTTACTCCGCAAAAAGAGGAGGATTGGCAGCAGATGTTAGCTCAGGTTTAATCTTCCTCTAAATAAATTAATTAATTAAATTAATAAACACAAGTTACTTTAAAAGATAAATAAAACCCATTGGACCATACCTTTTTCTTTTTGACATTGAGCAGTTCATAGGGAGTGCACCCCACACTCATCCTGTACTACATTTGATACAATAAATAAGATGGTTTTAATCCTAAAATACACTTTATTTCCAGGGCCACCTGGTGGCATAGTGGTTAAGTTCTCACACTCCGCTTTGGCGTCCCAGGGTTCACAGGTTTGGATCCCAGGTGTGGACCTAGCACCACTTGTCAAGCCATGCTGAGGCAGCATGCCACATAAAATGGAAGAGGATTGCCACAGATGTTAGCTCAGCGACCACCTTCCTCAAGCCAAAAGAAGAGGATTGGCAACAGATGTTAGCTCAGGGCCAATCTTCCTCACAGATATATATATTTTTTTTCACAAATATATATATATATATATATATGTATGTATATACACACACACATACTTTATTTCCATTTAAATGATATACTTTTATTATGGAAGAATTTCTTCTCTTGTGAAAGTGTTTAATAAGCACAAAATAAACCGCATTACTCACACTTAGTCTATTTATCCATTTGGAATATGCTTACGTAGAAGAAGAATGTTTCCATCAAATAAAGAAGAGCCACAGATTTTGTTCTGAACTAAAGAATCCATTATACATTTGAGTAAATCTGACTCTGTTTAAATAGTCTCAATGCTTTGTAAAATTAAGCTTGGCTGATCTTTTGTTTTTCAGGGTGGTCATTAAAAGACAAAGTAGAATGTTAGAGCTACGGCGTTATTGGCAAGCTTCACTTGTTTGCTTCTCTCTGTAAATGAGCAGCCAGCGGAACTTCTGTGCTTATGACAATGTTCCAAGCAAACCATCTCTCTCACTCTAACGTCCATTTGGCCACTAGACTCTTACTTATCATCAGTTCACTCTCTTCTCTTCATGTCCTTGCAGCTGCCTTACTTCAGACCCCATCATTTTTTCCCTTTATTTTAAATTTAAATACTTTATATTTTGAAATAATTTCAAACATATATAAAAGTAGCCAGAACTCCCATATCCCCTTCAACAAGAATACCCAATTGTTAACATTTTACCACATTTGCCCCATTGAGCCCCCTCTCTCCATATATATACATACATATATATATGTACACATACACAATATGTATATATGCATGTGTATTATATGCACACACATATTTCTTCGTTCTTTTCAGAACCTTTTGAGAGCAAGCTTCAGACATGATGCCTCATTATCCCTAAATACTCCAAACATTCCAGTGTGTTTCTCTAAAACTAGAACCTATGTCTACATAACTAGCCTATAACCCTCAAAATCAGGTATTCACCACTGATAGAACATCACCAGCTGCTCAGATCCCATTCCAAATTTCCTTACTGTCTCACTGCAGTAGATCAAATATGGCTGTGATAACCTTACTATTTCTCCCATCAAGATGCGGTGTCTAATTCCTCTCCCCTTTAATCCTTGCTGACATTAATCGTTGCTTACCAATATAATGCATGGAGCCCTGAGCTGCCATATGTCTGATTCCTTGAGACCACTATGCTGGAGTAGCGACAGGTAAGCACTCCTTTTTACAGTCTTAGCTGAGCCCAGCCTTCCAACTATCCTTGCCAGGTCTCTAGAAATGTAATTGCCCACCTACCAATGTTCAATACCATATTTAATAGAAGAATTGTTAAGGTAGAACTGGCCCAAATTCCTGACCTAAAAAAATCATGAGATATAATACAATAGTTATTGCCTTCTATCACTAAGTTATGGGGTACCATTTGGCCCAGAAATAGAAAATCAAAACACCTCAAAAGCTCTCAATTTTCCTTCTAGTCTAATATCCTAGAAATATGGTTACATTTCATTTTCATATATTACAGACTACTCCAATCCGAAACAATTCTCTAGTCTTCTTTGTTCCTGCAGCTTTGGAGAGAACAGGCCTTATAGTCTGTAGGATAGTTTTTAGCCTGCGCCCATCCAAAGGGTCCTCATGACCAGACTCACACCACGCATTCTTCACAGGAAAACAACAGAAACAGTGCTTTGCCCTTTGTGGTGCAGCACATCGGGGGCACTGTATGTCCACCTGTCCCAACACTAGTGATGTCAATTTTGATGACCTGGTCTTGGTGGTGTCTAACAGCTTTCTCCACTTTAAATTAACAATTTTTCTGTTGATAATTGATTAGTATTTGGTGAAGAGGTATTCCAAGATTATAGTAATTATCCTATTCCTTAAACTCTACCTACCAGCTTTCGCATCCATGGACAATTTCCAACTGAATCAAACTCATCTGATGGCTGTCAAATGGTGATTTTCTATTTCCAACATTTATTAGAACTCGGTGATGAATACCTTACCATTTCTCTGCCATTTACTTACTCACTGGTTTACTCATTAATGTATGCTAGTATAAAATTGACAGATTCAGGCCGGCCCGGTGGCACAGTGGTTAAGTTTGCATGTTCCGCTTCTCAGCAGCGCAAGGTTCGCCAGTTTGGATCCCGAGTGCGGACATGGCACCGCTTGGCATGCCATGCTGTGGTAGGCATCCCACGTATAAAGTAGAGGAAGATGAGCACGATGTTAGCTCAGGGCCAGGCTTTCTCAGCAAAAGAGAGGAGGACTGGCAGTAGTTAGCTCAGGGCTAATGTTCCTCAAAAAAATTTAATAGATTTTTTTTTTTATTAAGTGGGTGGTAACCCATTACTATTATTTTTTATACTCAAGTCATTCTCTATTTGTCCATTGGGAGTCCTTTCAAGCTGGTTATTTTGTCCTTTTGGGACATCTTCCTTATTTTTGAGGACTTACTTTTTTGAACAAGATGTTTAAAGTGCATCTTTGACCTTCCCTGCCCCCTTCTCAGAATCAGCCATTTCTCCTTTAATGGAGGATAATATTTAGAAAGTAAATCCTGGGCACTGGAGACACTCATTGCCCCTGAGGCATTATTGTTTCTAGGCCCTTTAAGAATTAGGAAACATAGGTATTACATCTATATAATTACACATACATATGTAACGCGTCTACATACTATGAGTTCACACTGATGCCTCATATTATTATCTAAGAGTTCTTTCAAGTCTTCTTCACATCCATGATTATATCTCATCCAGCTCTGAAAAACTTAAGTCAATCTATTTATTCATTTGTTCAATTTATTTGTCTGATGTAACCCGTCTCCTGACGCACAAACTCTCTTCTCCTGTTGCCACCTCTGCAGCAGCCCCAGCTGGCCCCATGTCCTCCTCTTCCAGGCCTGCTGTCTCATGGCCCCAGGGGGCTCCTCAACTCTAAACTGATTCTTCATGTGGCTCCGCAACCCTCTCTCCTTCCCCATGTCTTTGGCTGCTGTACTGACTGTGAAGGAAGGAAGAAGACACAGAAGGGGAGATGGGAAAGGAGGAGAAAGCCTCATTCTTTCTCATGACATTATCATGTCAACATTTCTCCCTGTCAGGATCCTTCCCCCTTCTCATCTCTTTTCTGTCCTACAAACTTCAGACAGACTATTCTTAGAAAAAGTACCACGTGTGGTGACAAAAATAGGTAATTGAAAATAAATCATCTGAGTATGTATCCTTACTCCTTCACTTAATTATGTCTTTGGCTCATCTGAGCCTTCAAAGAGGGAAATAATGCTTATTTAGAAGGTTTGTTGTAAATTTCAGGTTGAACATGTAGAATGCCAAAAACGTAATTGCAGCTCTTGTGGCAGCAGTACCCTCATGAGAAATTCTAACCCGACTCTGAAACTCCTTTTAAAAACACCTCATTGTAAAATTCGATAGAGGAAATTTTAAATACCTTTCAATGTACCTCAGCTACAGGATAAAAATCTAAATTCTTGTGTATCTGAAGAGATTTTCCATGAGCTGGCCTCAGTTCTTATCTCCAGCGTCACTCCCCAGGTGTCACTTACACTACAACCAACTGAAAGGCCTTGCATTTCCTTAACTTTAGTATGTTGCTCTTTGCTTTGCAGACACTAGAGCCCCAACTTAAATCATTCTTTTCCTAAATATTCAATTAGCATAAACCTTTACTTACCCTTGAAGATTCAAAGTAAGTTCATCTCCTCTGGAACCCTCCCTTGACCATCTCCAAAACAAGCAGAATTAACTCTTCCATGCACTGGGCCTCGACTCGGCCTCAACTGTGACTCTCAGGTGTCTTTACTATGTCTAGAACTTATCCTAGCACGTGGTAACTCTTTATACACACACACACGCACACACACCCCTTACTAGATTGTGAGTTCATTGAGGAGAAAGGATACATCTTGTTCATTTTGATATTGCAAGGATGTACAGTTTCTAGTCAATAGTTCATTCTTACCAATAATAAACCTTCAATAAATATTTGGTTAATAAAAAAATCCTTGTAATAGTTATAATGACCAAAAATTATTGATCACTTATAACCACTAATTATTTAGTATTGTGCTAAGCACTATCCATTCTTTATATAAAATAAACAGCATAAAACCCTATTATGCTCATTCAAAATGATCTCTATCATAAATTAGGAAAATAAGGCTCAGAGGAGTAGCTAATTTGCCTAAGTTCACAGTATCTTGTAGGACTGACATCAGAGCCTAAGTTATTACTATATCTGTAATACAGAAAATATATAGCAGAAAATACATAGCACATACATGAATACTAAGGTAAATAGAAAGAAAATTATCATTTTAAAGTAGGCTTGACACATTTATTATGCACTTTCACTTTAACACATAAGTCATTAAAAATAACGAAAGTAAATGTTGCGGGTTTAGCTAAACTACTATCTAATATTGCTGCCTAAGCTCCACTTTGTGTGGCCAAGTGGCCTGCAGGGCCTTGAACTGAGACTTGCCCCTCCCTGGAGCACATGCCCTAGATAACAGCCTGCAGAGCCACAAATAAATTTGATTTCCTGATATGACGTCCCCAACGGTCCTTGTGATAAACAGTTTCCCCCACCTCCCAGGGCCTTCCCTTTGTGGCCTCCTTTAGATAAGATCCCCCAGAAGCTTATCAAAACTCCACTCTTTTTGAGTAGCCCAATCCATCCTTAGCCCAGGAACCCCAAAGCACTCTACCCACAGACACTAATAAAGGCATGTGCCTTAGGTCCTGCTGCACTTTCTGTCTGCATCCTGCCTGGACCTCCCTACCTGGCACCTTGAGGTGTTCCATGTACCTCCCCTAGGACCTGTGAGTAACAAACTTCTCTATTTCAGTTCTCTTGTGATCTTTTGTTAAACTGAGGCTCAGTTTCCAACACCCCAGGACTCCATTTAACAAAGGATAATTTAACAAAGGTAATTCACAAAGGTAAACCACGTTCAAAGGGAATGTGCTAAAGAGTTCATATGCATTAACTCATTTAGCGAGTGCTCACAGGAGAGAACTGATGCTCAGAGGATTTGAACAGCCAGTAAATGGCAGAATTTCACACAGCCGATAAATGACAGAGCTAAAAATTCTCTGTGCTAGCTGAATCAAAGTTTATTTTGCTGAACCACCTTGCAATCCTAGAATTTTCAAAATATAAAATATAGCCATCTTGTTGTCCAAGAATACAAAATATATCACAGATTTGGGTGCAAAAAAAAATAGGCAAGAAATAAATTTTAGGAAGAGGAATTGATATTGCGCTAAGGCAGGGTTTGGACACTTTTTCTGTAAAGGGCCAGATAATAAATATTTTAGGCCGCGTGAGCCATAAAGTCCCCGTCACAATTACTCGATTCTGTGGTTATGTCAATAAAGCAGCCAAAGGCAATGCATAAACGAATGAGTGTGGCTGTGTTTCAATAAAAGTTTACTTACAAAAACAGGCAGTGGGCCAGAGTTTGTGGTCCCCTGGACTAAGGAACTGGATATTCTTAACCATAAAAAAGGTTGAAAAAGAAAAAAAGAACTGAGACTCACATTATGCTTCAGGGCCTATACTCCAAAGGAGAAAGGAAGAAGTATAGGAATGACATGATAGAATATAAGGCAACAATGAAAGTACAAGGGAAGCTCAAGGTAAATGTGAAAATTGTTGGCTTTCCTGAAAATGCCAGAAAGGGAAACTGCCCTTAGGCAGGTAATGTGTACGATATTGTGTAAAGCCGTAAGCTTGATGGAAAAAGTTTCTCAGAAACATGTGGTCACTAGTTTACAATCATTTGGAAGTTAGAACTAAATACTTTTTTCTAGGTATATATTCATGTAGAATTATTTTATTGTTAAACATAATATTTTAGCATCTAAGAAATCTGTGAAAACTATTCTTATCCACATTGTGATAAATTAGAGCAATTTATCCCAACAGCTAGTGTATATTAAAATCACTTGAAATGCTCATTAAATATGTTGACTCCAGAGCTCAAACTCCAGAGATGCCGATTCATTAAGTCTTAGGTGGAGCACCCAAGTTATTTTCATGAGGATGGTCCCAGAACCACACGAGAATTCTCACCTAAAGCAATAATTACATGTATGTCATGTTGTTATACCAAAGAGCAGGGAGCTTCTGGGAAGGAGAAAGGGGATTCTCTTGACCACCAGGGATAGTCAACAACCAGGTATGAGACTTAAAAAGAAGACTGGTTGCCTTCTAGGATGGGATATGGCTCTTACGAGAGACATTTCTGGGAAATTCTGTGTTTAGGAATTAGAGATTAAGAAACTGCTCCCATCCAGAATCACAGTAATCAGGGACTTGATCATTTAGCAACTATATCTACTGGCCTGCTGAGTTTCCCACTGTGCTCATTTCCTATTGTTTTTGTAAATAGTGTTACCAAACAAGATTCTTTTTTGCCTGTCACCCAGAAAACCAGACATCAAGATGATGAGATTGCAGCAGAGAGAGAGTTTAATCACAAAGCAGACAAGAGAGGAAATGGGAGAATGAGTCTCAAATCCAACTCCCTGAAAATGAGGACTCAGGGATATTTATAGGGTAGGGGAGCAAAGTGGTCTGAAATGTGGAGTTAGATGATTGGAGGTAAGGAGAGGTGGGGTAATTAATGATCTGCACAAGTGTAGTCAGAATTCATGTCTCTTCATAGGACGTATGTTCACAAAATGTTGGTGGTAGCATGATCTGAGGGTGGAGTTTTTAGCCTCATGACATCAAAAGGTCACTTATGGGACATCTGCATGGGCCCAGTTGATGAGTTTGTGGTCTCAACCGGTCAGAAGTGGACAATGGGTTCTAATTCCTGGAAAACAGGTCAAACATGCATTACCATGGTAACCCACATGCCAGGGAGATGTTATCTATAAGAACCTAGTGGAAGTCAGATAGCATATTACCTAAACAGCACAGTTAACAATGGGCAAGTGAACAACTAAAAGCTATAATCAGTAACTGGAAAAAGGAAAAAAAACTTAAGTTACTAGCTACTTAATCGTCAATGGCTGTTTGCTGGTTTCAATATTACCACAGCTTGTTGGCTTGTACAAAAGAATTTATTATCTTACAGATGTAGAGGTCTGAAGTTTGATATGGATATCACCGGGCTAAAACCAAGGTCTCGACAAGGCTATATTCCTTCTGGAGTCTTTAAAGGATAATAGATTTCCTTGCCTTTTCCAGCTTCTAGAGGTCACCTGCACTTCTGTGGTTCTTTCCTCCATTTCCAAAGCCAGCAGCAGAGCATCTTCACATCTCTGACTCTGACCTTCTCTTCTGCTTCCCTCTTCTACTTTAAAGGTATCTTCTGATTACATGGGCCCTAGCCAGATAACTCAGGATAATCTAATTTAAAAATCAGCTGATGAACAACCTTAATTTCATCTGCAATTTAGTTCCCTATTGTCGTGTAACATATTCACAGATTCTTGAGATTAAGACCTGGACACCTTCAGGGAGGAAGTGTCCATCATTCTTCTTACTAAATGCATAGAGGAGCTCTCTCTCCAACCATAGGAAAATGGGGAATAGGAAAAATAAGGAGATTCTATAAGAAAGTGAAACTATGCTCCTAAGAATGTCAAGGGCATTGAAGGTGCCATCTAAAGCAGCACTATACATTTGGAGTGTGAGTTGCAGCCCACTGCAATTCCACAGTGGGAAAACCAGGAAGGAAGAAATATATGACCTATACCTGCAAAGGGAAATTAGGTGGTCACAGAGCATGAGAGGAAGACCTATTATATGAGAAAAGGGAAATACCAGGGTGTTATAGATTGAAGATTTGTGTCCTCCCAAAATTCTATTGTTGAAGCCTGAACAGTCCATGTGACTGTATTTAGAGACGGTGTCATAAGGAACTAATTAAAGTTAAACGAGGTCATAAGGGTGGGGCCCTGATCCAATAGGATTAGTGTTCTTATAAGAAGGGACACTAGAGATCTCTTTCTCTCTCCCTGCCCCCATTCCCACACACTTAGAAGGACCATATGAGGACACAGAGAGAAGTTGGCCCTCAACAATCCTGGACCAGAGCCTCCACCAGAAACCAAATGAGCCAGAACCTTAGTCCTGGACTTTTAGCCTCAAAAACTGAGAAAATAAGTATTTGTTGTTTAAGCCATCCAGTCTATGGTATTTTGTTAGGACAGACAACCTGACTAATACAGAGGGAGAAGGGACAAATGTAGGAGGTAAGGAAGTATGACTCCAAGCAAGAAATCAGATTCACATGGGTACCTTGTAGATCTGAAAGGTCAATGAGTCAATTTTTTTTTAATATAAATTTTTAGAGATATCCCTTGGGAAATATTTTCTGTATTAATATTCTTTTCCATCTTTTGTAATGAAACTCATTTGGAAAGATAAACAAGTGTTTTGTAAATATTTATTATGTGTTTATCCTTATAGATAACTAATGCATCCATTATATATGAGAATAAATCAATATTTAGATGTGTTCACTTTACAGTCAATTGGAATACATTTATTCAACAAGACCAAAAGTGACTTGAATTTTCAAACTAAGAATTTAAGCCTTCTTGAAAAATAAAATTCCATTTGTGTTCGCAGGTCATTCTTTTTATATTCATGAGTCAATCCTTCTCTTTGCTTGAATAAATTTGTTCACAAAACTAAGTTTTTAATATTCAGAACACTTTTCACAATATATGAGGTCATAGAATCATAGAACTTTAGAATCTGAAAATAACAAAATATTGTATGTTCCAAATCCTTCTATTTATTGCTAAATAAATAAGCATTCACCAAAAGGACAAAAAATCCTATAGCCCTATAACCCTGTTTTTCTCCTTCCCTATACTTTTCCAGAGTTTTCTCCAGTTTCCCCTTGCCTATACTTTTGTTTCATGTTAATGAATATGGCAGCCACATAGAAAACACCAGGACAGCTTGGGTAGGGAGTAGGGAATTACTTAGAAAGGGTTTATGGGAAATGGGCCAACTGGAACCTTGTTTGAACTTGAACCAATGCCACCTTGCGTGTGTCAGTGAATCTAGTAAGCTGAGTTTAGCATGCCAGAACCACATAAAAGATGCTGCATAAAAGTTAAGTCCATGAACATTGGCCATGTGTTGGACATTCCTTTTATACAGTGCCTAGCAACTTTTGCCGAAAAGGTGCAGTCGTGGTGAATGGGATAGGCAGAGCTCAAGGGACACAACAGGTTAAAGTAGTAACATTGACATATAATAGTCTACTTAGACAATCAAACACATGTGACACAGTGAAATCATAAAGGCTTTAAGGATTTCTGTTTATATCTAAGGAAATGCAATATTGTGAAAGATACTACTGGTGAAATATTCTCTGCTTATGGCTGACTTTATGAGAAGAGGAGGTTCTAAAATGCCGGATTGTGAGCTATATTTGGCAGTGCTATCTTTGTCATTTTCTTAGTCCCCTTATGGGACTAAGAGCTCTGATTATGAGTGACACATACTCCTTCAGAATGTTCAAGATTCTGAAAGAATGAAAATCAGGCCAGTAATTTAGACTGATCATGCTGGTTTGTACCAAAGTTGCAGCCTTTTTACAAACAATGCTGAACATTTTTGAGAGGGGCGAGGGGAGAGACGGAAAGAGAGAGAACACCAGAGCGTGCTAACTATTGATCTTCTTACTTCCCTTGACATACAAATGAAATTCCTAAATGCAATCTTGCTGCCACAGAGTTCACATATTCCTGAAGGTGCTACATTAGTAGAGATTTGTGCTTCACAGCTTTGCAGATGGGTTTAACTACCAAGAAAAACTACTCAAACCAGCCCTTTCTGAAATTTGCTCCTTTCTTTGACCAACTAATCTGACTGGTCAAGTCAGTCAAACTAGTTACACCGTTTGCCAAGATGGATGCCTCCAAAGATACACTCTATTAGAGTGTTGCCCAATTTTTCTCTCATTTATTTCTCAATTCTCATTACAGTTTAATGAGGTAAAGATAGTAAAATAATCATCCACATTTATGCAACCACCTCATTCTTACCATCACAAAATCAATAAATTGTATAGTGAAAAGACTAATAAAAAATAGAAGTGGTCAACCATAAATTGGAAAAAAAAATGCAAACTTGAGAAGGAAAAGTAGAATTCATTAAGATCTTAAAATTTACTCATGAGTTTAAATTAAATTGACTAAATATGTATTAGCTTGCTTGTGTTCTGATGATATATAAATAGTTCAGAACACTAAAAATAATCATTTAAAATAATATAATTAGCAGTTTACCAATCAGAAGTGAGATAAAATGAGAAACCATAGGCATACCTCAAGTAAAACTCTTCATTGTATTACAAGAAATTCAAAAAATATATTCCTAAATTGTAAGTTCTGCAATATAAGCCTGAAAAGGTCATGAGGCAGGTTGTAGTAAGACACCAAGCCCGTGTCATACAGCACCAGTTTGATATGTGGATGGTCAAACCACATTAATACTCACCCATTTTCCTGAGACAATAAAACAATACTGGCACAGGCTATTCTTTTAGCCTTCTTCTATTTCAAAATTACTACAGCACCAAGGGAGGACCAACTTTAAATTCAAAAGCCTAAAATTTTAGTTCTAATTCTGTATTTCAAGACGATGCTGAGTCATCACTGCTTCATTTTCTTAGAATATTTTTTTTAAGTCATTACCAAACATTATTTGTAAAGACCCATCAACTACAATAGCTGTCATAGAAGCTCTAACGTGTATGGGGTACAAAGTTTCACTTGACTGCGTTCAAAGAATAAAGAGGAACATTTAAGGTGCTAAGTCCCGAAGGAAGGCATGAGAGGACCGCAGGGGTGCTGCGGAGGGAGACATCTTAAAAATTTGGAGAGGCTCAGAAAAAACTCCACAGTGTCTACAGGGTACAGGACTATGCAGTAGTTTCAAGGAAGGGTGGAACTTAGGTAAACTAAGGAATGAAACTTGAGTGAACTTCATGCAGCCGAAAGGTGGTGTACAGTGATTTAGAGGTATGTCTAGTGGAGAACACAAACCCCGCCTCTCCAGAGAGGAGAGTTCACAGAAGAAGAGAATTTGCAAGGTAAAAGGCAAAATAGAGAGAGACTTAAATTTCACTTCCAGGATTTGGATGTGTGTTTTGGAGAAGGACATGTGTGTTTTTCACCCACATTTCCATAACCTATTTCCACTGTCAATAAGTAAATAATCTAAATTCCTTGATGTGGAATGTGGGGGTTTGGGAGAGAAACTGAGCAAAAACTACAAGACATATGAGATATATGGCAAAGGAGCGAACACACTGGAAAAAAATATTACCTTCCTAGCTTATCCATCAACAGGTGGAAAATATTTCTAGGCACTGGGAGCAATTGAAGGACTTTAAGCACAATAATAACAACTTAAATGATATATTAACATTTTAAAAACATATATGTTATTTCACTTAATCATTCAGGAAGGAGTAGTATAGGCAAAGCAAGTTTTGGAAAATTCATCTGGGTAAAACTCATAAAATCTATTAGAAGAGAATGGAAGCAGGAGATGTATTAGGAAACTATTCCTTGGAACAAAGAGACACTAAGAAGATTGTAAAGGAAGAAGGCTGGTACACTTGAAAGGATTAAGAATTTTAAAGTTACCTTCAGAACTGGAGCACAAGTTCAGCAAAGTTTAGAAGTGTGGTGAACTTGGTGTTGACTTCCTGAGCACTGGGTTAGTATACATCCTGTTTAGATTTCCACTGGTCTTGAAAATGAAAATATGAAGAAATTCCAAACCATTAGTTTCAGAGGAAGATACCTTCAGGTTTGAAGAGAGGAGAAAGCAGATACTAGAAGCCAAGCAAGGTAAAGAAACCAATGGTCCTCAGAGCGACTCTTGTCAGCATCACCTTGGGAACCGTTGGCTACTCAAATTACTGGGCTCTACCCCTCATCTACTAAATCACTCAGGGGTAGGGCCTGCCTTTTGTGTTTTAACAAGCTCTACAGGTGATTCTGATGCATGCTCAAATTTGAGAGTCTTTAACAGACATAAAAGTAACTGGTTTCAGCTGTAGACCTGAGAGAGCGGCTTCACGAAGGAGGCCGCCTAGTCAAGAATCTTAATTTGATCACTGTGAGTAATTAAGTATTTTGGTTTGACCATGTCCAAACAATGCAATCTCGTCAGAAATGACCTCAGGGTGCAGGGGTTAAGTTCTCCGGTTCCCATATGTTGGCCCCTGGTTCAGATCCCAGGGCAGACCTACGCACCTCTTGGCAAGCCATGCTGTGGCAGGCGTCCCACATATGAAGTGGAGGAAGATGGGCACAGATGTTAGCTCAGGGCCGGTCTTCCTCTGTAAAAAGAGGAGGATTGGTGGCAGATACTAGGTCAGGGCTAATCTTCCTCAAAATAAATAAATAAATGACCTCCCTGAAAAGACATATAGGAAGATAAACTTATTACAAAAATCAAAATTAAGAATATTTTACAAAGCCAAATCAATTTGAATTTTTATTTTGCTTTCTTTGGGATGACCCATTTCCATCTCCTCCTCCTCCTAAACACACTATCTGCTTGGTTAAAATAAAGGAAATTTTATACCCACGGGAAGAAAGGTATTTGATAAAGTTTTGCTCTATTGTAACATGTAGCAATACTTTCTTGCAGATTCAGTATATTCAGCTGGAGAATATCCTTTCATACTATGTCGTTTAATAATATGGTTCATTGTTATTGTATTCAGAATTGCTCCACTGCTGCTTTTTTTCAGCACAGGCCTAGCCAACTGTTTCCGAACTACTTTGCAAATGCAATAAAAATAAAAATGAAAAGAAATTAAATTCTATTTCACAGCACCTATGAATCTTCACTGTAAGATGACCGATATTATATACATGACTAAATACATGATTTCGTTTTGAAGTGTAGCTTGTTCTAGTTTCCCCATTGAACACCATCCTTTCCAAAGGAAAAAAGAGAAATGAGAGAGAAAAACAGCAGTCATTAAAGCTTTGATCTCTTACTCATTTCACTCAGTTTCAAAGGCAGGCTAGTTATAAAAGTTCTCGACATGCCACACTGTGTTTCATTTCTGCATTATTACTTTACTTTTATATAGAATTTGGGAATCATATCAAAGGAAATATTTTAAATCATTCCAGATTCTAAGTTAGTATGATGCAGCTTTTATGCATTTTTGAAATTTCCCATCCTGTAACTATCCAAGCTTTATTAAAGCGTTGATCTGACAAAGAAGGGCCAGTTAACAAATACACCCAAACTGTGAAGGTATTTATGAAAAGATTTATCCTACTGCTCTGATCTAATTTTTTGGTTTATGAGGATCCCAATAAAATTGGTCTGGGAAAACTTGTGTCCCCAAATACTATATTTGTAAGGTCTTTTGAAGGAAATTCTTCCAGTTGTCAATTCAAAATCGTTTATGCCATATCCTGTGATTAGATTTTTCACCTTCCACAAAAAATATGGGAAGCAGTTAACTATCATTATAAATGTTTCCCTAGTAGTTATCAAAACTCAAGGAGAGGAGACTTTCAAAATGTACAGATGTCACTATAATGATATTCATGTTTTCCTAATGGGACAGGGTTAGATGAAATAATTTTTATATGCAGAGTTTTATCACATTTATTCAATTTAGTCTTAAGTTTGTTACACACGTATATAACAGAAAGGAGAAATCAGAACATTACATTTCTGTAGTACACAGCCAGATTGAGTCACTGGGTCTTGTTATTATACAAATGATGTATTGTGCAAATGATTTAGAAGCAGCAGCCGTATTTCAATTTCAATCATGCCAAAGTTAAAATTGTTACACTAATAAAGTTTTCTCATACTCATACTTACCAAATTTATATTTTCCCCTATTCTTTTTTGGAGGAAAATGTATAAGCCCTAAAAAAGAATTAATTTCAACATTTAAAATTTACTATCTTCTCATTCTCCTGCCTTTTCAAGAAAAGAGAAAAGCATTCAAATAACTGATTTTTCCAAATTAGAAATAAACCTACATACACATGCAGGAGCCAGGACATATATTACTCCATTCAACTCAAGTAAACAAGAATGCCAGAGAATATTCCTGGCACTGTGTTAATTGTTGAAATAAAAACATAAGTGAGTAGTAGAGAATCTCTGAATCACAGATAGCAAAACTCAATAGTATTAAAAAGTTAATTCTCCTCATTATATTCTATAAAGGCACCTAATTATAATCAAAATCCCAAGGAGATTTTTTTTTTTATGAAACTTAACAAGATGGTGCTAATCCATATCTGTACTAGATAATGTGGGAGAATACTTCAGATATAATAAGACAGCAACCCTATCTATAAAATCGATAAAATTAAACAGAGAGGCAATTAACAGAAAAATAAATATATAGAAAACAAATAATATTTAAAGATACTCAGACTTGTCAGTGATCAGAGAATTGTAAATTGAAACACTAATGGGATATCCTTTTTCCCTACAATGGTCAAAAAAGAAGGACAATCCAATGCTGGTGGAGGTGTGATGAAATAGGTTTCAATAGGGGAGTGTTTCACAGTACTATCAAAATTTAAAGTATTTACAACTTTCAACATGGCAATTTCAAAACAAAAAACCTAGCCTTTAGAAATATTTAAACACAAAGAAAAATACAAAAGTAAATTTAATCCAAGATTTTTTACAGCAAAGAATCACAACTGTAAACCTCCAAGTTTGGCATGGGAATTTATCCAGGAGTATGTCAGCTGTGTGTATTTTTATATTTTTGAAAAGAATATTATGTGCATATACATAAAAATGTGCCTGAGATATAAAGATTTATAAATGCATAGAGAACAATCTGAAAAGATGTTAACAATAATGTAAGCATACTAATAAAAATAACTAATATTGAGTAACCACTGTGTGCCAGGTACTGTGTTACATGTTTTCATAAACTATCTTAATTAATCCTCATAGCAACCTTGTGACTATGAGACACTATTTAACAAACATGGAAACTGAGGATAAATGTTAAATTTTGAACACTATTGCCTTGTGGAGTGGAAATGGCAATAAGGGTCAATGCCTAAGCTAAGGAAGATTTACAGTTTTTACTATTATTGGAATTTTTAATTTTTAATAAAAACAGTTTTTCAGGGATGAAAAAGCATGCATATATGTATTAGTTTACTAATCAAAAATAAAGAACTAAAGCACTAGTAAAATAGTTACAGTACAACACAGAGCATGTTAATTAAAATGTAACAAATAATATTTTTCATAACACATTAAATAATATAAACCATAATTTGATAAGGTTTCAAAGAAGGGAGAAATAAATTCTGACTGAATAAGGAAATGATTATAAAGGAGGTAGCATTTGAGATAGGACTTGAAAGATGGGTGGGGTTTCAAAGGGTAGAGATGGGAGGAAAGTGCTTCAACAGAGCCCCGACAGTAACGACAGTAACGACAAAAGGGCAAAAACATGTGAGTACAAGATGAGTCCAGGGAACAGCAAAGAACTGTTTAACAGGATCTAAAGATGGATTTAACAGAACAGCAAGAGAGATAAGAGTAGAGCTGTAGGAGGGCTTGAATGGTTCTGATACATCCAAGAAATGACAAGGCATCGTAGGAAATAAGGCTGGAGAGGCAAGAGAGCTCAAAGCATTCTGATTTATTTTAAAAATGACTGGAAAGGCAGTGCTTTGGATTCAACTAAAGTACAGATTCTCCAAAAAGGTGATTCCCCACCTATAGGCCATAGTTACTTGGAAGTGGGCAAAGCTTTTGCAGGAGGTTCACAAATCCATATACGCAATTTAAAAAATTGCCTCTATTCTAAATGTCTTGCGTTTTCTAATTGGGCCTACTTTCAGGCTGGATGACCCAGTAGAAAAAGCGATGTGGTCAGTTTCTTCCTTCTCCCATCGGAGGCTTCCAGTTCTACTTCCCCACTCCATGGGCCATGTCTAGGTCTTTCAGGATTGAAGCGAGGCAAGAAGATGTGAAGGACAGGAAAATCTCCTTTGACTGCCCAGATGTAATGTGGTATTGGTTTCCTCTAAGCTTGTTAATGAAAAAAACTCTTCTTTTTCACTCAAGCTTATTTACAGGGTCTTGAGAGCCCTTCCATTGCTGGAGACTCTCACCAGCAGTTGCCTTGGCCCAGGCTCTGCTTCCTGTGGGTGAATACAGGGTGGTTAAGCAACTTTATAAAGACATTCTATTTTGGGATCGCCTCATTCCTCTTGAACAAAAGCTCACCTTTTTTTCCTGGAAAACACAGGATTATCCTTGGCCTGAAATAACTCTGCTCATACAACATATTCCCAAAGCTACTGTATCTCATTTCTTCACCATCAGAGCCGCTGCTCAGCCAGTCTCTTGCCTCTGGGTTTTCTCAGGTGTGGGTAGGAAACTGTCTTCTTTGCAGCTCACAAATTACTGGAGACACAGGTGAGGTTCTTCAGCTTGTCTGTTTCCTTGATGCCCCTCTAGGCTTAGGTGAGGAGGAAACATCCTCTTCAGGTGGAGGTAGGGGTCAACGGCATTCTAGGAACTCTTTCCACAGAAATTTCCCCCCCAAGTTTGGTCACTTCTATGCCAACTTTATAATATACTGGATGTTGGTGAAGGGCTGAGAATTACAAAACATATTTTGGATCACCCCTCCTTTTCAAGCCCTGTTGAGTATTCTATCCTTGCTGGGGAAAGTGGAGATATTTGGCAAAAGTTGCCTTATGTCTTCTAGAAACTAACATTGAATCCTAATTTAATATCCAGTTACAGACCTAACTAAAGCAGAAGTCTGAAATTAAACCTGAAAAATTAAAGTGAGGGGCCGGCCTGGTAGCATGCCAATTAAGTTTGCATGTTCCATTCCAGTGGCCTGGGGTTTGTGGTTCAGATCCTGGGCGCAGACCTATGCACTGCTTATCAAGCCATGCTGTGGCAGGTGCCCCGCATATTAAATAGAGGAAGATGGGTGCAGATGTTAGCACAGGGCCACTCTTCCTCAAAAAGAAAAAAAAGAAAACATTAAAATGGTCACTAATATGATATATAATATGGTGCATATATACACTAATATAGTATATAATTTATACTATTCACTACTTCAAAGTCTCCAGGTCACATGAGTAGTTCCCTAATCTTACCTAATATTCCTAAATTTAGACCCTTACTTTCTATGTCTTCTACTTAGTGCTCCAGTGATGCTAATTTTGGGGGGATTGTCTTCACTCTCCGTGTTATTTCTTGTCTCCACACCTCTGCACATGCTCTCCTTTCTACATAAGTTAATGAACTTTGACAAATGTATACTGTGTGTAACCATCACTCCAATCGAGATACGGACATTTACTTTACACCATACAATTCTCTCCTGCTCCTTAGCAATCAATTTACCACCCTACCCCCACCTTAGAGTGCTGCTATTTTGAATTCTATGATTATGGATTAGTTTTGCCCGTTCTAGAGCTTCATATAAATAATATCATACAGCAGAGGTTGGCCAACTATAGCTCATGAGCCAAATCCAGTTTGACACCTATTTTTGAAAATGAAGTTTCATTAGAATGCAGTCACACTCATTCATTTGCATCTTGCCTATCATTGATTTCATGCTACAATAGCAAAGCTGAGTAGTTGTGACAGAGACCATATGGCTCAGAAAACATAAAATATTTACAATCTTTACAGGAAAATATTGGCAACCCTCATCATAGTATATATTCTTTGTGTCTGGTTTCTGTCCCTACACGTGTTTTAGAGATTCATCCACATTCTGACATACCTGTATTGTACCAGCTGTTCATCCCTTATATTGCTGAGTAGTATTCCACTATATAACACAATTTGTTTACCAAGTCCTTTGTTGATTAAAAGTTGGGTTGTTTTAAGTTTGGGCTATTAAAAATAATATATAAATATAATACATATATTATAAACAATATAAATAGAATGCTATAATGTAAATAGAAGGATGTTTTTTGAAGAATAGATGTTTAATTTTGAGGAAGCCCAATTTATCATTTTTTTAAATGTTTAGTGTTTTATGTGACCTAAGAAATCTAACTGCTCCAAGGCCATAAAGAATCCCTACTATGTTTTTTTGTAGAAATATTATATATTTTGCTTTTACGTTTCTGTCTATAACCAATAGCAAACGTGTTCTGTGTAAAGCATTAGGTCAAGTTTTTTTTTTCCCCGCAGATATCCAGTTGTCTCAGCACAACATGATAAAAATTATCATTTCTCCTAAAGAATTACCTTGGTAACTTTGTTGAAAATTAACTAATAATGTATGTATGGGTCTATTTCTGGAATCACTCTCCTATTTCATCAATTTATACGTTTTTCCATAGAGCAATTCTGGTAGTCAGGCAGGAAGAGTACTCCAACTTTTCTTTTCTTTCTAAAAATTGTTTTAGCTATTCTAGGTTTTGGTATTTTCAAGTAAATTTAAAATTATCATTTAAATTTGTACCAGAAGGACAACAAGATTTTTCTGGAATTTTGATTGTTATTGCCTTGAATCTTCAGCTGTATTTAGAGGGAGTGGACATCTTGATAATGTTGAGTTTTCTAATCCACGAATTTGGTACATTTTTTTCCTTTATTTACATTTTCTTTCATTTCTGTCAGCAATGCTTAGTAGGTATTAGTTTACAAGTCTTGCTTCTCTTTTGTTTAACCTAATCTGACATATTTTATGTCTTTTTATTGTACTGGAAATGCTTCTATATTTTTATTTGATTTTCCCTTTCTTAGTTGCAGGTATGTAAAAAGACAATTTTCTGTTATATTTCTTTAGCAATCAGTTTTAGTGAGTTGTGTTCTTCAAAGAATGTGTCCATTTCATCTAACATATGAAATTGATTGACATAGAGTTGTTCATTATATTCTCCTATTATCTTTTAATTGTCTATAGAAGCTATAGTGATGTTCCTTTCTTCTTCCCTGATATTATTTGTGTTATCTCTCATTTTTCTTGATTTGTTTTGTTACAGTTTTATCAATTTTGTTTATTTTCCAACAATCAAGTTTTTACTTTATAAATGTTCTCTATGATTTATATGATTTCTATCATATTGACTACTACTCTTATTGTTATTTATTCATTTCCTTTACACTGAATTTAATTTACTTTTTTTTCTTGCCCCCAAAGTGAATACATAGATCCTTCATTTTAAATTCTTTTATTTTTCCAATAAAGACATTAAAAGTTACAAATTTTCCTATAAATATTGAATTAGTGCATCCCACAAATTTTGATTTTCTTTACTATTTAACTTTGAAATTTTGTGTAGTAATGCTCCTGATGATTTCTGCTTTGACACATGGATTACTCAGAAGTGTACTTTATTTTCAAATAGTTGGATATTTTTAATAAATTTAAATTTTTAATCTCTGATTTGATTCTCTTGTGGTGAAAAGATATATTCTGTAAGATTTCAATGCTCTGAAATTTATTCAGAGTGATTTTATTGTCTGGCATATGTTTTATCTTGGTGAATGTTCCCCATATACTAACAAAGAATGCATATTACGCTATTGTTGGAAGTGTTTGTTAAATGTCAATTGGGTCAAGTTGTTTGATAGTATCATTCAGATCTTCTATACTAATACTAATTTTGTGTTTACTGTTCAATCAGTTACTGAATGAGGGTTAAAATTAATTCTTCAACTATGTTGAATTAATTCTTCAACTATAATGTTTCAACTATGAAAAAATTTGTAAATTTTCTCTATCTCCTCTTGGTTCTTTCTGGTTTTGCTTCATGTATTTTGTAGCTCTGTTGTTAGGTTCATAAACATTTAGAATTGTTTTGCCTTTCTGATGACTTCTCACTTTTATCCTGAACTTTAAATGTTGTTTAACACCTCAATCACAGGTCTCAATCCAGGCTGATACTGCTTTTGGCCATACAGCTCTCTCAAAAACTTCATTGGCTCACTGTCTATCTGATTCTGTTAAGATCCCTATACCAATAGAATTTTTATACTTACACTTACAATTCTTTTTGAAATACCCCTCTTCCTCTCTCTCTCAGCTTAATTACAGTTACTTTATTTACTTTCATGAGACAATTCTTATTCTCTTTTACTGAGTCGTTTGTCTAACTCAGAGAATGTTTCTAGGGACCATACCTATTCTTTCAAAAGATTTAATAAAAGGTAGGATGGCCTCTCCATGATTTTTATTTCTTTTTTGCTCTGAGGCTGTCTTAATCTCAATATTAATCATATTTTGTGGTTTAAATAAATTATTTATGTCCTATTTCAAATATTATAAAAAATAGTTCTATTTCCCAATCTGCAAGCCTTGAAAGTTCAATCATCTTATGAGCTCATGTCTTTCTCAAAGAACCTTATTAAATGCAGCTGATAGGTAAGAACCAGGTCTCACTAGGGACATTCTTTTTCAAAATATGTTCACTCAAAGCCTCAATTTTATTATGCCATTATTTGTCTTCCAAGTTATCCATTGTGCATTTTATGAAATATCATTAAAAACATGGGTCACTCTTTCTCCAGATTCCTGTTTCCTCCTTAGCCAATAACAAAAGAATTGATACATACTTTTGGCTTTTGGTTTAGGCAGCTCCTCATTTCCAACATCAATTTCACTATTCATCAAGTGTGCTGTAATAACAAACAACCACAACATCTCAGAGACTTACTGCACCAAGTGTTTAATTCTTGTTCATGTTTATAAGGGCTGTTGATTGACTGAAGCTCTGTCCCAGCTGTAGATCAATTCCATGTATTCTTCATTCTTATCCAGGTTGAAGGAGGAGTCCCAATATGGCACATACTCATTGTGGTATCTCCTACTATCTGTCTTTGTTAAGTGGAGAATTGTTTTCCAGAATCTCCTTCACTCTGTAGCTCCATAGGAGGGTTGGCCAGAAGAGGATTTTGCTTGATATCTGCAAGGCAGAGGTGAAACAGTGGCCATTACTCTCTGAAGAATGTCAAAGTAAGATGCCATGATGAATACACAGGGAAGTGCTGGCTGTACTCTAATTTATTCTTGCTGCAGTCCAGGAACCCTTTTGGAGAACACTGTCTTAATCAATCCTCCATGAATGAAAGATTCTTTGTGGAAGTACAGCTTTCCAGCAGAAAAGTTCTAGAACACCATTGAAGAAAAACAAATACAAGTTTGGATGCATTGAAGAGGGTAAGAGGAACAGTTTGACTCTGCTTGCATCACCCCTCCCCCAAGGTGGCACAGCTCAATGACAAGAGAGACCTTCTCAGATTAAGATTTCTCCTGTAGGGGAAAACAAAAGTGTGTGAGCTAGCACCTGGATTCCCCAGCTGTATGAGTCACTGCCATTTCTCTCTGGCATGATCCAGGGTAGTAAGTCATGAGCTGAGTGACTGGGGGCAGGAGGAGGCTTGGAGAGCAGCAACAGATGGAACTCTCAGAAGACATTAAAGGAACATCAATCCTACTAACCCATATCAAGGTCTCCATTCAGAAGTCCACCCACAAACTGCTTGGGATGCCTCACCCACAGGTCCCCTCAACTAGCCAATGGGGACCCCTAGTGCTCCATGTACCTCACCCACACACCCCACCCTGTGGCCAGCTCCCTATGTGAGCTGCAGCAGTGGTAAAAGTAAGTTTTGATAGACAGCTAATGGGCACATGCAGAAAGCCACCCAGAATCTGTGGGCTATGGAGAGATGACAAATTTGAGCTTTATGTTTGCCCTTAGGAAGGCAAAAAAGGCTGTCAGCACACAACCTTGTGCACTGCAGGGTTGAGAAGGTATATAAGCTTAAGAATTTTGCCACAAGAGGGAAAGAGAAGCATAGAGCAGGCATATGTATAGGAGGTCTGAGGAAGCCACAGCAGCCCTAGCAGGGCTGATGGAAGATATTTTGCTTCCAGAGTCAGGTAGTAAAGACTGTAAGGGATGACTGCAACTTCAAACGTGAAGACAGCAATGCAAGATTTCAAGGAACATGAAAACTCAAAGAAACATGACACCACCAAAAGTTCACAATACTCCACCAGTAACTGACTGCAAAAACACAGAGATTTGAAGTTTACCTAAAAAACAATTCTGCTTGTTTTGATCATCCTGGCAGCATGCCACACTCCCTTTGTTACTCTATTTGATCTACAATGAGCAAAATATGCATAGCTCAACAAAGGCTACACTGCCCAACACGCAAGGATGCTGGAGAGATCCACATATCAGTACATAGAAAGGTGGTTGGATTGGAGCACATAGAGGAGGTGAACTGGGGGAACAGTGGAGGCAGGGCCTATGATCCATAAGCCAGCCACCCTCAGCCCCAGAGAACCTGGCAGCAGCAACAGAGGTGTGCACATGACTCTGGCTTCACAGCCACAGCAGTGACTGTCACTACAGGGAGTGGAACAACAGCAGAGATGGAGCCATATGATCCTGAAGCCCCACCATGGCTCAGAGCCTGGTAGAAGCAACAAAGGCAAGCACATAACTCAGGCCTCCTGACCACAGCAGTGTCATTAGCCACAAGGAACCAGGCAACATCTGAGGTGGTGGCTTGTGAATGTGGCTCCCTCCTCACACTCTCTACCTGCCACCACCCAGGTGATCCCTAACACGGAAACTTCATCCCCCAACTCTGTGCTCCTGGTGAAGAAGCTAGTGACCAGTGACACCAGTAAAACATCAGTTACTAAAGTTACTATCAGTTACTAAAGGTAGTAGGGGGTGGAATGTGCTGATCCTCCAGTATAGCCAGAGGCAGCTCAGGAAAGAGAAACCAAAAACTGGTGCTGTAGCACCACCTACTGAAAAACAAAAGAAAAGCTTCTAATCACCAACTAGTTGAATAGTTAGGATTAAAGCAAGCAAAGCTGTACCTAAATTAGAAAAGTGTTTGTTACAACAAATGTACCAGCAGAGGAATAGTTCATCAAGCACCACAAATAGACACAGTAACACAGTATCACAAAAAGAAAGTATCAATTGTCCAGAAACCAAACATCAAGTCATGGAAGATTGTGATCTAACTGCCAAAGAATTCAAAATAGCTGTCATGAATAAACTCAATGAGTTTAAAGACAATTCAGAAAAGCAGTTCAACAAGTTTAGGAATAAAATTAATGAACAGAAAGAGTACTGTACCAAAGAGTATGAAACTCTAAAAAAGAACCAAACAGAAATTCTGGACCTGAAGAACTCAAAAATTCAGATGAAGGATAAAGTAGAAAGCATTGGAAATAGAGTAAACCATATGGAAGAGAGAATTAGTTCAATGATAGAAATCTAGAAATTATGAATGTAGAAGAGGAGATAGAACTAAGATATTTTTTAAAGGTAGAAATTCCATGAGAACTATCTTATTCCATTAAAAAGGGCAACATAAGTATAATGGGTATCCCAGAGAGAGAAGAGAAAAACAAGGGAACAGAGAGCTTATTTAAAGAAATAACAGGTGAGAACTTTGAAAAAAATGGGTAAGAAACTGGATATACAAATCCATGAAATGAATAGGACACCAAAGTATTTCAATGCAAAAATACCTTCTCCAAAACATATGGCAATAAGACTGTCAAAAGTCAATGAGGAAAAGAGAATATTAAAGTCACCCAGGAGGAAAAAATCCTGCAAGGGAACCCCAACTAGGTTATCAGACTTCTCAGCAGAAAAGCTACAGGCCAGGAAAGAGTGGAATTATATACTCAAAATATTGAAAGACAAAAACTGCCAGGCAAAAATACTCTATCCAGAAAACTATTCTTCAGATATGAAGGAGAAGCAAAGGCTTTCCAAGACAAACAAAGGCTGAGGGAGTTTATTGCCACTAGACCTGCCCTATAAGAAATGTTGAAAAGAGTTCTCCTACCAGAAACAAAAAGGCAAAGGTATATAAAACTTTGAGAAAGGTGATGAATAGACAGACTAAATCAGAAAACTGCAACTCTACATCAGAATAGGCTGGTAAACACTTAATTATAACATAAAAGTTAAAGAAAAAGGAAGCATTAAAAACTAACGATAGCCACTTCAATTTGGTAACAAACTCATGACACAAAAAGAAATAATTTGCAACAACAAAAACATAGAAGGGGAAGAAGAAAAGGATGAAATATATCTGGCAAATGAAGATAAGATGCTATCAGCAGAAAAAAACTATCTTATCTATGAGTAATTTTATATAAACCTCAGGGTAACCACAAAATCAAAATTCAAAGCAGAGACATGAAACATGAAAAAAAGAGAAAACTGGAATGTAGGAGTGACGTCAGCAAAGTGGCAGAGTGAGCTTTTCCCTTTGTCTCTTCCCCTTTGAACTACAACTAAATGTACAATCATTGATCAGAAGAGGATACCCACACAGCACATCAGAAGGCGTGAGAGACCTGTGCAACTATACATCTGAAAGGGAGATGGACTACCCCAGGGAGGTGGTGGAGATAGGTCAGCAGTCTTCAGCCCCCAGGCAGCACTGTACACACGTGTGACTGCTTTCTCAGCTGGAGAACCCATAGCACCTCTGCAGCCACAAGGGTGGGAACAGGTGATGGCAGCCCTGACCCCCCATGTAATTGCTTTCTCATCTGGTGGGAGAGCCCACAATGCCACCATGGTCCCAAGGAGTTGCTTAGGCTGGGACCCAGTGGGGAGGCACTGCCCAGCAGGCACAATGGATGGTGCAACCTAGGAGAAAGCAGAAGCAGATCTGAGAACCTAGGTGAAGAAGTTCCTGGCTGCTGTGAACCCCCAAGTACCACTGTGGCCCTGAAGTGTGGAGCACATCTCAGCAGGACTATGGGAGCAAACAGCAGAAAATCTGAGCCCCTGCCTGTTCATTTTATTGTCCAGCAGAGAGCCCATAGGGCAACTGCAGTCCCAAGGAGTGGCTCAAGCTCGGACAGGCACAGCTAGTGGGGATCACAGCAGGCTCAGAATATACAGCTCCTGCAGCCCCCCAGAGGCAGAAGATAGAATCTGCAACCAGATACTATCACTATGCAAAGGCACAAATACACCCCATTAAATAGTTTATGAAGAAGTATATTAATACCCCAGAAGGAAAAAGACAAACACCCCAGAAATCAATCCTGAAGGCACAGAAATCTACAATCAAATGACAGAGAATTCAAAATAGCTATCATAACAAAAATCTCAATGAGTTACAAGAGAACTCAGAAAGACAGTTCAATGAAATCAGGAATAAAATTAATGAACAGAGGGAATTCTTCACAAAAAAGATTTAAACTATAAAGAAACATCAATCAGAAATTTTGGAGATGAAAAACACTGTGATTGAGATTTTTTTAAAATCTAGAGTCCTTAAATAACTGAACTGATATTATGGAGGATAGAATTAGCAATTCAGAGGATAGGGATATAGAAATGCTTCAGATGGAGGAGAGAGAGAACTGAGACTAAAAAGAAATGAAGGAACTCTCCAAGAAATATCTGACTCAATTAAGAAATGCAACATAAGGATTATAGGTGTTCCAGAGAGAGAAGAGAGGGAAAAAAGGAACACATAGCTGTTCAAAGAAATAATAGCCAAGAAATTCCCAAGCCTGGAGAAGAGGCAGGAATTACAAGTAAAAGAAGCTAATAGAACTTGTAATTACATCAATGTAAGAAGACCTTCTCCAAAGTATAGTAGTCAAACAAATGGCAAAAATCAATGACAAGGAAAAAATATTACAGGCAGAAGGGCAGAAGAAAATAACCTAAAAAGGAATCCCTATCAGGCTTTCAGTGAATTTCTCAGCAGAAAGCTTACAGGCTAGAAGAGAGAGGAATTATATATTCAAAATTCTGAAAGACATAAGCTTTCACAGCCAAGAATACTCTATCCAGTGAAAATATCCTTCAGATATGATAGAGAAGCAAAAAGTTTCCCAGATAAACAAAAGCTGAGGGAGTTCATCACCACAAGCCCTTCCTTACAAGATGTAATCAAGAATGCCCTTATACCTGAATAAAAGAAAGAAAGGATTTACAAAGCCTCCAGCAAGGAGATAAATAGGCAGACAAAATCATAAAATTGCAGCTCTCTATCAGGGAAGATTAGCAAACACTTAATTATAACCTTAAAGATAAAGGAAAGGAAAACATCAAGAATAAATATAATCACTTCATTTTAACCACAAACCCACAGCACAAAGTGGAATAAGTTGTGACACCAATAACTTAGAAGGGGAAGAAGAAAGGGATGGAACCCGCTGAGACTAAGGGAATACGAGGCTATCAGAAAATGGACTATCTCATCTATGAGATCTTTAATACAAACCTCACAGTAACCACTAAAGAAAACATCAGAAAAGAGACAAAATGATAAATAGAGAGAAAAGTAATAAAACTATTATAGAGAGCCACTAAACAGAATTGGCAGTCCAAAATACACAGGGTGAGAATAAAGGGAAATACAGAACAACCAGAAAACAAGTGATAAAATGGCAGCATTAAGCCCTCATATATAAATAATCACTCTAAATGTAAATGGATTGAATTCCTCAATCAAAAGACACAGAGTGGCAGTAGGGATTAAAAAACAAGAACCAACAATACACTGCCTCAAGGAAACATCTAGCTCTAAAAACAAACACAGGCTCAGAGTGGAGGGATTGAAGACAGTACTCCAAGCTAATGGCAAACACAAGAAAGGAGGTGTTGCCATACTTATATCAGACAAAGTAGACTTCAAAATGAAAAGGACAATGAGAGATAAAGAGGGGCAGTATGTAATAATAAAAGGGACACTCCACAAACAGGATATAACATAAATATAAATGCATCTAACACAGGAGCACCAAAGTACATAAAGTAACTCTTAATTGGCCTAAAAAGAAGTATTAACTGCAACATAATAATAGTAGGGGACCTTAACGCCCCACTTTCATCAAAGGATAAATCATCCAAACAGAAATTCAACAAGCAAATAGTGGAACTAACTGAAAAACAAGACCACATGGACTTAATAGATATCTATAGAACAATCCATCCAAAATTAGCAGAATACACATTCTTCTCAAGTGCACACGGAGTATTCTCAAAGATAGACCATATGTTGGGAAACAAGGCAAGCCTCAATAAATTTAAGAAGATTAAAATCATATAAAGCATCTTTTCTGACCATAATGCTATGAAACACAGAAATCGACTCCAAGAAAAAAGCTGGGAAAGTGACAGATATGTGGAGACTAAACAACAGGCTACTGAACAACCAATGGATCATTGAAGAAATTAAAGCAGAAATCAAAACATATCTGGAGACAAATGAAAATGAAAATACACCATACCTACTCATATGGGATGCAGCAAAAGTGGTCCTATAAGGGAAATCTATAGCAATACAGTCCCACCTTAACAAACAAGAAAAATCTCAAACAAGCAATCTTAGATTACACCTAACAGAACTAGAAAAAGAACAAACAAAGCCCAAAGTCAGCAGAAGGAGGGAAGTAATGAAAATTAGAGCAGAAATAAATGAAATTGAAACAAAAACAAAATAGTAGGAAGGATCAATGAAACTAAGAGCTGGTTCTTTGAGAAGATAAAATTGACAAACCCTTAGCCATACTCACCAAGGGAAAAAGAGAGAAGGCACAAATAAACACAATTAGAAATGAAAGGGAGAAATTACAATGAATACCACAGAAATACAAAAGATTATAAGAGAATAGTATGAGAAACTATGTCCCAAGAATTTGAACAATCTGGAAGAAATGGATAAATTCTGAGACTCATACAACCTCCCAAAACTGAACAGAGAAGGAGCAGAGAATCTGAACAGACCAATCACAAGTAAAGAGATTGAAACAATAATCTAAAACCTCCCCAAAACTAAAAGTCCAGGACAAGGTGGCTCCTCTGAAGAATTCTAGCAAACATTCAAAAAAGATTTAATACATATCCTAATCAAGGTATTCCAAAAAATTGAGGAAGACAGAACACTTCCTAACACATTTTGTGAGGCCAACATCACCCTGATCTCAAAGCCAAACAAGGACAACACAAAGAAGGAAAATTACATGCCAACTTCACTGATGAACATGGATCGCAAAACCCCCAACAAAATATTGGCAAGCCAAATACAGCAATATATCAAAATGATCATACACTATGATCAATTGGTATTTATATCAGGGACCCAGGGATGGTTCAACATCCACAAATCAATCAATGTGATATACCACACTAACAAAATGGGGAATAAAAATCACACGGTCATCTCAATAGAGGAAGAGAAAGCATTGGACAAGATCCAGCATCTATTTATGATAAAAACTCTCAATAAAATAGGTATAGAAGGAAGGTACCTCAACATAATAAAGGCCATATATGACAAAACCACAGCCAACATCATACTCAACAGGGAAAAACTGAAAGCCATCCCTCTGAGAACAGGAACAAGACAAACGTTCCCACTCTTGCCACTCTTATTCAACATAGTACCGGAGGTTTTGGCCAGAGAAATTAGGCAAAAAAAAAGAAATAAAGGGTATCCAAATTGGCAACGAAGAATTGAAACTCTCACTGTTTGCAGGTGACATGACTTTATATATAGAAAACCCTAAAGAATCCATTGGAAAACTATTAGAAATAATCAAAATGATCAACAACTACAGCAAAGTTGCAGGGTTCAAAGTCAACTTGAAAAAATCAGTTGCATTTCTATACATTAACAATAGACTAGCAGAAAGAGAAATTAAGAAAACAAGCTCCTTTACAGTTGCAACAAAAAGAATAAATTAACTAGGAATAAATTTAACCAATGAGGTCAAAGACCTGTATGCTAAAAACTACAACACATTGAAAGAAATCAAAGAAGATACAAAGTAATGGAAAGATATTCTGTTCTCATGGATTGGAAGAATTAACATAGTTAAAATGTTCATACTTTCTAAAGCAATCTACAGATTCAGTGCAATCCCTTTCAAAGTCACAATGACATTTTGCACAGAAATAGAGCAAGTAATCCTAAAGTTTATATAGTATAACAAAAGACTCTGAATAGCCAAAGCAATCCTGAGGAAAAAACAAAACGTAGCTGGAGGTATCACACTCTGAGATTTCAAAACATGCTACAAAGCTATAGTAATCAAAACACCATAGTGCTAGCACAAAAACAGACACACAGATCAATGGAACAGAACTGAGAGCCCAGAAATAAATCCATACATCTGTGGACAGCTAATTTCAACAAAGGAGGCAAGAACATACAATGGAGAAAGAAATGTCTCTGCAATAAATGGTGTTTGAAAAACTGGACAGCCACACGCAAAATAATGAAAATAAACAACCATCTTTCACCATACATAAAAATTAACTCAAAATGGATTAAAAACTTGAATGTAAGACCTGAAACTATAAGACTCCTAGAAGAAAACGTGGGTTCTATACTCTTTGACATCAGTCTTAGAAGGATCTTTTTGAATACCATGTCTCCTCAGGCAAGGAAAGCAAAAGCAAAAATTAACAAATGGAACTACATTAGACTAAAAAGCTTCTGAACAGCAAGGGAAAACATGAAAAAAATGAAAAGACAACCTAACAATTGGGAGGAAATATTTGCAAATCATACACTTCATAAGGGGTTAATATTCAAAATACATGAATAGTTCAACCAACTCAACAACAACCTGATTAAAAAATGGGCAGAGGATCTGAACAGACATTTTTTCAAGGAAGATATACAAATGGTCAACAGGCACATGAAAAGATCTTCAACACCACTAATTAGGGAAATACAAATAAAAACTACAATGAGATATCACCTCACAACTGTCTGAATGGCTATAATTAAAAAGACAAGCAATAACAAGTGTTGAAGAGGATTGGAGTAGAAGGAACTCTTGTACACTGCTGGTGAGAATATAAATTGGTGCAGCCATTATGGAAACAGTATGGAGATTCCTCAGGAAATTAAGAATAGAATTCCCATATGCTCCAGCTATGCGATTTCTGGGTAATTATCCAAAGAATACAAACACACTAATTCAAAAAGATATATGCACCACTATGTTCATTGCAGCATTATTTACAATAGCCAATTCATGGAAACAACTTAAGTACCCATTGACAAAGGAATGGATAAAGAAGATATGATGTATATATATACAGTGGTATATGACTCAGCCATTAAAAAAAGATAAAATATTGCCATTTGTGACAACATGGATGGACTTTGAGGGCATTATGCTAAGTGAAATAAGTCAGGTAGAGAAAGACAGATACTGTATAATGTGACTCATATGTGGAAGATAAAAAATAGAAAAACAACAAATAAGCAAAGAAACAAAGTCATATATACAGAGAACAGATTGGTGATTACCAGAGGGGAAGGAGGTGTGAAAAAGGTAAAGGAGGTCAAATGTATAGTGATGGATGGACACTAAAGTTTTGGTGGAGAACATAATGTAGTGTATACAGAAGTCGAATTATAATGATGTGCATCTGAAATCTATATATTGTAAAGCACTGTTATCTCAATAAATAAATAAAATACAGTAATAAAAAAAACCCCAAAATACCTATTTTAAGGAAGCTCAATGAGCTATAAGAAAACACGGAAAGATAATTCAATGAAATCTGGAAAATAAGACATGAAAAAAATGAGAAATTTAACAAAAAGATGGAAATCATAAAACAGAACCAAACAGAAATTCTGGAGCTGAATAATACAATAAATGAAATTTAAAATGCACTAGAGAACATCAACAAGACATAGATGCAATAGATCAAGTGCAATAAAAAATCTATGAGTTAGAGGACAGGACATTTGAAGTTAAGTTCAGAGGAGAACAAAGAAAAAAGAATGAAAAAGAGTGATGAAAGACTATGTGATCTATGGGATCTCATCAAAAGACATGATTTTCTAATTATTGCAGCCCAAGAAGGAGAAGAGAGGGAGAAGGGGGCAGAGAACTTATTTTAAAAAATAATGGCTGAGAACTCCCAAAATTGAGGAGACATTTGGATATCTACATTCATTAAGCTCATATGTCACCAAACAAACTCAACTTAAAAGGTCTTTTCCAAGACACATTATAATAAAACTGTCAAAAATCAAGGAAAAAGAGAGTATCTTAAAAGCAATGAGAGAATAGAAGCTTGTAACTAACAAGAGAACCCCCTGAAAACCATCAGCAGATTTCCCAGCAGAAACTTTACAAGCCAGGAAAGAGTGTGATGATATATTCAAAGTGCTGAAAGAAAAAAACTACCAACCAAGAATACTGTATTTAGCAAAGTTGTCCTTCAGAAGACTTCTAGACAAACAAAAGTTGATGGAGTTCATCATCATTAGACTTTTGTTATAAGAAACCTTAAAAGGAGTTATTCCAGGTGAAATTAAAGGATGTTAATTAATAACATGAAAATATATAACAAACTTGTAAAGGTAAGTTTATAGTCAAATTCAGAGAGCTCTAATACTGTAATATGGTGGTGTATTAAATACATAACTCTAGTATAAATACTAAAGGACCAAAAATCTTTGATAAGGACAAAAGCCCTTTACTAAAGTAACTATAGCTACAATAACTTGTTAATGATTACACAATATAAAAAGAAGTAAATTGTGACATCAAAAACATAAAGGTGGGAGGAGTAAAAGTGTTAACATTTTGTGTTTGATCAAAGTTGTCAGTTGTAAATAGACTATTATAGTGATATAATATTTTATGTAAGCCTCATGGTAACCACAAAGCAAAAACCCACAGTAGGTATACAAAAGATCAAGAGAAGAAAATCAAAGCATACAAGAATGGAAAGTTATCAATTCACAAAGGAAAGCAGCAAGAGAGGAAGACAGGAACAAAGGAACTAGAAAACAACTAATGAGATGACATTAGTAAGTCCTTACCTCTCAAAAATTACTTGAAATGCAAATGATTTAAATTAACCAATCAAAAAGCATACAGTGGCTAGATGGATAGAAAGAAACAAGACCCAACTACATGCTGCCTACAAGGGACTAACTTCAGCTTTAAATGTACACAGGCTCAAAGTGAAGGGATGGAAAAAGATATTCCATGCAAGTGGAAACAAAAGAAACCTGGAGTAGCTATACTTATATCAGACAAAATAGAAGTTAAGCTAAAAACTGTTACAAGAGACAAAGAAGGTCATTATATAATGATAAAGGGGTCATTCACCAAGAGGATATATAACATTTATAAATATATATGGACCAAACATCAGAGCACCTAAAATATTAAATACATACTTACAAATCTGTAGGGAGAAGTAAACAACAATACAGTGATAGTAGGGAACTCAAATACCCTACTTTCAACAATGGATAGATCATCAAGACAGAAAATCAATAAGAAAACATTAGACTTGAAATATACAAAATGAACCTAACAGACATATACAGAACATTCTATCCAAAGACAACAGAATACACATTCTTCTAAGTGCACATTCTCCAGAGTATAGGGTATATGTATATCACATCCAGGGGATATGTATATCATATCATAGGTCACAAAACAAGTCTTAGCAAATTTAAGAAGATTGAAATCATACCAAGTATCTTTTCTGACCCAAGTAGTATGAAACCAGAAATCAGTAACAGAAAGAAAACTGGAAAATTCACACACATGTGAAAATTAAACAGAACATTCCTGAACAACAAATGCATCAAAGAAGAAATCAAAAGGGAAATCAAAAATATCTTGAAACAAATGCAAATGGAAGCACAAAATACCAAAACATATGAGATGCAGCAATAGCAGTTCAAAGAGGAAAGTTTACAGTGAGACATGCCTATGTTAAGAAACAAAGAAAGATTTCAATAAGCAACCTAATTTCACTTAAAGGAACTAGAAAATGAAGAACAAACTAAGCCCAACGTTAGTGGAAGGAAGGAAATTACAAACATCATCGCTGAATAAATAAAATAGAGACCAGAAAAACAATAGAGAAGATCAATGAAACTAAGAGCTGGTTTTTTGAAAAGATAAACAAATAGACAAACCTTTAGCTAGACTTACCAAAAAAAGAGAGAGGGAGAGAAAGAGAAGACTCAAATAAATAAAATCATAAATTGAAAAAGGGGGTATTAAGACATACCAGAGAAACACAAAAGATCTTAAGAGTCTACTGTGAACAATTGTAGTCTAACAAATTGGATAACCTAGAAAAAAATAGATAAATTCCTAGAAACATACAACATATCAATATTGAAGCATGAAGAAATAGAAAATCTGAATAGACCAATTATAGTATAAACCTTGACAGTTGGTTTTTTCTTTTTGCAATGCAAGTCTCTGACTTCAGCTTTGATTTCTGAGGTATCCAGTTCAAAGAGGCAGCTCCTTCAAAAATGACCATCTCAAATAAACACATTGCCAGCCTCATGACTAGATAAAGAGCCAGGCCACCTCCCCAAGCTGAGGCTCCTTTGTCTTAGAGATCTTGGTTGATTTCGATAACTGACTATTTGGGCCACTTATGTTTTTTCTTTTCATGCTTTAAATTCTCACTTTTATGTTTTAAATTCATCAATAAAGGGTGAGCTCTGAAACCCTATACCCCCACCCTCATCCCCAATAAAAGCAGAACCCCAGGCTGGAGTGCTTTTTCTCTTTCTCTACCCATGACCTCGCTGTATGCCCCCAAGTATGCTATGTAATTTCAAGTTCCTCTAAGAAATAAACTTTTTTTTCAAAGTTTCCTGATGGTTATTGTTAAAGAGCATCTTCCAATCATAATAAGAACCACAAGGGCTGGTCCCGCCACAACATTGGTTATTGATAGGGTGAGATCAGCACAAAACACCAGTAACAAGTAAGGCAATTTAGTCTGTCATCAAAAACCTCCCAACAAAGATAAGTCTAGGACAAGATGGTTTCCCTGGTGAATTCTACCAAACATTGAAAGAAAAATTAATGCCAATCCTTCTCAAATATTCCAAAAAATTTAGGAGGAGGGACTGCTTCCAAACTCATTTTACAAAGCCAGCATTATCCTGATACCAAACCCCAATAAGGATACTACAAGAAAAGAAAACTACAAACCAAAATCCCTGATGAATATAGATGCCAAAACTTTCAACAAAAAATTAACAATCTGGATTCAACAGCACATTAAAAGGGTTATACACCATGATCAAGCATTATTTGTCACTGGGTTGCAAGGATGGTTCAACATACATAAATCAATAAATGTGATACACCAAATTAACAAAATGAAAGATGAAAATCATATAATCATCTCAATAGAAGCAGAAAAATCATTTGAAAAATACACATCCTTTCATAGTAAAAACTCTCAACAAATTGGATATAGAAGGAATATATCTCAACATAATAAAGGTCATATGTGACCAGCCCACAGCTCAGATCATAGTCAATGGTGAAATGTTGAAAGCTTTTCCTCTAAAATCAGGAATAAAATGTGAGTACCTATTCTCACCACTACTATTCAACATAGGATTGGAAGTCCTAGCCAGAGTAATTAGGCAAGAAAAGAAATAAAAGGCATCCAAATTGGAAAGAAATTAAATTGTCTGTTTGCAGATGATATGATCTTATATATAGAAAATCCTAAAGACTCCATCAAAAAACTGTTAAAAATAAACGAATTCAGTAAAGTTGGAGCATATAAAATCCACATACTGAAATTCGTTGTGTTTCTATAGACTAACAATGAAATATTTGAAAAATAAATAAAGAAATCCATTTATGATAGCATCAAAAACAAATAGGAATAAATTTAACCAAGGAGGTAAAAGATCCGTACACTGAAAACTATAAGACTTTGATGAAAGAGATTGAAGAAGATACAAATAAATGGAAAGATATCTTAAGTTCATGGATGAGAAAAATTAATGTTGTTAAAATGTCCATACCACCAAGAGCCATATACAGATTCAAGGTAATCCCTATCAAAATTCCAATGTCATTTTTCACAGAAATAGAAAAAAAATCCTAAAATTTGTGTGAAACCACAAAAGACCCCAAACAACTAAAGAAATCTTGAGAAAGAAGAACAAAGCTGGAGGCATCACACTTCCTGATTTCAAACTATATTACAAAGCAAGAGAAATCAAAACAGTATGGTATAGTCATAAGAATAGATACATAGACCAAAGAAACAGAATTGACAGCCTAGAAATAAATCCTCCCACATACAACTCATGAGTCAACACATATTTGACAAGAGTGCCAAGAATACTCACTGGGAAAAGGATAATCTCTTCAATAAACGGTGTTGGAAAAACTTAATAATCACATGCAGAAGAATGAAATTGGACCCCTACACTACACTATACACAAAATTACACTATACACAAAAATTAACTCGAAATGGATTAAAGACTTAAACATATAACCTGAAACTATAAAATTCCTAGAGGAAAACACAGGGAAAAACTTGACGTTGATGTTGGCAATAATTTTTTAGATATGATACCAAAAGCACAAGCAACAAAGCAAAAAGAAATAAGTGGGACTACATCAAATTAAAAAGCTTCTACACAGCAAAAGAAACAATCAACAAAATGAAAACACAGCCTACAAAATGGGAGAAAATATTTTCAAACTATATATCTGATCAGGGGCTAATATACAAAATATATGAAGAACTCATAGAGCTCAACAGCAAAAAACAAACAATCCAATTAAAAAATGAGCAGAGAAACATTTTCCCAAAGAAGACATACAAATAGCCAACAGGTACATGGAAAGATGTACAACATCACTAATCATAAGGAAAATGCAAATCAAAACCACAATGAAATATCAGCTCACATCTGTTAAAATGGCTATCATCAAAAAGACAAGAGAGGGGCCATCCCCGTAGCTGAGTGGTTAAGTTCGAGCGCTCCACTTTGGTGGCCCAGAGTTTTGCCACTTTGGATCCGGGCGCAGACCTAGCACCTCTCATCAAGCCATGATGAGGTGGCATCCCACATAGCACAAACAGAAGGACCTACAACTAGAATATACAACTATGTACTGGGGGCCTTTGGGAAGAAAAAAGAAGAAGACTGGCAACAGATGTTAGCTCAGGTGCCAATATTTAAAAAGAAAACAAGAGATAACAAGTGTTGACAAGGATATGGAGAAGGGAACTCTTGTATGCTGTCAGTAGGAATGTAAACTGGTGCAGCCACTATGGAAAACAGTATGGAGCTTCCTCAAAAAATGAGAACTAAAACTACCCAAGACCCAGCAATCCCACTTCTGGGTATTTATCCAAAAAGAATTGAAATCAAGATCTTGAAGAGACTTCTGTACTTTCATGTTCACTGAAGCATTATTCACAATAGTCAAGACATGGAAACTACCTAAGTGTCCCTCTACAGATGAATAGATAAAGAAGATGTGATATATATATATATATATATATATATATACACACACACATACACAATGGAATATTATTTAGCCATGAGAAAGAAGAAAATACTGCCATTTGTAAAAATATGGATGGATCTTGACAGCATTATGCTAAGTGAAATACATAACAGAAAGACACATACTGTGTGATATCACTTATGTGAAATCTAAAAAAGCCAAACTCATCAAAACAGAGAGTAGAATGGTGGTTTCCAGGGGCTAAGGAGTGGGGGAAATGATGAGATTTTGGTCAAAGAATACAAAATTCCAGTTGCAAGATAAATATGTTCTGGGGATCTAATGTACAGAATGGTGACTATAGTTAACAATATTGTATTATATACTTGAAAGTTGCTAATAGAGTAGATCTTTAATGTTCTTACTGGAAAAAAGAAATAGTAATTATGTAAGGTGATAGAGACGTTAACTAAGCCTAGTGTGATAATCATTTCTCAGTAAATAAGTATATTAAATGATCACATTGTACATCTTAAACTTCACAATATGTCAGTTATATCTCAATAAAGCTGGGAAAAAATAAAAATGAAAAAAATCCTCAAAGATATTCTGAAGGATAATTACTGGAACTACATATACAAAGTATTTAAATCCTATTCTGGTCCAAAATTTGATATATCATGTAAATGTCTCACAGCACGAAAAAAATTCATTTTTAGAGGGACTAGTTTGGCCCCCAAACGAATACTGTTCATGATAGAGAATGTTATTCTCAGTCTACAGGGCATCCCTATGTCTCTGTAACATTTACATGTGCTTAAGAATTTGAAGGCAATAGTTTTTTAACAGAAGGAAAACGCTACATCTTCTCCATGCTGGTATTCCTCACTTCTTTTTCTACTGCAATTCAAATCACACTTCTGTAACAGGAATCCTGAAGAATCTTCTCACTTACCTATAGTTAGTAACACACAAACTCTCCTAAGTATCCTTAGGAACAAATTAAACAACCTAGTTCAGGTGGCAGAGAAGTCACATCTGCAGAGTTGTCCCCTTCTGTGCCATATTAATTGCTTTCTAACTTTCACAGAAAGCTGACATTTTCAATTAAGACCACAACACAGAGGCAGAGCCAACATCCATGGCCTTATACAGCCTCACATTTCAGGCTGTTACAAATATTTTTAGCTGGATCAAGTCCATATGCTAAATACGCTCCATTACATACATTCCCATGGAAACAGACACGATGTCACAAACACAAGATTATAAATTTACTGCCTGATGGGAAAAAGAAAAAAGAAACAGAAAAGAAATCTTCTTTGGCTGAAAGAACAAGAGCTCTTACTTGAACAAAAAAAAATCCTGTGGCAGGAGAAAGGAAGACATAAGAAACAACCAAAAAAATTATATTGTTTCCCAAAGAATTGAGTTTTCCTAAAAGGAAAAAATGTAGTTTGAAAGCTGGAGTTTATCTATTAGACATAAATTTAATGAGGAAATAATTTCAAGTGATGTCAGCTGCTTAAGTCTGAAAGTTGCTTTTGATATAGTCATTCCATTTTTTTCTACTGAGCAACTGCTTGTAAAGAAAACCATACTTATTGTAGTAGCCCACTTCTAGACTATTACACCAACCTCCTAACTCTGCCTCTCCCCTTTCAACAGCATCACCCAGAACCCCTAACAACTCCCTCATCTAACAAAATAACATGAAAACTCCTTCATCTGGCTTTCAAAGATTTCCAGAGTCTGACTCCAAGCCCACTTAGTAACTTCAACCATTCGCACTTCATTGCATACATCTCTTGTGCAAGTCGAGTCAAATGGAGCTGTTTGGTTGTTCATACTGATTGTGCATTTCTGCCATCCATATTTCGCTCCTGTTTTTCCCTCTGAAGTAAAATTTCTGACCCACTATCTCCACAATATAAACTCCGAGCTATCCTTTAGGTCACACAACAAATGTGGCTTCCATTTGGAAGCCTTCCTTCATTGCCCTAGTTATGAAAAATTTTCCTCTTGTGGTTCCTTATTCACAACCATCTCATAAGTCTAAGAATCACTGCTTTGAATTGCCTTTCTTTCTTAGACACTTTTTTTCTTCATCACTAGAATGTAAGCCAATATAAAGAATTTGAAAAACCCTTACACGTAATTAATGTTTAGCAAATATTACTGAAAGTAACCAGCAAATGAGAGGTTGAAAATTTTCATTTATATAAAAATTTAATCTAAATTTATTAATTCCAGATAGAACATAAACTGGAAAAAAACACAGGTACTTGTAAATCTCAGTGCTGCCTTGAAGGCAATGGGATAACTCATTTGGAACACTCATATTTATTCAGAAGGGTTCCATAAGCCATGGCAGGAAGAGCTGATGCTTTAGCATCTTCCTTTTATAAATGACAAAATGTATTTGCAGAGAGTGTATAGTTTGCCCAAGTCACAGTAGAAATCAGAGCTAAAGCTAGAAATGGAACTGACAACTTTCAGGTCAACGACTTCATCCTCTCAGCCGTATCTCCAAGAAGGCATGCCTAAGCTTCCAACAGAGTGCTTCTGAGCTCTCCCATGATACTGAGTTTGTTTTGTTCTTTTTAATTTGAGTAGTTCACATACCTCAATGTCCCCAGTGAAAATCAGCCCCAGGAAAAGTCAGAGAACACAGGAAGTAGGAAACTGGTATTGCCGCATGGTTTTATTTATTTATGAAATCATTACAGTATTTCCTTTGATATGGCTCGGGAGGTTTATAGGACTCAAATATTCTACCTCACTTCTCTAATGGAGATGCAGGCTTTAAACTTCAACTACTGGTAAATAAGTAAGTGCTAAAGAAGAAATATTTTCTTATCTATATTGCCAGAATTGACTCCAGCTCAGAGATGACTGATAGATGTCAAGGTTACTTTCCTTCGGAGATCAATCATTTATTTTGCTATAACAAATGTCCTAAATTGATTAAAAGAACATGTCCAATTTTTAGGATATATACCTGGGATCTAAAATGCCTTTAGGTACCTACAGCTAGGAATTTAAAATTTATACACTACCAAATTAAGTAAAATCCATTTTCCAGGACTACTGCTTTCAGTAATTTTTTACCTTTCATCTTGTTGCACTTGATTGTTTATCTTATGCAACGCCTGATAAAAAGGAGAGAAATATTTTACCTAAAAGGGCATCACATAGCCAAGATTTTAACGCAAGTAAGCATAAACTGAGTATATGAGTGTACATAACTTCAAAATTATTCATCAGTCATAAGTAAAAGAAAGATCTAGGCAGCCAAAATGAACTTAGAGAGTATGGTAGGCAGCTTCTGAATCGGTTCCCGATGGTAGCTGCCTCTTGGTATCCATGCCTTTGGATAATACCCTCCCCTCACATGTGTGCTGGACCTTGAAACCTGCTTCTAATAAATAGAATGCCACAAGTGATGGAATGACACTTGTGTGATTAGGTTATAAAAATACTATGGCATCTGTCTTCCTGGCATTCTTTCTCTATGCTTTGATGAAGTAAGCTGCCATGTTGCAGAGGCCTATGTGGTGAGGAACCGAGAGATGCCTTCAATCCAATGATGCATGAGGAACTGACTTCTGCCAACAACCACAAGCAAGTGTGGAAGCAGATGTTTTCCCAGTTGAGCTTTGAGAAGACTATAGTCCCAAATGACACCTTGATTGCAGCTTGTGAGAAGCCATGCAACAGAGGATCCGCCTAAAACATGCCCATATTCTTGACCCATGGAAACAGTGAAATTGTAAATGTGGTTGTTTCAAGCCACTAAGTTTTGAAGGTTTGGGGAGGGGGGAGTTGTTTTTTAAATACAGCAATAGATCACAAATACAGGGTACAATAAGATTCCAAGGAAGTCGATTCTATCACTGGAACCAGGGATATAGCTCATGACCTAGGCAAAACTAATCAGTATGTTTCATATCTAGGTGCATGGTGAGTGGCTTAGATTAGTCATGTGACCTAAACTGAACATTCATAGTGAATCTTAAAGCCACTGTACAGAATGCTCATGGACATGCTTAAGGAAATATGTGGCCCCAGGAGTAGCTGATAACTGTCTTGGAGCCACAAAGGAACACGACCTTACAATGAATTCGAATCCAAGAAAAACAGAGTGACAGAAAGAAATCTGGCTCTTGGTGACATTACTAGACACTAGATCAAGCCTTGCTTGAAGTGAGCATAGCTCTGGGTTTTTCAGTTAAATGAAATATTATTATTAAATCTAGGATGAAATGAGATGTCTGATAATTTGCAGCATTAACTTCTACATTACTCATATATTTGAATAATTCAAATTAAGAATTTAAAAAAACATTAAAAAGCACCCTGAACCTTTTCCAATTAAGTGATAAAATATATCTCTCAAAACAGCGACAGTCATAAAAAGCACATATTATAACTAAATATTGAAATATGATAATTGAACTAAAATGAACTGCAATGAAAGTAACAGATAAACAATTCAAGAAAACATCAACATAATTTGTTTGTATTATGATTGCTTTGTAATAATTAAACATCAAAGTCGACACATATGAAAGGATATTTCCGAAGCAGCAGCATAAAGTGCCTCAAAGCCAATTTTGTTTGAAGATAAGCTATAAAGTCTATTAAATATAAAAATTAAAATGCCCCCTGCATAGAAAGGTTTGGAAATTGAATAGAAGTTTAAACAGCTTTTGAACTGTATAAACTGTGGGGGGGATTTTCCATAAACTTCAGAGAATTTTCAAACAATTCATTATTATACCCTTTTCCATCTAGTTTCTGAATTTATTAATAAAAATTTCTATTAGGCTACATTATCTCAAAAATCAAAAGAAAATTAAATCCTGAAAGTTCCAAGAACAAAGAAAGGATATGCAGGCCCTCATTAGTGGGAAAATGGATCACAGTTTCTCTTCCGTGATGGGAAATAATGTCTGCAGAGCCACTCACCCGAGTGGCAGAGATGTGTCCACAGGTCTATGTCTTTTAGGATGACCAGGTAAAAAAGATCACAGGTAATCTAACTGAGATCTTCCCTCTTGTTTGCACAAACCAGCCAATTTTTGAAAGTTCTAGAAAACCCTAATATTTCCCTGTGAAATTGCAAATGTCAAGTATTTTTATAGCAACGTGAAGAGCTCTATTGAGACAAATACCAGGCAAATTTCTTTCTTGCTAAAATTTATTCAACCAATTCTATTGCTGGGAGGTAAAGGAATTAAAATTTAATGAGAGCCTAGTATGTTTTAGGTACTATTTTAATATTAGTTATTTGAAAATAATGCCTGTGTGTTGTACTTTTATTATTATCATGTTTCTATATTTTTCTACAACTGGTGACATGCACCCTCCCTCCCCACTCAACAACTATCCCCAAAGAAAATAAGGTTTTCTTCTTAGGATCAGAATGTAGGATAGACCTACAAATCAACTCTACTTAAATCAATACAGAGATATATACAGCCTCCTTAAGAATTCTGAATGACTGTCAAGTGAGGAACTCTTATTAACATATTTAAACATAGTCTGCCTGAATCAGAAGCAGGGTTGGTCAGCTATGGAATTATAGATAATCCAAGAAGCAAAGTGGTACCTGCTCAGACCATCATATTTCCATAGCTGTGTGGGTCTCTACCTTGCTGCACTTTGGAATTACCAGGGAGTTTTTAAACTGTTGATGTTTAGGTCCTGCCTCCAGAGACTCTGATTCTAATTGATCTAGGTTGTGCCCAGGACATTGTATTTTTTCGTAAAGTTCCCAGAACCACTACTTTATCTCCAAGCTAAGATCTGACTTGACTGCATAGTGTAGAGATAAGCCCATAAGGTTACTGGAAGAGGTGAAGAATGCTTTTCCCTATGTGTTTCATATTATAGAGGTATGGCATAGGATACCAACTCTTGTCGTGTTTCAAAAATGAAAAAAATGGACAAGACCATTGGAAAAGAAAGAATCTGAAACCTATTTAGATACTAGGTGAAGTTTGAAACAGCATATTCCTAAGATATTTCCTTCTACTCAACCCTCATCCTTTTTTGTGAATCTGGTAGTTACTATGGAAGGAGGAAGAATTGAGAAGAGACTGAAAAAATCATGGTAATTCATTAATTGAAACTTTGCTTAATTTCTGTAGGGTGGTCAAATATCATCATCATCATCATCATCATCATCAAAGTTCTCTCCACCCAACTGTTCTCTGCTTTAATTTACATTAACTTAAAATCCTAGGAGTCTACATATCTTAACTGATTAAGTGAAACAAGGAGAGTGAATCTGGGAGTGTACCAGAAATAATGGTACTCATCAAATATTGTCTTTGTTTTTCTGTACCACAAAGGATCTAGCTCAATATGTGCAAAACAGAATTGTGATCAGAATTCGTATAATATAAAAGCTTATATTTAGTTTGTCTTTTTTTTTTACCAGCTATTTAGATATTTAATAAATGTTAGATATGTGAATTAAGTTTTTTACTCTATGTGTGTTATAAACAAACAATATTAATAGGAAGCTTTAAAAAGTTGATTATATGATTTTTAAATCTATCCAATACTAAGGAAAGAAAAATCAGACAGGGGCATATAATATAGCGAAAAACAAATAGTTCCCTTACATATTCCCCAGCCTCAGAATTTATTTCACTGTTCATGCCTTAAGCTTATAATCTCTCTCTTTTGTAAACTATGCACTTTTCAGTGTGGTCAAGAAATATCCTAGTTGAAACCAATATGTAACTAATATTTTCTCAAGTTCAACCATCCTTTGGATTCAAAATAAGTCACATGAACAATAATAACTCACATTTCAATTGTACATTGCTACTACCGGTCCAGTGCTATATCTCCAGTCTCATCCCTACCTTACCATGCCCCTCGTCCTTAGGGGTGTCTCAAATGTGTTCATTGACACTCTATTTTGCCTCAGTATGTTATTCCTTCCGGACACATGTTTGATGACCTTGCATGTACTAGATAAATCCCCTCATTAATGTCTACCCCTTGAAGATGATGACTCCCAGGAGCTCCTTCCACTGGTCTATTCTGGAACAACTCTGATTATCATTTCAGGTCTCCCATTTCTCCCCAGAGGTTCCAAAGAAAGAGATGACAAAAATGGAAGTGAATGCACTTTCATCCTTACTGGGTCAAGTCTATTCCGTCCCCTGCGATCTGGGGAGAATGCCCTATTTTTTAAAGCTCTGTGTCATCTTTCATCACCTGTCCACTAAGGCCATACAGTTTGTGTCCCTGCCTCAGAGAATCTCTTAGAAAAATTAGAATCTTCGGCTTCTGGCTTCAATCTCTGTTTTAATAAGACACATATCCAGGCCTCAGAGTTGTGATAGAAAATACTCACCCCCTCAGTCTCTATCATCAGGAGCTTACCTTTTCCAGTTTCCTTTCTCCAATTCAAACCAATGCATCCAAATAAAAGCCTGGGCACCATTTGCCCTACCATTTGATCACCCACTCCCACCTCCGGATGACAGTTTTGACTCAGAGAGGACTCTGCTCTATTTGCAAAGGTATACATTACTTTAGGGAACAAAACCAATGCATATAAGTGGTAAATACTATTTGACAGTATAAAAAGTTACTTTCTACACATCCTAAGTTAATATAAATAATAAATTTATTCAACTAAAAAAGCCAAGAATCTAATTTAAAATAATATCAGGCTTGCTTTTTTGCAAATAGGCCAGAGCAATCTGTGAAAATGAGGAAATTACGTGTTGAGGCGGATTAGACTTTTACTGCTGAGCATATTTTGGCCAGATCTCAAGCAAGCTACACAATTAGATAAACTGATGAATTAAGCATATTTACAATGAAAGGAGTGTAAGTTTGGCACAGTTAAAAATGTAGCACACAATACGCCTTCTTATTCAAGAAGAGCAGAAGAATATATTATGCATTTGTTCCTGTTTTAAGAAAAGCTATTTGATGACTCTTTTTCTTGCCACAGATTATTGGCCCAGGGTTGGGCACCAGACTCAAAAGCTAGCAAGCTTGTATAGATTGATATTGACCAGTAGAATCAATGGGATTCTCTTTGTCAGGGAATTTGAATGTAAGACTTAGAGAGAGAGCCAGTAGGTTTTAGAAAAGAAAAAAAGAAAAACAAAGATCACATAAAGAAAAAAGAAATGGACAAGGTTGTTGATAACAGCCAGAGAGTAACTAAGTCACCATTATTATGGAGGATTAGAAGAAGGGTGGAAGAGTGGAAGTGGTGGGGGAGGAATGCTGACATTTGCTACTTACTAAGTGCCAGGCACTGCTTTAAGTACTTAACATGTAGTAATTCATTCTTCTCCAAAAAAAATATGAGAAAGATACCATTTTTATCTGCATTTTAGAAAAATTGTGGATCTTTCCCAATATCTGTAAGCTGAAAATGGGTTGAGGACATGGGCTCTGAGATAGACTGCCTATGTTTGAATATTGACTCTGTTGTTATGAGGACCAAATGAGTTGATATTTGTAAATGTGGTTAAGATATTGTCTGGCATAGTAATCACTATATAAACATGCAGTAATTACAAAAATATAAATAAACATGTAAAAATGTGAAGCCAGGCAGTCTAAGTCTGTATTAGTCTGGGTTCTCCAGAGAAGCAGAACCAATAGGATAGATAGAGATATATATAACGGAGCTTGATTATAGGAATTGGCTCATGTGGTTATGGAGGCCAAGAAGTTCCACAGTCTGCCATCTGCAAGCTGGAAAACCAGGAAAGTTGGTGATATAATTCAGTCTGAGTCCAAAGGCCTGAGAACCAGGAGTTCCAATGTCCACTGGCAGGAGAAGATGGACATTCCAGCTCAAGAAGAGAGAGAAGTCATCCTCCCTCTACCTATCTGTTCTATTCAGGCCCTCAACAAATTGGATGATGCCACCCACATTGGTGAAAGTGGATCTTCTTTATTTAGTCTACTGATTCAAATGCTAATATCTTCTGGAAACACTCTCACAGACACATCCAGAAATGATGTTTTACCAGCTATCTGAACGTCCCTTAGCCCAGTCAAGCTGGCATATAAAATTAATCATCACATACACTCCATATGTATGCTCTTAATCACCATGGATGGGTTGTAGTGTAAGAGGAGAAAGTGACAGCTGCTATTCTGAGGAGACAAAATAACTGTGTATTAGACTTACGGGTAATGTACAGGGCGATGCGTTGCACAACTCCAGTTATTGGGAGAGGTGTTCGCATGGGCTACTATATAAATGGTGAGCTCTCTAAAGGGCACAACGGGGGCCAGCCCAGTGGCACAGCGATTAAGTTCACACGGTCCACTTTGGCTGTCCGGGGTTTGCCAGTTAGGATACTGGATGCAGACCCACACACCGCTTGTCAAGCCATGCTGTGACAGGCGTCCCATAGAAGAAGATGGGCATGATGTTAGCTCAGGGCCAGTCTTCCTCCAAAATATAAATAAATAAAGGGCACAACAGCATAAATAGTGGCCCCTGCATTTATTCAATGTTCCAGTCCAGATTCTGAATGAAGTCCCATTCTATGTCCCAAACAAGTATGGTATGTAATTGTATTCCAACAATGTTGGTTTAGCGTGAAGATTCCAATCCTTCTTGCTTGCTGATGGATCCTTACTATATATGGCTGTTACTTTGGGACTTAAAAAATGTTTAGGTAAACTAAGAATGAGCCTCTTCCTTGGAACCCCAGAGTTGTATCAAGACAAGCACACGAAATGAAAGTCAAGATCATTTTAAAGGAAAGGTATCTTCATCTCTTGAGCTTGGATGTCTTCACATCTCTTTTAATTTTGTGTAAAGTTAATATGACTTTTGTATATAGTTGAATAGACAGATATGCTCTAGAAATCCGATGGTCACTTGAGTAGATTTAATTAATATCTGTTAACCAAGAAGTTAAATAAAATCTGACCATGTTATAGTCTTCTGTCTTTTTAATGAGAGGAAAAGGAGAAAGGCAGCTTCTTTAACTGAATATCTTGGATTGTTTGCCTAGCCATCAAGTCTGCTTTTGGTCTATTTCGTATCAACCTATCAGTAAGAAAAGAAAATTTTCCAGAACTTATTTCTAAAAGTGTCTTCCTCCTTTATGCTGGATGTGTGGGTGATCCTCCAGTGTATCAGATTCCACCATTTCATTATGTGGCAAATAATCTGTATTGGTAAATAAAATTTTCCTTTTAAATGCCTGGAAATTATAAAAAATTTCATGAACATCATTTATCATAGGCTTGACAAGTGAAAATATGTCCAGGATGTATATTCTTTTGATCAGGACATATTCTAGAGAAATTATTTTGAAGGAAAAAAAGGCTTTAAAATTATTAAATTTTTTTTTTTTAAAAATCAGCATTTTCATTATGCATTGCCCTTCTATGTTATAATTAATAATGAGTAGAAGTACTTGCAAATGAAACTTTTGAATCTTAGAGTTTATATTTAAAGGTTTCTCAAATTGACATATTAATAAACTATTACTGAGGAAATATACCCATTTTATAATGATTTTACTACAGAATACTAGAAGCAGAAACATTCTTCGAAAAAAAGACCTATTTTATATATTTATAAAGATAATAAGTAGAGAAAACATGTATCAAATTAGTTTTAAAAATAATTTCTCAAGTTAAGTCTTTGCAAATATCAAAAAAGTGAAAGGTCAGCTTTAAATATAGAGGTCAGCATAATAGCCCCATTTTTCTCAATTATGTGAATAATTAGGTAATGGAAAAGATTGTTTTTGAATTGCCCAGACACTTGTGTCAAATTGCCCAAGATTATATCCACAGCAATTGCGATAAATTTGTGACAGTACAGCCAAACTATTTTTTTCTCCTATTTAATAATCCATATAAGTATTTGCTCATGCATTCGGCCATAATGTGTCTGTAAACACAGTCAGTGAGCTAGAGTGGGCAAAATTGAGCTAGATCCCAGTCTGGAGCAAAGGAAATAAGAACTATTTCTCTGCTTCCCGACCCTACTGAGATAAGAGAGGGCTCAATTTCAATGATACTCTATTTAATTTACATGTACTTCTCAAGAGCTTGGAGCAGAATTAGACATTGCTTTATCTAATTCCAAATTTATGTTTCCGGTTTTTTTATACCAGCTGGTCTCTCGGGTTCAAAAATAAATCATCTTTTATTTAATACAAAATTTAAAGAAGGAAAGATTATTTCTATAGTTCTTTTCTTTCCATTGATTTATAATAAAACAACCAAAGAAATGGTGCATGCAATCAAGACTTTGAGAAAATATCCCCCAAAAGGAATGCTTTATAAATATCAGGAATTCCCTACAGGAATACAAACAGATGAGAATGAAAACAAGCTGTTTTCTCTGAACATAAATTGGAAGAAGACAAATTATAAGACTATTATAAAACTGTTGATAACACTTTCCAACCTCTTAATTTTGTTCCCTGATTTAAGTAAATCTGAAAAGTCATGGCTGTATTAATCGAGTCATTAAATTTATCATAACTGAATAGAAAGAAAATTACTCTCACATCAGATTTTACAAATTACTTTCATCAGATTTAACAAAAAGGCTGAATTGGTCTGTAAACAAAAATTGTAAAATTATTTGAAGTTTCAGGCTTACCACAACATAATTTAGGTAAGACATGTTTATTCCAACATCGTGCAAAAATAATTTGCCAAATTTTAACCCTCAAAATAATAAACAAAATAAAATAATAAGTAAATGCCCAAATAATAAGTGCTCTATTCCCACATTTTGATTGACCATATATTCTTTGAAGGGGAGTTCAATTGTTACTTATAATAGAAGTCATAATATTTCAATCTAATAGGTAAATTTGGGGATATGGCACTCATAATTATATTTTGGTTCTCAAGTACTATATCCGGTCTATACTGGAATTAACTCTTGAGAGGAAAAAATAAAAACAATCTGCCAGTATAATTGTTTGCCTTAAAACAAGTACATCTGATTGAAACAGGAGGTTCTAAATAATTTGTTACTCAAATCTAGCTAAACTTACCAGGAAATCGAATCACTAATGTCTGTGATGAACCATATGGTGCAGCAGCATGCTGGAGTTGGCCCATACCAGCTCATGAGAACTGATTATTTAATTTTCAGGAATTTTGCAAGCTGCTTGTTAAAAACAGCCATTATTAAAAATTAAATTATATAAATTTACAATTCAGTAAATTTTGTATGCATTAAATACTCAAACCTCATCAATTCCTAATTATTTTAGCGTATCTTACAAATAATTTTCTTTTGATATTATCTACCTCTCTTGGCTCTATATAGGGGAAATATTATATTCTAGTGTGCCAGCGTACACCTCTTCCCAATTTCTTGTTCTTTGACATCAGGTCAGTAGCTTAAAGTCAGCCATAGGAACAATATTTACACCACAGTAATTAACAAATCAAGGCTTGATTGATTGTTTTATTTATTGTCTAAACTTGAGTGATGGAGAAAATGTTAATAGAGCAGAGTAAACTTAAAATATATCGTGGCTATATCTGTTACATCGTGAATAGCACAAAATATTGAGGAAATATTCTTCCAGTATTTGAAAACTTTTATCTGATTCAGCAAAGACGTTGGTCACGTCACCGACAATAGAATGAAGTTCCAACATATGTCTTTGTAGTTTCATTTCATCTTATTCTTGACGCAAATGAAAATATCAACCAATAGTCATGTTGGAAATACAATCATTCATCACTTGCAACTAGAGCTTGACTATGGATACACAAATTTGGCAAAAACGGAACAAAGCATTATGTGAGAATCAATTGGCTGTATGGAACCTACAATAAAGAATATTGTATATTTTATTATTATTTGTAAGTTGTGTGCTACACATCCTTTATATCTGTAACATTTATAATAAATTTATGTATACATATTTATAATGACATGCTTTTTTGTTTTAGGGGAACCATTTGTTAAATTTTTACCAGCAAACCAGAGATTTTGTGTCACCATCTTGACCTAACACAGGTGGATGAGTAGTTTTTCAAAGTGCGTCCTGGACTTGTAAGAAGCAGCTTAAGCTGCTTGAAGTGAGTGACGTCTGGCTCCTCCCCATCTGCCGTAGAAATCCCCGGCAAATGGCCAGGTAGGAGGAGGAAGCTTCTCCGTCACAGCTGTACCCATATTTGGTTGTACAGGAAAATTCATAATAAACTGAAGTGAGCAAATGGCAGATAAGGTCATTGTTCAGATTAAGTCATCTCCCACAATATAAGGAATAGGGAAATTTCAAAGGCTATTAGAAAACGGCAAAGTCATCAAGTTCTTCCATCTTCTGCTCTGCCATTCTCATGATGTTGAAACAGCTCCAACTATCAGATCCTCCCGCTGAAACGGGCAGCAGCAGAAAAACACAAATCCTATCCTTGCTTTGCTTTTCAAAGGCAAGAAAAACACTTCCAGTAAACTCCTGACAGAATTCTCTCATTTTGCATCGTATCATACGCACACTCCTAACTCAACCACTGACAAGGGGGTTGAATTACCGTGACCGGTTCCCTCTCCGTCTCACACTCCCCTGAAACACAAAGCATCCTGACACCTGGACAAAACTGAAGTTCAAAGAAGAAAGAGAGGTTTGTAACCAACACTATCTGCTGCAAGAATATTCTCACTTGAAGAAAACTATTTCTGAGTCATTGCGTAGAACGGAGGGTTAGGGGAAAAACAAGTGTGAAGCTTGGTAAGGGAACCCTTATTTATTCAATTATTTAACATATTTACTGCATATTTCCTACTTATACTCTTTACCAGATGCTGGAATAATAATAATAGTAATATAATAATATGTATAATAAAATATAATAATGCTAAAATGATATCCTGTGGGGTCACAGTGAACAATAGCTATTTTTATGATAAGGGAAGTTTTATTTGTCTCCCCACCAAGAGAAAATTTACATAAATTTTAGATCAGAGGAACATGGAAAGCGCAGGAGTCTTTTCAGCTAAATTGGAATACTTTAACTTGAAATTAGGGCTTTCAGCGAAAGAAAAGTATATATGGAAACTAAAAAAAGCAGGAATGTGAGAGAAAATTTGTCAGAGAATGCTCCATTTTAGCATCAATACACTTTCACCTTGCTAAAATTGCAGTTGCGCAATCAACAAACACGTATTGTATGAGATGATTTTCTGATTATTCACTGCTTTCTCTAGTCAGCAAGACTCCAGAAAGGTCATGGCCCTGGAGGAAAAGAAAAGAAAGTCTCCTGATAGTGTATAAGATGATCAGATGAATGAATAGAAGAATGAATGAATGAATTTTTTGATACTGGCACACTTCTGCCACCTTACGGCTACAGGCCAAAATTACAGGATCAGCTTTTTAATACATAGGCTGGAAAGTGAATTTCTTCTTTCTGATCTGCTTTCTTCCTTTCTCAGTTCCTCTAACACATCTTAATTTCAAGCAGCATGTGCAGCATTGTGCTAAGTTCTGGGAATGTGAATAATTTTCACCATGATCTTAGCTGTCAAAAAATTACTATCTAACGAAAGAAATATATAACGCAATGCAACATATTAAGTACTTCAATAGATGCATGGGCAACGTGATATAGGAGCCCACTGGAGGCAAATAGAGATTTTTAAAAGGATATTAGATGACAGTTTGTAATAAACTAAACTTTTAGAAGCTTTTTATCTGTCTCTATGCTTAATTTAGGGAGAAGAAACTATACCTCTTTGAATATGTTATGTCTGCTTCAATAAAATCATTAAACCATACATTAGAAAAACACTACAACTTTCATCTCTTCTCGAGATTCAGTACCAAGCACCACTGTCTAAGTTATTCAAATCACAGAGTTGTCTATCAAAATTTAGTGACTCTCTAGGGATTAAGAATTCACAACAACCTAGAAACCCTTGGTAACCTATGTCAATATTTGCTCTGTCTTACTGGGAAAGACATTTTCTCTGTGCATTCGTCCTTCCTTAACAAATATGGTCTGTTTCTTCCTTCAGTCCATACCTGGGAAGATGAAGAACTGATGAGCAAGAGATGTCACCTTACAAATAGCGTTTTTGTATTCAAAGAGAGTTCTTAATTTATCCCTTTTGATTTACCTCTCCAGAATAAGTAACAGCAATTCCTTTAGATTATTAGCCTAAAAATAATTTTCTCACCCTCCAATCATGTTAAATCTCTCTACACTTTTTTCTTATTTCCTGAAATGTATGATTTAAACTGCACACAATGTTCAAATAAAGCCCTCATTGAAAGATCTTGTAAAAAATGGTGTTTTACAAGGGAAAGCAGAATTACTATTTTGGGGGGAAATTATTAAAATATATACAAGTTTTGGATGTTAAAATTATATTGATTATTTTAAAATCCAACATGGAAAGACATTTATAATGGCATTCCTTTAGTGTAAAAAATGCAAAGGATATAAGAGTGGTTATTGTGCATTTCCAAGTGTCAGCCTATGGGAAGTCATTATTCTGTGCCTTATCATACACTAATTTACTAGAAAATATAATTCTAAAAGAAACTTTTGAAATGATTGGTAATATCAAGTTGTAGCTTCTTTCAGAGCTGATTTGAAGTGTTGAGATGCTTCAGTTTTAACTTGGCATAGTCCCCTGACTTAATTTTTTGTTCTGAATTCTGACTGATTATTTGTCTGTCTCCAGTGAGTTTAATTTCTGTGACGGACTTATTGACTAAGAACAGCAAACTTTTGAAAAGTTTCTAAAGAAGTTAGAAAGCTTTGATAGGCAACATTTATTCATCCATTTATACACAACCTTTACTCACAAACACAAATGTGGGACAGTTAACACAAGAAAATAGAAATCAACTTAAAGAATTAAAACCAAAAACTACTAGAAGAGAAAGTCAAGACCTGAAAAGAATTCTAATATATAAGCAATAACAGGGTATATAAAACTGGGCTTCGTTTTTGTGTTTAAGCTCCTTGATACTCGAAGTGAAAGGAGAAAAATATGATGGGTTATATAACTGTATATCTCAGAAAGTCTTTTTTGTTGATAGGACTTTTGTAAATTGTACAAAAATTGTAAAGAAAATGTCTTATATGGTACTCTAAAGTCCACAACCTTAAGTGGACATGTGGAAAATAACCTCAAACTATTCAGAAAGCAAATAGAGCAACAGAATTTCACAAGATGTCAACTTTCGTTAAACATTAAAGCACAGCTCAGTGAACGTCTTCTAAGGGTGCAAGAACTAGGCTTTCATAGACGGGGCTGGTCACCTTGAATTAACAAGAACAAACACAATTAATATCTGAAATGTTTGAATCTATTAATAAACATAATTTTGCTGAATGTTCTCCTGTTTCTGATAATCTCGTTTGTTTTCGTTTTAGTATTTTTGCAACTGGAAAAATACGATTATTTCTTTATCCTTTTAGGCTCATAGTAAGAGAACGTTGTTTATCTCAGATCTCTTTCTCTGCAAGAAACTGCTGGACACCTGCATAACTGAAGACATTTCTTATCTGGTGTGAGATAAGAGACCAAGAGATAAAGCCCTCTTGTCACTTTCAGCTTAAACTAGCTTTCAGCAAAAGCCCTTCCACATTAGAGTGAGATAATGTGGTAGCCCTTATCGTATTTTATGTCACATAAAAGCTAATAAAAACAGACTTCTCTCACTTCATTTGTTTCTAGAAAGTAAGTGACTCAATTAGAATGACTGAATGGTAAAACACTTAAAATAAAATCCAGTTCAAGGGCAGAACTTCAGAAAGTGAGCAGTCACCTTTACAAACCACTGATCCAGTTCAACCTGGGTACCACTAGCTAGAATGCTGTGGTACCCAAGAAAACTACTAACGTGATATTCTAGAAGTCAGTTTACTGATTTTCATTTATTCCAACTAGTCCTGAAACGTTTCTTTGTGAAGTTGGTTGCAACGTAGCCCAGGCATTTTGTGGGCATCCAATGAATGCAGACATTGTTTTTGCCCAAGTGACCTTACACATTGACACACACACACCTACTATCACTGTTATCGTTCCTCTCTTACCATCTCCAAGAGACACAGAGAATTTAGCATAATTACATGCATTCAAAATAGAAAATCTTGTTATATTCTCTCTCTTGGATTCATATATTACAATGTAAGGGCAGATTTCAAAAACAGGAGTAGTATAGTCCTGATTTATCACACACAATTTTTAGTGTTAAATACTAGATCCCTGCCTACATTTTAATGTTTAACAGTACCTAGGATTACCCAGAATAGCCAACACAATATTGAAGGAGAAGAACAAAGTTGGAGTTCTGGCACTATCTGACTTCAAGAGCTGCAGTAACCAAGACAGAGTGGTATTGGCAAAAGAATAGACAAATGGATCAATAGAACATAACAGAGAGCCCAGAAATAGACCGCCATAAATATGGTCAACTGATCTTAGACAAAGGAGTGAAGGCAATACAGTGAAGAAAAAATAGTCCTTTCAACAAATGGAGCAGGACAACGGGACATCCACATCCAAGCAAAAAAAAAATGAATGAATGAATGTAGACACAGACCTTACACTCTTCCCAAAAATTAACTCAAAATGGATCATAGACCTAAGTGTAAAATGCAAAACTATAAAACTCCAAGAAGATAATAAAGAAGAAAACCTAGATGACCTTAGGTTTGGCAATGATTTTTTAGATACCGCATCAATCTATGAAAGAAAGAATTAATAAGCTGGACTTTATTAAAATTAAAAATTTCTGCTTTGCAAAAAATACTGTTGAGAGAATGAAAAGGCAAGCCACAGATTTGGAGAAAATATTTCTGAAAGATGCAGCTAATAAAGGATAGTTATCCAAAATATAAAAAGAACTCTTGAAACTCAACAATAAGAAAAACAAGCCAGTTGAAAAGTGGGTCAAATATTACAGATATTTCACAAAAACAGACAGTCAGATGGTAAATAAGCATACAAAAAGATGTTCCACATCATATGTTGTCAGGGAAATACAAATTAAAATATAATGAGATATCACTACACATCTATTAGAATAACCAAAATCCAAAACACTGACAACACCAAACGCTTGAGAGGATGTAGAGCCACAGAACCTGTCATTTACTGCTGCTGGGATTGCAAAATGGCACAGACACTTTGGAAGACAGTTTGATGGTTTCTTGCAAAACTAACCACACTCTTACCATGCAGTCCAGCAATAGCACTTCTAGGTATTTAGCCAAAGGTGGTGAACTCTTATGTCTACACAAAAACCTGCACACAGATGTTTATACCAGCTTATTCATAATTGCCAAAACTTGGAAGTAACCAAGGTGCCCTTCAACAGGTGAATGGAATGGCTAAATAAACTGTGGTACATCCAGACAATGAAATATTATTCAGTGCTTAAAAGAAATGAGCTATTAACCATGAGAAGACGTGGAGGAACTTTAAATGGATATTACTAAGCAAAAGAAACCAATCTGAAAAGTCTACATACTGAATGATTTCAACTATGTGACATTCTGGAAAAGGAAAACTGTGGAGACAGTAAAAAAGATCAGTGATTGACAGGAGTTAGGAGGAAAGGAGGGATGAATCGGTGGGCACAGAAGATTTTGAAGGCAGTGAAACTATGCTGTATGATACCATAATGATGGATATGTCATTATACTTTTGTCTAAACCCATAAAATGTACAACACCAAGAGTGAATCCTAATGTAAACTATGGGCTTTGAGAGATAATGATGTGTCAATGTCGGTTCAACAATTGTAACAAATACGCCATTCTGGTGGGGGATGCTGATAATGAGGAAGACTATGCATGTGCAGGGGCAGGTGGTATAGAAGAAATCTCTGTACTTTCTGCTCAGTTTTACTGTGAATCTAAAATTGCTCCAAGAAATAAAGTCTATTAAAAAACAGAAAGTACCTAGAATTTACCCCCAAGCAGAGCCAGGTTTGCTGTGAGGCTAAAATAACCATTGAGAAAATATCCTAAAATTAAATGACTGAAAATTTAAAGAGGTATAACACGATTAATAAAGTTTAATTCCATTTTAAAAGTCAAACTTACATTTCTTACAAATATAATCTATACTCTTATGGTAATGCTCTTGCTATATGATAACATATTCAAATAACTTTAATAAGAATCGTTAACATATTTTACATGTCATTTTTTTAAAATCTCATAATAATCCTTAAGGCAAACGTACGGTTTTCCCCAAAGTGTGATGCCCTTTCTTGTGGTGAAAGTTCTTTCATGTGTAATAACCCACTTAAAGTTCACTTCCATTTTTGTTTTTACTTTTCCTTTGCAGATACAGAAAATGCTTGAGCCTTTTGTGCAAATTCCCTTAATAAAATCTTTCATGTTAAAGAAGATTCAATATCTCTTTCTAATTAAAAAAAAAAATCTCTCAATTAAGGTTCTTTCAAGAACACTTTCTTAGTAACTTCCCACCTCACTCAGAATAAAAACCAAAGTGCTTGTTATGACCTCTAAGCCTACATGGCCTCTTGCCTCATTAGCTTCAGATCTTGGAAGATCATATTAGACTTCAAACATGCCAGACAATCTCCTACCTCTGGGCCTTTACATTTACTGTGTCCTCTGCCAGGAATAATCTTTACCCAGATATCAACATGACTTGCTCCTTGACATTGTTCAGGTCTTTACTCAAAAGTTGTATTCTCAGTGAGTTCTTCCCTGGCCATCCTATGTAAAATCAAACCACCCAAATGCCTAACTCTATTGCCTAGGTAACTTTTCATCCTTAACATTTATCATTGACTAACAATAAATCTACTTATTTATCTTATTTATTCTCTGCCTATTTCTCTAGACTCTCCAAGAGTATCTGGCCCATATTAGGTGCCTAATAAATATTTCTGAGTACATCATCTCAATGGCAGCCAATATTCTACTTTAAAAGTGAACAGTTAAAATGTGAAATAAGAAAATGATATCTATTTTATTACTATTTAATATTGTTCCAGAAGTTCTATGTATGCTATTAAACAAAACAATGACATGTAATGTTTAGAAAGGAAGAAGATAAAACCAGTTTTTCAGATGGTTATGACCATGCTTTTGTATAACCTATAGCTTTGGTATAACACGCAACAGTAGAATGAAAAACTATTAAAATTGGTTAGATATTTCAATAAGCTAACCAATTACATATATATGTGTGTATATATGATATATATGCAATATGTAACATACATGTATATGTACAGAATTCATATCTTACTTATATTCTAGAATTTAAAAAGTTGGAAAATCAATAGATTTTATTCAAAACAGCATCCAAGACACATAATATTTTAAGACAAAATTGAAATGAAATTGTAGACTTCATATTAAGAAAACTATTAAAACATTAAGAAACAAAAGAAAGCACTGATAAACCAATTAGAAATTTTGATAGTATTAAGATGTCATTATATGCAAATTAGTTCAGTATTAATTTTTGCCAAAATAAGTTCCAGATCGGTTACACCATGAAAAAATTAAAAGATTAAACCAAAAATAACCAGAGAAGATAGTAAGTTGATTATTTCTCCAGCATTAAAACGAGAGTAGCTATTCTCAACACAAAAATAAAGGAAGCAACTACAAAGGCAAATTTCAATGTATTTAAACTATATTTTTAAACTTCTATTTAAAAATCATGTTAAGCAAAATAAAGACAAACAACAAACTAGGAAAAAATATTCATAACATATGGGAAAATCAAAGGTTGCTTATTCTTACCGTGGAAATCATACTTGGAAAACAACAAGAAAAATATGTTTACCTCCTATGCCAAGGAAAATAGAGGTTCACAGAAGAAATTAAAACAACTCTGTAACATATAATAAATTTTTTTCCCTCACTAGGAACAAAGAAATGCGAAGGCAATATCCAGTGCTGTTGAGCTTACGGTGCAGGGCACCAGTGCACTATTTGTGGGAATAGAGCTCACCAGGTTGCCGAGACAATCTGGCAAAGTGTTGCAAGACCTTTTATATGTTTATAGGATTTATCCCATAGATTCCCTTTGGACAGTGTGTTTTAAGGAAATGAGCATAAGAATGTTTTCACCATCTTTAGAATTTTGAAAATATGGGAACAATCTAAAACTTCATGTAAATATATTTTATAGCATAAGCTTATACTTTAAGGACTTCTCAAGTCCTTAATACAACATATTGAGCTCTCATGATAAAAAGTTAAATGAAAAATGGACCTCAACATTGTACTTACTTATGACTTTAATTTTACACAACACAAATAGATGCTAAATATTAGATATATATATTATATATAAGCACCAAGTGGAAATTATTATTTTATATACTTTTACATACTATTTTCTTTGATAAGCATAAACTTACTAATTTACTGTGTTTTTAAAGCAGAAATTTATATTTTATATGAGTTGGGCTGGGGAAAGGTGGAAACGAAGGTGATGGTGTCCTCCTTCCATCCTATGAAATACGGTGTTAAGTGCAGTGGTTAAGAGGAGTCAATCTTTGGGGCTCAAATCCCAATCAGCTTCCGATCAGCAATATGAACTTGGACAAACACTGAGAGTCTCTGCCTCAGTTCTCTTACCTGTCAAGTGGGGATAATAATAACAGAAGCAGCCTCACTGAGTTGTAGGAGGACTGAAATAGTTAACACTTACAAAGTCCTTAAAACCATCCTGGGACCTAGCAAGCACCACATACATGTTAGCTATTAGCATCACTGCTAGCACACCTCTGCTGAACTGATAACACCCTCAGGCAGTCATTTATTCCAACCCCCTTTGTGCAGTCTCAATCTGGTGCTTTGAACATTTTTATTTTAAGGAGTGAAAATGTGGCTACATTAGCGAACGGCAGTATAAGTGAAGTCAGATCAAACTGGCAACTAAGTTTTACATACTCTGTGAAACCAAATTTGTCTCAAAGGAAGAATTTTTTAACAGATGTCTGAATACAATGGAAGTTGGATGGTGGACTATTTACCAGATTTCATAATACGTGCTTCAGTAGCCACGAACTCACTGATAAATTTAGGATTTTGAAAGGTACAGTTCTTCTGGAAATACTCACGTATGTACTAGAAACAGCACAACTACACCTCCTGTGTGGATCACATGCCTGCTGAGGTTTCTCTATGAATCAGACACAAAATCTCTGGATTGGAAATGATTGAACCAACACACATTTTCCCCTTTGTATGTATTGCACTTCTTCTTTTGAATGTATAATTCCAAAATGAACTATGAGTACTGATACATTAACTATTCCAGGTGGAATTTTCAAGCAAAGAATCAAGGTAATTTATTGAGCTATTAATTCATGTTCTATTCTCACTGTATTTTTCCATCCTCACATTCCCAGAAGGCAGCCAGGTCTTTTTGCCTCTTTATCTCAGAAGAGGCTTTGGTTGCAGAACTCAAAGCATTAATTGATTGCAGATTCCCTTCTCGGCTTTTGTGTTTTGAAAACTAGATTTCAAGGATGAGAAGATAATGAGAGAGTAAAGAGGAAGAAGAATACTTTTGACAGGGGCAGGGACAAGCAAAATAAGAGGGCATATGCTGAGAGTCCTCAGCACTAAGGGTGTTGAAAATCTCTGGATCCTGAGAATAGTGGGAACACATTTACAGTCCCCGGCAGCACCCCATTATGTGGCAGGATTTCAGCTGTGGGCTGCATTCGGAGAGGTTGGACCCATCACATGGAATTATGGACTTCGAAAAGATGCCCATGCCCATATTTGGGATAAAAGCAACAGAAATAATTAACCTCCAAGCTTTAACAAAGAGTATATCAGCAGCTGATAGATGGAAGGTTAGAAGGCTATCTTTGTTTCGCCAGGTTTTTGTACAACACCAAGAAGGCGGGTGCCCCCAGTAATCAAATGACTGGAATTTTATTTCCTATAAGTTCCAGGTCTGATATAATCATGTGTGGGTGAGTATATGTGTGTGGGGATAGGTGTATGACATTTCTTGCCTGTCTGAATTTATAGACGATGATTCATAACTGATAAAAATATAATATAAATATCAATATGGTTGCATATGAGCAGAACTAAATATATTAGTAACATAGGCAAAAAGTTCCAAACTTTTATCTCCACGATTCCCAAGTTGTTGCAAGATTGAATGAGAGCTTATGTTGTGTCTTCAGATCAAATGTAGCACGAGTAACAATAAAAATATGATTGCATTCTACTTTCCGCTTTAAAGAAAATAATAGGTTTCTTTTCAAAGTCACCAGTTAAATTCCTACACTGTGACTTTTTTTCAAGGAGCGGAGTTGAAGCTAACTCGTTCGCTGCTTGCTTATTTTATGAACTATCTAGTGAAAGGAGTCATAATACTGGAATTTAACATCCTTTTATTATCTATTGAGCAAGTTAAGCCCATTCTTTACAAAACACTGTGTGATAGCATTGTATAATAAGTAACAAATCATTATGATTTCCTTTGCTATTCACTGAAGGAATGCTAATTGTAATTAATGTGCATGCAATGTGCAATTTCATAGGAGTGAGGCCATACATTAGCATTAATTATAAGACTTCCAATTCCTTCCTCTATTAAAATGCTTAGCAATTTCTCGTAAGCCTCAGCTTTCAAAGAACAACTTGGCCATTCTCATGCTTTCAAGGTGAATCTGGGATATGCTGGATTTTTCAACCACTAAGAGATAAAAGAAATGCAAATTATTTTTCCTAATCTCTGTGTGATCCCTGCATCTTTTAGAGAAATGTTGCATAGCTTTCCTACTCTGGTACAAGGCTATAACTCTGGCAGAGGAAGAGAAAATTTTAACACTGAAAATAACTAATTAATGACTGGAAAGGAACAAGGAAAAGATACTTGGTTTTCATGAAGAGACTTCTCAAAACATCTTTCCAGAAGAATATGTCATTTGAAATTCTGATTTTAGAGTTATTTTCCAGAGTTGCCTATTTTGGTGCCTAAAATGTACTACTCTAGTTTAGATTGACAACTATAAGTATTATTGAAAATTATGAAGTTTCCTTAGTGAGAGATTTAAGACCAAGTTCAAATGTATAAGTTAGCTTTACCTAAAGCGGCCCTATTACCTTTTGTTTTTGGAACAAGCCATATCACAGTTTGTAGTGATTCAGATGCTTAAGTCAGATTATTTTCTCTGGTTGACAGTGCAAGAGCTATGCTTCCGATGGCTTCCTGTGTCCAAAGGCATGATCTGCTGTGTCAGTAAAGCAGGAGCCCTGTCATAGCATATTACGATGTCTGTGATATGTCTTACTGACAACATCATGGTCTTTTGATTTACATGGACTGGACTTAAAATAAATGAGTGGAATATTCCCCAAGGCATATAATCAATTGCATCTGTTGCAATCCTGGTATTTCCTTCGCCCTGTTTATACCGTTACTGCCTCTACTGAAGCAATATTATCGTTAAGTGTTTCCATGAATATATCCTGGCCCTGGCTCAGAGCACCACTGCTAAACTACAAACACGTCCAGCCTCAAAGGACCACAGTCGTATTAGCATTGCTCCAATACAATATTGATTGTGATAAATGTTACAAGAGAAAAAAAATATACGTTTCTTACTACATTTCTTTGCATCTTTGTGTCTGATGACATATAGCAAACTGTTGGGAAGATGAGAACATCTGTTAACGATGGTGAGGTAATCTTGCTGTACTGCAAAATAACGTAAAAATAGATTACTGGGTGTTTCTGAACAAGATTCTCTGAAGTCTATAAAAATTGGAAGCATTTGACTTTGTTGTAGAAAGATTAGGAAATATCAGACAGGAAAATGTGCTTTGCGTTTAAAACAACATATGGTGGGATCAGACAATATTTGTGGAACAAGATGTATTCCTAGAAAATGACTGTGTCTATGTATACACAGTTTACTCAGTTTACCTTACTGATGAGCTCTGCTAATTGATATGCCCTATATCTAGTTTTGGTATCCAAATGGATGAAAACATTTAAGCTGAAAACAAGAGGGGTTAATGTCAATAGGAAAAAAAAGATGAAAGAAAAGCTATTTTTCTGTAAAGCCAAACAATGGAAATGAAGCCTAGAAACTTTCTAAGTTTCTCTGGATGTTTGCTTTAATTTAAAAATAGCATCATATACCTTATTATATGTTTTAGTACAGAGAATGGTTCATAAATAAAGACATGGTTTCACAAAGAATATTTTTTTCCTAATTAAATGTCATTATTCAAACCTATATAAGATTTTCCTAGTAAAAATGAAAGAAATGGGGTAATGAAATTATTTCATTCTGTACAATCTAAGACTCCTTTTTATTAAACTTTGTGTAGAAATAAGATTTTGCTTTTCATGTTGGAAAATATATTAAAGTTTTATTACTCTACAGATTTTTAAATAGATCCAGTAGCTTATGTTAAATTTAATATGCTTTGGCAAATGCTTACTAAGGAGTTAAGTTGTAGTTACAATATTTTTAAAAATAACAGAAAAACTTCAATTCTAATTGAATGTTTTTATCCTTAGCTTGAATATCATAGATGCAATAAAATATCTTCTTAAATTTCTCATAGTATTTAAGATTAAAAATTCTCTGAATCAGTCTGATTGAATTATCTATCATTATTAACATCACATAGTAAAAACATTCAAAACTCAATCCAGTAGTCACTAAAATGTTCAAATATTTATTTAAAATATACAATGCAAGTGAATGTTTTTATTTAATTAAACTGTAGGTTTAGCTTAAACTTTCATTTCTTTTTTTATCTTCTCATTTCCTAATCAAAAATACAACCAAATACAAGCAAAACATAAGTACAAAAATATGCATCTTTATTTGTGGCAACCTAATAGAGCCATCAAAATAAAAATAAATTCAAAGATATATAAAGACAGATCTTCCTCCACTTATACTGGGGTTACGTCCCCATAAACTCACCTCAAATTGAAAATGTGGTAAGTCGAAAATGCATTTAGTTACACTTAACCTACTAAACACCATAACTCAGCCTCGCCTACTTTAAACGTGCTCAGAGTGCCTACTTTAGCCTACAGTTGGGCAAAAGCATCTAACACAAAGCGTATTTATAACAGAGTGTTGAAAACCTCATGGAAGTTATGGAATACTGTACTGAAATTGAGAAACAGCACGGTTGTATAGGTGCGGAATGGTTGTAGTGTATGTTTTTCACCGGCTTGATCACATGGCTGACTGGGAGCCACTGGGGCCCAGCATCACAAGAAAGTATCTCGCGCCTGTCCCCTCCCTGGGAAAGGATCAAAATTCAAAATTCGAAGTACGGTTTCCACTGAATGCATATCGCTTTAGCACCATCGTGAAATCAAAAAATCAGAAGTCAAACCACTGTTAAGTCAGGAACCATCTACATACGTATAGGCATATAAGGCCTTATCGGTTATTTATGCTAAGGGAAAATCTCTGATTTAGTAACGTCACCAGTTTTACCACTGTCACTTCACTTCATCATCATGACATGGCTGAAATCATCCTGTAAAGTTTTGTCATTAGCCAGCATCACATTTTACCCAAAGGCACAACAGGGTCATGCAGGGCAGAGGCTGGGGCAAAGAAACCCTGGAGGACCAGGTAATAGGATAGCCTCCGCGACCTTATTAACGGACTAGCAAGCTTTAGTGGGAGCTGCACTAAACCCTCCAGCGGGTTTCCATGTCCCTCAGCATAAATGCTGGAATCCTTACAGTGGCCTACAATATCCTACACGATCTGACCCATTAGTTCTCTGACCTCAAACCCTGTACATGCCCACAGACAGCGCTTGTAGCTCAAACCCTCACCTCCTTCAGTCTTTACTGAAGAGATTTTCTCAGTGAGACCATCCACTGCCACTAGCACCTCACCTAACTACCTCCAAGCACTCCCCACCCGCCTCTTCTGCTCACTTCTGTCTCACACACTATGTCATTTCTAACACACTGCGTAGTTTCCTTCATTTTTGTTTCATTGCCTGACTTCCCCAGCAGAGTGCAAGCCCTGTAAGAATGGGGTTTGAGGGGGTTATCTGTGCTTTGCTCTCTTGCATCCCAATACCTTTGGCACAGAGAAGACTCTCAAAAAACATCCTGTAAAACGTTGAATTGGGAAGATTGTGAGGTAAAAAAATCAAATTTGGTGATCAAAAAGCATTTATTTTCTTGCTGATAAACACATCAGAAGATTGCTTCTTATAAAGAAAACTTCTGAAGATGCAGTCTATTGATTATTTCTTTATTGTCACTTCAAACATGGCCAAATCTTGAGACTAAGTTGCTTTTATTTTAAATAATAAAATTACTGCACAACAAAGGCGGGGCTGTGAAATTCTGTGAATCCAGGTTCTACCCTTTATTTTGTCACTGACAGAAACTGGATCATACCTAAGGATCCTTCCAGCTGCTAAAGAACTTTTTACCAAAATATTGATATCTTAAAACTAGTGTATCCAGCCAGGGATTATGTGATATACAAAGCATTTGCAGTCCAAAAGATAACCTATGTATAGGAGTAATTCCACTCAAGGTTACTGGACTATTTAGACGTAAGAATAATTGAAATAAATTGCAGGTCAAAAGCCAAGAGTGTGTTATGGCACATCCTGCCAATATAAAAGAAACGCTGAAGTCCATAATATCTTAAGAACTGACTCTAAGGATAAAAAAAAGTAAGTTTTATAAATATAATCTTTGAGCTGAAAAGAATCTGAGATCATCTGCCCTGGTTCCTTCCTTTGATAAATGTCCAGCATATAAGAGACAATAAAGAAATGTTTGAGGAATAAGACGAAGGAAATCAAAGCCAATTATATGATTTGCCTTTCTCTGTGTTAAGTGGCAGAAACGGGAATAGAACCAGACCTCCTGATTTACATTCACAGCAAACTAGCTCAATAAGTTGAAGAAGGAGAAAGCTGAAATGAGAATTATAAGAATTAGGCAATTTCGAAGTGTAATCCTACATTTTTTTAAAAAAAAGGACAATTTCGACAAGGAAGAAAGTAGAATAGAACAATGTTTCCAAAGTTACCTGATCGTAAGAATGACTTAACTAAGAGAAAAATCCAGATTCCCTGAAGTCCCATCATGGACCAATCAGAACCTGAAGGGGAGCAAACTAGAAATCTATTTTTAACATGTACCCCAGCTGATTGAAGGTACGCGAGTTTGGGAAACAATGGACAATGGCCAGGTACTTCCATTTCTTTTGGCCCCAGAACTAATCAATGATGATAATTAAAAGAATTTTTTGCTATCAGATCTGTTAGGAAGAGTGGAGAAACAAAACTTGCAAGATTTACTTCAAGATGAATTGTCACCTACCAATACTGAGATAAATGCCTTCTCATTAACGCTTCAATATTTTATACTCAAGCCACAAAGGATATGACTGTTTCTCCCCCTCACTTTCTCTTCCTTTATCCATGTTTCTTGGTTCAAAGAAAGTCCTCAGAACCTATAGATAGAAGTAATCTCAAAAGAATCTAAGCTATCTGTAGTTAAGCTTGACAGTATTGGGAATTCACATTAATTTGTCAAAATTCAAATATAATGTTTACTTTCTCAAAGGTAGCTGACTTCTCCTCAACAGATGTTCATTCACAGAGCTATGCTAACTTTGGATTCAAGTTCTAAGTTTGTGGAGTTTAGCTACCTTATTTAAAAGAGAAAAGATGAAGATCTATTAAAAAATGAACTGGTTCTTAACGTAGTGACAAAAATAGTGCTGTCCTATAAACAATTTCTCCTAATGATTATTTCAATATGTTTATTTTTATTAGAAACAATATTTTCAATTTCTCGTTTGTCAAGTTGTCATACTTGATCTTTAACTTCATCTCCAGCTCCTTATAGAAAAAAGCTCCAGGAAAAAATAAAAAAGAAAAAGCTTTCGTATAAAATTTTACATAGAGTATTCATAATCATTATCAACAGCATTATCACTACTCAACACATCAGGTGGGAAGTCAGCATCAGTCTACACTGATTTCAAGATGATCACAATATAGAAGGAGAACAAAACACCTTCATAAAAATTGGGAACGAAGGAAAGTAATAATTTCTTAAAGAAAGGAGGGGGACTTTTGAAAAACTCTTCTTAAAAGCACGCCAGAACAAACATTTAGGCAGGTGTTCACAAACTTTAGGAAGTACGGCAAAACCAGCAATCCTTTTTAAATATGCAGATTCTTGGGTCTTAACGCCATTGATTCTGGTTAAACAGATCTGTCATGTAGCTTAGGAAGATGCATTCTAACAAACACCTCAGGAAGTGTTTGCACTGCACTTTTGAAACTGTAATTGAGGTCCTTTCACTCAGTCTCACTTGAAAATTACACAGTGGACTTAAGAAAGCAGTGGTATATTTAGATGGGTGGGTATTCCCAACTAGGTGCTTCAGTGTCACAAACACTCTTTTCTGCCCAGATTCAGTCCCAAAGATAAATGGAAACTATGACTACCCGTGCTCTGATTTTGATCCTAATACTAACAAAATAACATTTGGCCTGGGCTGACACCTCCTTTCACTAGATCAGAAAAGATAAGTTCAAAGAAAGATATCCAGAGTAATGTTTTCTCTGAATCATCCAATCTGACTCCCAATGAAATCAGAAATCTTGTCTCTTAAAATGTCTGGCCCAGTGGAGTAGTGGTTAACTTCACGTGCTCCACTTTGGCTGCCCAGGGTTTGCAGGTTCAGATCCTAGGCAAGGACCTACACACCACTCTTCAAGCCAAGCTATGGTGACGCCTCACATACAAAATAGAGGGAGATTGGCACAGATGTTAGCTCAGCAACAATCTTCCTCAAGCAAAAAGAGGAAGATTGGCAATGGATGTGAGCTCACGGCCAATCTTCCTCCCAAAAAAAAAGTTCATTTCCATATCAGATGGCTTGTTTGTTAAAAAAAAAAAAAAAAAAAAAATGGACCAAGGGAAAACCATTGCATGCCTCCTGAGTCCAATTTGCTTATTTACCAACACACTACAAGGAAGAAAGCATTAGGGGTAGTAACCAAATTTGGAGTTACTAAAAGAAAATTTCACAAGAATAGTCCCTCCAACCTGCTCCCTTAGAGGTTAAGTGCATTTCTTCAGTCTACTCTTTTGTCTGTACTTATGAAACCAGTTAGAGCCATTTCCTTTCCTGAATAAATTCCAGCTCTTAAGATAGATGTTTTACAAACATCAAGGGAGTTGGAAACAAACACTCCCTCTTAGCACGCCTTTCCTGTTCACACTTGTGCTTTCAGAAGGCGGCAAGCTTTGCCAAAACTCAGCAGGCGCATAATGATTTTTCTTTTCCCTCAGATCACAGTAGATATAAACCAAAGCTGGTAGTAAGAATCAAGGACTTCATAGTAATAAAATAAATATATCTATATATCTATAGTAAATATATAGTATTTATACATATAGTGTGTCTGTGTAAATATACATATGTATATGCATAGTAACCATATCTCTACAATTCCTGTGATAATGCAGATGATGCAAAGTTTAAGCGATGGGAAGGAGGGCACTATAGAAACTGTATTTGTTCTTTAAAATTTGTGAATACATAATATAATGTAAAAAATATAAAAGCAACTGTTAAACATTAATGTGGCACTTATTTTAAAACACTCACAAATAAACTTAAGAATAAGAAAGCTTCTGTGTTGAAATCTCTAGTTTTCAATTAAACCCAAAAAGGAAGTTTAGGGAGAAACAGGATATTTTAATAGCAGAGGGATTATTTTTCTGTAATAGGCAGTATTTACAAAACCATGGCAAAGACACTTCGATTCTAGTTCTAACTTTTCCGCTAACGAGCTGAGTGACCTGGAATCTCATTTACTTTCTTTAGACCTTACATTCCTTATCTTTAGCGGGAGTCCATTATCCTCACCAGTCTCTAAGTTCCTTAATAAGTTGAAGACTCTCTCATTCTAGATTAATCAGAGAAGGACTTTTTCCCACTAGTTTTATTGAGTGGTTTGTAAAAAGAAATGCCTATTCTGATAAGCAAGCAAGGAAAATAAAGGAATTTATAAGAGTCTACTCAGAATCACTTAAGGGTCTTATTTCCTAAGCCAAGTAACTGGAAATATGTTATGTTGATTTAATTTTGACAAAAATATACTCTTCAGTATCTAAGGGGAAGAAAATTTTAGCTGATAAAAAAGAATTCAAAGAGCTTTAAGGCTTCAACCAATTCTTACCAATCATTTTACTGATTTTAAGTATTTGATTCTAGCATATGGATTAAATTGTATGAGAGTATAAACAGGTCAAATATTAAGCCAGTAAAGCCTTGAGAAAAAATAACTTAGGTTTTTACTTGCCCTCAGTTGCATATAATTGAATTATCCCCAAATGTGGAAAGATTTTCCTGACCCTTACATATATTAAAAAACATATCAAAATATCAGGTCTTTTTGTCCTTCTTCATTGCTATTATTAAAATATCTAATTGGAAAAAGACTTCCTATAGATGAAAATCAAGACGTGTGATGAATAATTTTATTACTGCTTAAGAAACATTCTAGTTATGTAATTTTAAGTGGGTGTGCACTTCAGAATCTATGTATCCAAACTCTTCAATTTATAGATTGAATAAAAGAAGCATATTGAAGTAGAGTGACTTATCCAAAATCAAACAGATATTTAGTGACTAGGCGAGGTTAAAATATGGGTCTACTTACACATAGAGCTCTGCTGTTTTCACTACTTTGTTGTTCCCAAGGTTTTACAAATTGGTCAGAGAAAAGCAGTTTCCATGGTCCGATACGTATGGAAAACACTGAATTCCTAATCTTCTTCTCAGATATTAACTAGGCACTTTAGCAAAAAAAGGTTTCATGTACTTGGTGTTGTCCAATTCAATGTCCCCACTCTTCCTCTGTTATACATTGTCACTGTATTGTCTGTATATATTTAATACATTACTACAATTGCTATGACATCCTTAGAATATTTGCCTCAATCTAGAGTCGAATTTTGTCCTAAAACATATAAACTAAAAGAGCTACATTATTTTACTAATATTCATCAATAGATGCTTGGATAAAATATGTGGAAATGGATTCAAAGGATGCTAGTCCAGGAAAGGAAGAACATAAATTTAGATCAGGCCAAAGATATATATACTGTTAGACACTTATCAGGAATTCTGGGTTGAATATATTAGAGGAATTGAGCATACTTCTAACATTTGTTCAAATGGCTGCATGAAACTTGAATTCATCCATGGCCTTGGATTAATAATTGAGGTTCTAGAACTTCTTTGGTAAAACAGAGGAAAGAATTCAAAAACTTAGAAAGATAAGATTGGTGATATGGATTTACTGTATAAGACCTAGTCATTCGTCCTCTAGATGGCTCAGAACACTTCCTTTATCAAAGCATCGAGACATGCATCGGGGAGGGAAGCATCAACTTGCTTGGAAACTGCAGAGTTGGCTGTCCTCTGTAGAACAGACCTTCATGAGGTGAGACGCTGCCATTGAAATGGGCTCCCTGATTCTGATGGGTGTGATGGAATCCCAGAATGACAACAGCAGTGCTTAACCCTCAGAGACAAGGCAAGTGTGGTTACTGTAAAAAGGAATCTATTACAGAGACAAGGAAAGGCAGTTACTGTTACATGGTACTATGATAAAGAGTATGACTGCACTTTTTGACGTTTGACTGCCAACAGCTTTTAAGCCCTCCCTTTCTGTTTCCTTTCTGTCCTACATCTAGGCATGCGACAAGAAAGCCTGGTGCTCCCTCCTTTGGTGCCAGAGGAAGTTCAAACCACACAAACACTGACCAAACTGGACCTGCTTGTACCTGCTCTGCTCTCACCAGGAGTCCCTTGTGTGAATAATAAAATTTCTCTCAAATTCTCTTGGTGTGTAGAACCTTATCAGACTCAACATCTTACCTATTAATTGGGAAGATGTCCATCCCATCTTTACGGAGTGATCACAAAATAAATATGATCTACCCTGATCTTTGGTGATGGCTAATTCAAGTTGGGGTCTGTGTCAGACAGACCCTGAGGTGACCCAAATAATTCTCACTTCCTGGTGTTCAGGGCTTTGTGTAGTCCCTTCCCCTTGAGTGTGGGTGGGGCCTGTGACTTGCTTCCAACCAATAGAGTATGGCAAAGGTAATGGATGTCTCTTTGATGATTACACATTACGTAGCTAAGGTTATGTGACATCATTCCCATTACAAAAATATATGTACACACTCTGACTTATACTACAGTATAGGTATGGTACACCATACTCACCTAAACTGTGCCCAGACTCCTAACCCATGAAACTGTAAAATAATTGATGTGTGTTGTTTCAAATGGCTAAGTTTGTGGCAATCTGTTGTGCGATAATAGAAAACTAGAACAGAATTTCTAAGACCGAAACAGATGGGTAGCATTTAAAAAAGGGGAGGAGGGTTGTATGATCTGAACAAACAAACAGACAAAAAGTCTAGGTTTAGGAAGGTGAGGCCTCATTAGATTTCACCTTTGAACAATCTTAGCCCTTTATCCAAATCTTGTTTCTCTGCCATTGCATATCACCCTTGAATAAAAGTGATTCTGGCTACACCAGAGGAAGAATTCAGTAACTCCACCACAAATAATGTGGCATCACTGGTCAGTCTAGCAAACTACGTGGGTCAGGTGATTAAAGCAGTTTTGAAACTCATTTCTCTTCATAACAGATTACGTGACTCTGAAAACCACCCCATAATTTTTCCCCAATACCTGAGTGCTTGGTTGGAGTAGACCTGCTCAGCAATTGGAAGGTTTACCGTCTTGACTCTCTGATCCATTGAGTGTGAGCCATTGCAATTAGAAGAGCCAGATATAAGTCCACGGAAGTGCCACTTTCTACCAAAATACATATTTTTTTAAAAGTATAGAATCCACAATGAAATCAAATATAGTGTCCCTATGAATGACAGCATCTTAGAAGATGCAGATGATTTCTAGCATATCTATATTTAACTCACTTGTTTGGCCTGTCAGAGGACGGATGGATCTTTGAGAGTTCCAATCAATTTTCATAAACAGAATTACAATCCATTTTAACAAACTTAACCATTTCGTGACTCCAATTTTAGCTGCTCCTATTTCAGGTTTAGTCTCTTTACTCAAAACAGCCCTGGGAGCCTGGCAGGCAGCTACATATCAGAAAAACTGTTTTCTTCCCTATCTCAATAAACATAGAATATCAGAATCAGTTTACTTTCACCTGGCCGAGACCGCGGGACACTTCCACTGTCTTATCTCAGAACTATGTCCACTCTCTTGAGCTTTGTCATAATTTAGTCCTCGGGGACTACTATCACCTTACTGATTAGCTACATTGATAATGTCTTGCTCATTGGATCTAATGATCAAGAAGTACCCTAAATATCATGACAAAGACGACATATTACAGGCTTGGGAAAAAGAGAAAAAAATCTCACAGAGGATGTAACAATTTGTCCTCATCGAAATAAAAATATTCTAGGTGTGGATTTGCCTCGCCAGCCTGCCAGGCTCTTGCCACTATCAACAACCAAGGATTTAATGAATGCCTTATTCATCTTCATGGTTTCCTACAAAAGATTGCATCTGACCCTGGGACTATGTCATACTTATGGCAAGTATGCCAATAGGCTGATGCCCTAAAGATTCATGGTGGTAACATACACCTCAACACCCCAGAGCAGTTGGGGTTCAAGATCTTACTGATTAATCAGTTACAGCAACTGGGAGATAACCCCTTGTGCGGTTGGGTGCTTTCCTATATGCTGCAATTTGCTCTGAAGTAGTTATCAATTTATGATAGAGTTATTGACTCAGCAAGAATACTTGGAACTTAAAATTAAGAGGTAGAAATAAGAGTACTACTTCTCACTATTGCACCCAATAAGGCCAGCAAGCAATTCTGTTTCCTGTCTACAGGACTCCGGGCAGGTTAAGCTTGAGGTTTCAGAAATCTGACTATCTCCCGGGGACTTAGCAATTATTCCACTGAACTAGAATTTGAGACCACTGCCTTGTCATTTTGAGATCCACGTGCCAACAAATCAATGACCAAGAAAAGGAGATGACTGTAGTGCCTGGTGGGTTCAATTCTGAATATCATAAAGAAAAAACATTACTGTCACAAAATGGGGAGTCATGGGACAGTTTATATTTGACACTTCCTAAATTTGCCATGACCAGTATTAAAAGCTAACAAGAGACTACAGCAATCCAATGTAGATCAGAAAGAGCTCAGATACAAGAGGAATGCAGAGAAGTGTCCCCACACCAGGGAAAATAACCAAAACTATCTAAGGTATTAGCTAATAATAAATGGTTCATAGAATGAGTCATGGAAAAGGAACCCAATTACAGCCTCATGACCAGTTATAAAAATGAGGATGGAAATAACTACCTACAGTTTCATTCACACAAAAACGTTCTTCTATATACATATACATTGTATTAGATATGGTAATGATAGGTAACTTTATAATTTTCTCCTTTTGTTAAAGATACCAAGGTAAGACAGTAAATAAACTGCAGAGGTAATGAACATTACCCACTCCGATACAATGGTAGAGAGATACAATGACTGATGTGCTCTGTGTAGGAAAGGGTAAATGCATCGTCCTTTGTACAAGGGAAAGTTTCATTGCGTTAATCAAGAGCACTTGATTATTGATTTTGCTGTTCTGAAGATTTAGAGTAGATAAAGGAGTGTATGTGGATGAATGCTGAAAAGTCAAAGAAATAGACCATGCTGGATACTATCCATTGGTCAATGGTGTTTACCTGCACATTTTCTACCTCCCTCTGCATGTCTTCTATACTGCAGAATTGGGCATTTTCACCTCTACTTACAGCCCTAGAATCTAGATGTAAATTTGCTTCTGCCGACTAGAAGTACTCAGGACTCATTTAGAAGGCAGAAATAAGGCAGAAACCATCATTCTGCTGCAGGTTCTCCTAGGAAGTAAGGTAGTAGAGACATGAGGATTAAGGGGGGTTTATGACGGTGCAGCACCAGCCTCCTGATCCCCGTGTTAGACACATTGCAATGTGGTCTTGAAATCAATAGCTCCCACTGGATCCAGCTCCTCTAGTGCATGCAACAATTTTTTAAACAGTATTACTTAAGCACAGTATTTTCTAAGTAGATTATTACAATCCTTTCTGCTTAATATGTCTAGACTGTTCCAAGTTTAAGAAGACTATAAATTGTTCTTAATCTGATAAATAATGCATTCAAAAAGGAAAAAAATAACTACAAGAAACCTATGCTCAATGGTGAAATATTGCAAACTTTCCCTTGAGATCGGGAACTAATAAAGATACCAACCACTATCAACTCTATTTGATATTGTACTAAAATTCCTAACTAGTGCAATAAGATAATAGAAAGAAATAAAAGGCATAGGATCAGAAAGGAAGAAATAAAATGTCATTATTCACAGATAACGTGAGTTAAAAGAATCTACAGAAATTTTATTTCGAAAGAGTCTACAGAATAAACAGGTGAATTTAACAAAGTCTTTGTGTACAAGGTCAATATAAAATAATCAATTGTATTTCTATATACCAACAATAAATAGAAAATAGAATTTTAAATATCTTTTTACCATAGCATCAAAAGACATCAAATACCTTAGAATGTCTAATGATATATGTGCAAAACATTTTTTGAAAGTTAAATATAAAAATAGAACCACTGCTGTTTTTTCTCTCTCATACACCTGTAAGTTCCTGTTTTTTCTCTTCTGTACATCGATAAGTTCCTGGGAATAGCGGCTAGGGCGTTCATACTTGTATTCCCTCAGGATCTGGCACAGTGCCTGGCATACATTAGGTATTCAAACAGATGAAACACATTTAAACATACAGAATTTTATATTATTTTAACCCTTATTTTCAATCCCTATAGGATACGATACTTATATTGAAATCTGACATCTCATATCCCTTCATCATCTTCCATTCTAAAGAGTGACATCACAGGGAAAGACATGGATCTAGTCAAGGAGAAAATAAAAGTGTTTTAAGAGAAAGGCAGTCCACAGCACCTGGTAAAGTGAGCTTGAAGTAGGAGTAAGAAGGAGCATAATTTTCCAAATTTTAAATTTAAATTTCTCATTGCTCCATAGGAAATAAATTGCACATTAAAAAACATCTGCTTTAGCAGCTTTTATGTAAATTACATATCTGTTTCCTAATTATTTTAGACTGCTACCTTTGATTAAATACAGTAGGTTCAGAAAATAATATAACTCCTGAGATTGCTTTTCATCTTAAATCCACTGTCAAAAAGATAGTGAGCCGAATTGACTGACAACTTAAATGCTGAGCTATTCTAGTAAGATATTTGTAACCAAAAATTTCAGATATCCTGTTGCATAGAACCCACTGAGATGACTTCATGAGAAAAGTGTTAGTTTTCTAAAAACATTAAATATTGGAAATGCCTAGAAATTTAAGAGCAGAGCTGTGGTTGTCCCCTTGGACAGAGGGAACCCTCCATCTCTTCTAATAGCTATGAGGTCTGGAGTAACCAACCTCTGACATAAATAATACTATTAGCACATATCATTGTGTTCACTCCTCCGTCATAAATGCATAGTGACCCCACTAGGCAATGTCCCCACTAGAGACACTAGTCCACCTGGTATCTGTTTTATTCATTTTTTTATCTATGGTATCCAGAAGATGGTAAAATCTCAAAAAATTTTTGATGAATGAAAGAATGAATGCCATATCTTTATTGTTTAGCACAAGTTATGCAAGGCGGTAAAATCCAATAATAATATTTTCTCCAGAAAATTATTGTGTGGGGCCATACAGTTTATATCGTTGAAAATGCCAAAAAAAATAGCAAATATAAAATCTATTTCTTTTGCATCTAAACTTATCTTAGCTCATAATCTCCCATTTCTGCCTGATTTTAGAAAATTTAATCTTACAAATGAAAAAAATTCTTCAGTCTCATTTGGTTTAAAACTATGTTTTTATGGCTTTTTAGTCACTTTAGGGTTCTCCCAGCACTCCTTCATCTTGCCTTTTCCCCAGATGGCATCTAGATTTGGAATAAGCCTATATCAATTTCTTGCATCAGGAGAGGAACATACATTGTGGAAATCAATGAAGACTACCCAAATAAGAACTAGCAAAGACTATTTATTCAGAGTTTGCTCTAGCAAAGGAGTCAGCTATCATCATGCACAATTGGCAGACTCAAAGACAGACCTGATTGGAAAGCTTTATAGTTGAAAAAAGGAAGGCTTCAGGTTTGCTGTGATTGGACGTTGTTGGCATGGGGAAGCTGCAGGTGGGCTAACTAGAAGCGAGTGTCCTGTGTGATTTGTTAGGGGAGCATTATTTGGCTTCTTCCTAGGTTGGAAGTGGGGGGCAGGGTGTGAAAATTAGGGAAGCTGGTCATTATTGACCCAAGTCTTAACCTTTTTGGGGCTGATTGCTACTGAGGTTGTGGTTTGGCTTCCTGGATTGCTGGCTGCAGAGGTTGTGGATCAGAGATCTGTTTTTATACACTGTCTGGTCATTGTCCATTTGTATGTGCTATATTCTACATTTAACCCAGGATGGTATTCTGCCATTTCTGGCCTCTGCTGAGTTGCTTTCTGTTATCCTGTATGTTGGGTTAAGGCATCTGCCATGGCTGAAAATATGTATGTTTGCTGTAGCCACATAAGCTCCAGTTCTCAGAAACAAGGGTATTGTGAGGTTTCTTCCAGGCATCCAGCCCTCCTAGCCATTCCTGGACCCCTCTGAAGGGTAGCAATGGGATGTGGAGTAGGATTCTATAATGGTGCTCTCAGACACGCTAGATTCTGGCCTTCTAAACAAGGCTTCCTCATGTCCAGGTCACACCAAGATTAGCCAGACAATAGTTCTGTGTGCTAAAGAAGTTGGCTCCCCCATTACACTTTTTGTCATCCTACTTCTCTCCAGAATTTAACATAGAAAATGGGACGCCCCATCTTTTCTTAAAACCCGTTGCCAATAAACTCCAGTTACTTTTCCTCTGATTATCACTTTTTAATGGAAAAGGGGGTCTTTTATACCCTTGAAATGTTTCCCGTTCTAAGGTTTATGGAGTATATTCTAAGCACTGGGTTCTCTAGGATTTGGTGCTAGAAGTTTAAAGCAAACGTTTTGGAACTAAAACTGGGCCAACAAACATATCTTCTCCCAGCAGATAGTGGCATCTCCATACAATTGAACACCAGGACTCTGTGAAAGGCCTTTTCTAGAGCTTTCCAGCAATCTTCTTAAGAGCTCAAAAGCCAAGAGCTTTCTTGTTGGCTCTTTAGTGTTCCTATATGAAGATAGTGAAGAGAAAGCCATCGTTCCCTCATTACTGCTTGAATGGCACTGAGGGAAGGATGGCAGGCTGGAGAGGCTATTGCATGGGAAAAGGAGAAGAGGTTAGAAAAAAGAATTGAGAAAAGTAGTACATTTAAAATTTTTCTCTTATCTCTTTAAAGCACTATTTTTGTATATGCTTTCACATACATTGACTAATGTGATTCTCAAATAGTCCCACATAGAAATATGGCAACCATTTGTACCCATAAAGAGAAAGGTCCAATGACTTAACCAAATGTCCCACCACTTAAAAATAGCAAAGGAAAGATTAAAATTCCAGGGAAAGCTTTTCCCCTCTAACAAACTCAGGATATATAATAGGAGTACACAGTCATAAAAGAGGCTTGTGTTACAGCCATTTCTTAATAATGGGTTTACAAAGCTTTTCATTCATTAAATATCCAATATTCTTTGCCTACTTCTGCAATGAGCACACTTTCCAGAATAAAGTAGAATCTGAAAGGGAAATGGATTCTAATTATCAAGAGAGAATCCTGAGGGTAATCAAATTGGCATTGTACTGTTTTTTAAAACTCCAGATGCAAATGGATGTTTGATATTTATAATATTTAATTTTATCTTTAAAAATTTCTCAGCCACTTGCCTTTGAACAGATTTAGTACTGTTCAAAATAATTCTTTTCTAAATTTATGTCTCTTGTTATCTTTCTTTTAGAAAGTGAGATGAAGAGCTATGCAACAACAGTTTCAGAATTTAATTTGTATTTTAAGGGTTTTTTCTATGAAAATCTTTAACCACTCTTATAGAAGCCATTAAAAATAAATGCAAACTAAGTTGATAATTATATAACATCTTTTCTTCTGTTAAGTTAGCAGATTTTTTAAATGATAATATTTAATGTTGGGAGAGGAAGGTGAGTCAGGATCTAATGTAAACTGTGATTGGAAGTGTAAATTGGTATAACCTGTAGAAAACATTTTACGTTTCAGTGGAAAACTGTATCCTCTGTAGAACATTCCTCTAGATTATCATATGCTAACCCTGTCATTGTCTTGAAGTTATTTTGCAGCTCTTTGTAAGCTGTAGGTAGCCAGTATAGATATATATGTAAATACCATCCTCTGTGCTAGTAATTGTGATTGGCTTACCTCCTCCATGAAAAACCAATGTTGTCTCCATTTTCTATTCATCTAGACATTCCTTTACTCCACATAAATTTGTGCTATTTTGACTTTTCCTTTGAAATGGTAATAACATTTGCCTAATCCCTCATTTCTTATAAATAAAATAAATTATTTAACACATATTCATTTTACATCTGTGTGAAAGTCATGATTTTATCTTTTTCTGAAAATTATCTTGTTTGTTTCCTGAGGAAGATTCACCCTGAGCTAACATCTCTGCCAATCTTCCCCTATTTTTTAGTATGTGGGCCTCCAGCACAGCATGGCTGCTAACAGAACAGTGTAGGTCTACACTCGGGAACCAAACCTGGGTCATCAAAGTAGAGTGCACTAGGCCACCCTGAAAATTATCTGTTAATAAACGTTTCTGAAAAATTATTTGGGAGGCCGGTCCCATGGCCAAGTGGTTAAAGTTCCACATGTTCTGCTTTGGCGGCCCAGGTTCATGGATTCAGATCCCCAGTGCAGACCTGCTCCACTTGTCAGCCATGCTGTGGAGACATCCCACATACAAAGTGGAGGAAGATTGGCCCAGATGTTAGCTGACGACTAATCTTCCTCAAGCAACAAAAAGAGGAGGATTGGCAATGGATGTTAGCTCTAGGCAAATCTTCCTCACAGACACACACAAAAAATTGTCAGTAGTAAACAAGTCATAAACATCTTCAGATTACATGCTTAAATAATTTCACATCTAGGAATTTGTCCTAAAGATGAAGTGAGAGATATATTTGCAATGATATTGATTTCAACATTATTTATTAAAAAAATTTTATTTTAGGAATATTTATTTAAAAATCAGAAAAATTATTAAATAAATTTTCGTTGTGCATAAAAATAATAAAATTTGTGAACTATTAATATTATTAATTAATATTTATTAATAAATAAATCCAGCAAAGTTAAAGGATATAAAGTCAACATACAAGAATTAATCACATTTCTTTACACTGACAAGGAACCATCCTAAACAAAAATTAAGAAGATGCATTTACAATAGCATCAAAAAAATAAAATAAGAATAAAATTAAGCAAGGCGATAAAAGACTTGTACACTGAAAACCATAAAATGTTGCTGCAAGAATTTAAAGAAGATGGAATAAATGGAAAGACATTCACGTGCATGAATTGGCAGACTTAATACCCTAGATATCAATACCACCCAAAGCAACCTACAGATTTAACATAATTCCTATCAAAATCCCAGCGGCATGTTTAGCAGAAGTAGAAAACTCTATCCTAAAATTTATATGGATTCTAAAGGGACCCTGAATAGCCAAAACAGTCTTGAAAAAAACGAAATAGTTGAAGGTCTCACATTTCCTGATTTCAAAACTTATTACAAAGCTATAGTCATCAGAGCAGTGTAATACTGGCATAAAGACAGATATGTAAACTAATGGAACAGAACAAGAGCCCAGAAATAAACTCCCACATAGTCAAATGATTTTCAACGAGGGTGCCAAGACTATTCAATAAGGAAAGGAGAGTCTTTCCTGAAAAGACCAAACAGAAAATATTTTTCCTGAAAAGAAAATATTTGCAAGTCACATATATGAAAGAGTTAATGTCCAGAATGTATAAAAAATTCCCACAACTCAATAATAGAAAAAGCAAATAACCTAATTAAAAAATAGGGAGAGGACTTGAATAGCCATTTCTCCAAAGAAGATATACAAATGGCCAATAAACACAAGAATAGATGTGCAACATCACTAATCATTAGGGAAATGCAAATCAAAACCACAATGAGATACCACCTCATAGTCATTTGGATGCCTACTATTAAAAAAAAACAACCAGAAAATTGGTGAGGATATGGAGAAATTGGAACACTTGCACATTGTTGGCAGGAATGTAAAATGGTACAACCATTATAGAAAACAGTATGACAGTTCCTCAAGAAATTAAAAATAAAATTACCATGTGAGCCAGAAATTCTAGGGTCTTGAGGAAATATTTGTACATCCATATGCATAACAGCACTATTCGCATCATCCAAAAAGAGGAAACAACCCAAGTGTCTATCAGCAGATGAATGGGTTAAAAAAATGTAGTGTATATATGAAATAGAATATCATTCAGCCTTAAAAAGGAAAGAATTCTAACACACACTACAATGTGGATGAACCTTGAGGACATTATGCAAAGTACAATAAGCCAGTCATGAAAAGACAAGTACTGTGTGATTCTACTTATATAAGATACCTAGAGCAGTTAAATTCATGGAGATGGAAAGTATAATAGTGGTTGCCAGGGGCTGGGGGCACAGAGTAAAACAGGGAGTTACTGTTAAATAGGTACAGAGTTTAGGTTTTGCGAGGTGAAAAGAGTCCTGGAAATGGATGGCGGTGATGTTTGCAAAACAACGTAAATATACTAAATACCACTAAGCTGTGCACTTAAAAATGATTAAGATGGTGAATTTTATGTTATGTGTATTTTACCACAATTAAATTCTTTTTAAAAAAGCAAACTATTGATTAAGTATTATCTAATCTCATTTCATCCTTATACTCCCTCTGAGAGGTAAGCTATTTTAGTACTGTGTAACGCAGTTGTTAAGAGCACAGGCTATGGAGGCCAACTGCCTGAAATATGATCCTGGTATCACCGTTTTCTAACTCTAGATATTCAAGCAATTAGTAATTTATCTATGCCTCAGATTCTTTCATTGTCAAAAGAGGAAAATTTATTTAATATATGTGAAGCACTTAGATCAAGGAGGTAAATAACACACATTCAATAAAGATGAACCATTATTATCTCAGGAATTGGATAACTTGTCCAAAATCATACAGCTCGGAGATTGTGAAGCCACAATGTGAATCCAGATGTGTTAGACTCCAAAAGCCAAGATTTTCATCAAGTGAAACAACATCTCAGGTGAATGTAGTCATTAAAATGATGTTTTAAAAAATTTGTAATAGGAGTATGTTCGTGTGTGTGTATCACTCATGTGAATTCCTATTTGATACATATTCACACACTCTTAGAATGTTAAATGGCAAAAAGCAAGAAACAACACAACACGTACAGAATGATCTCATTTTTAATTTGTATATATTTTTATATATATTCTTACAGTAAAAAAAATGTTAATGGTAGCTAATGGATGATGAGATTGCCAGTAATATTTTTCAGGACTTTGCAAAATTTTTACAATATGCATGCAACTCTTTTATATCAAAAAAATAGAGGAATTAAAATTCCTATTCAGATGAATAATTTTCAGTAAAAGACACATTAATGAAATATAAAAGTTTATATAGAAAACAGCTCAGATGGTGTGATGAAGTACCCTTCCACAATATATAGAAGCCCCCACAGAAAAACTTGATCTAGCTCATTATAATTAGCTTGCATTCTTTAATTTACTCTTTACAATATTTCCGTTTCACATATGGTAACATATTGCATGGAAACAATTAAATGACAATGCATAATTATTAATATTTGTAATGGATTAACCTCAGGTTTTTTAGTTCCATCTTCAAGAAATTGTAGAAATTCTTCTCGATCGTTTAACTGGAAAGCTCACATAAAAAGCAGGTGGATTTAATGTTGAGTAGTTTTTTTGTTGATGTTTTTGGGTTTGTCCTTGTGTTTAGAGCAGAGCAAGAAGACCTCGGACGCCTTTATCTGGCTATTCCTCCTTTGAAGGAGTCATCAGGGTGGATGCGTAGACACTGATTGTACCTCCAAAGTCGAGTTGTCATTGTTTGAGTCAGGGAAGTAAAAAGCCTGTGGTTTGCAATCATTGTCTGTATACTCCTCTGAGGCACAGATTACCTCCAGTAAGTAACCATGGTTGCATAGTCAGAAGAAAGAAGCTAAGATATGGAAATCAGTAAGGAAGGAAAGCTGATGTTTCACTTTAAGGTCTTTTGTATCTTCTGAATTTTGTAACATGTACAGGTATTATCAATCTTTTTTTAAAAGGATAATAATTAAGATGTTTAAAATTTTGAAAAAATGTCATTGCCTGCATCACGCCAGAAAAGGAATTTTTATGGTTCAAAATCTTTAGCACTTAATTTTATCAGATGCACAGCATATTTCTTCATGATATATGTGAAAATAGTTTGTTGACATAATAACTAATTACAAACTATGATATAGTGATTATATGTTAATACCAGTCAAGTTGATTTTAAATTATATCATTTAATTAAGAGTTGCCTGGCTCTTATAGAAACAGATCTGAGTTAAGTACAAAGAACACAGACATATAATATGTAATTTCCAACTTCAAGAAACATGTATTCTGATTGGAGAAAAAGACATGTATACTAATCCAGATTAAAGTATGTACTAACACAATGATTAACTAATACGCATTAGGCAATATTCTAGGTGCTTCAAATGTTTTTCTTATTTAACCATCACAATAAACCTATGAGATTAAATACTGTTATTAGCTCTAAAGTCCAGATGGGGAAATGAAGGCATAGAAAGTATAAATAACTTGATAGTGAAGGTCACAGAATGAGTAAGTAGTGGAGAAAATATGGATCCAAATTTGGATCTAAAGACAACACTTAACTACTAAGCTAGAGCTCCCTCCTGCCTTCTGAGATGCACACGTTAGTTGGAGTCTCCCTGCCACAGGACAGGTGACTACGATTCCCTCCATGCTTCCAGATCTGCGCCCCTGGTAAGTCAAGAAGTGTTGCAGTTAATTTTTTAATATCCAGAGGTTTAGGTTCCTGTGATTCCCTCTGATTCTGGGCTCAAATATGTCCTTTTTTTTTTTTTTTTTTGCTTCTAAGTTTACAAGGATGTAAAACTCACTCTCGAGTTAAGACAAAAAATTGTCTATGATCAATTTCAATGAGTTAATCTTTAATGAAGTGTGGGGACTGGTCTCGGCCACCCCAAGATATGTCTCTTTGGCATGATGATTATTTGAGGCTCGTTACTTTGCAGACAGGAAAGCAAGTGAAAAGTAGAATTTGCTTGCTCTTTGTAAGAGACATTTACATTGTAAAGGAACTCTCCATCTGTAAAGATATCTCCCTCTCTACCAGGAAGATGACCTTATCTCTAGAAACTCTTAATCAATGCGGAAGGTAAGGACTTAAATCTGCATTTGTTTATTGTGCTTGTCTGGTAACCTCCTGTAACTGCCCCCCCCACCCCCAACATCCTCCTTTGTCTCTAGCTGGATATGATATTTATTTAAGTGGTGGTTTCAGCCATGGATACATTGACAAATAGAAATGGCAAGCAATAGGATATATTGGAGTACATGAGGAAGCCATTTGGTGTAAACCTAATTCGGCCTGACTTTGCTTTTTTTCCCAAAAGAGCCTGATTGTGGCCATTGAGCATGCATTGTATATCTGCTTTAAACATTTACTATGGCAAGAACAAATGGCCTTAAGATAAAGGTGCAACTTCCCTCCCCCTCCCAACGTTGACATTTCCTTAACGATTAAGCATCTTTCCTTAGGCTAGGAACTGATTGGGAACCTTTGGGAAGAAAGGTCCCGGGCCATGGTCCTCATAAAGCTTTGTTTAATTTTCTCTTGCTATTCTGTCTCATGTGAATTTAATTCGTTCTCCGGCCAGACGAATCCAGAGATGGTAGAGGAAATGTCTTCTTCCTCTACAGAAGCCATAGGTAGGAATCTCAGAGAATGCAGTGTACAACATAACACTATTTTCCCTTTTCTCTCAACTCCCCTCATTCATCTTTCCCTTTACCCCCTTTGCCCCACGTGGTCATCAAGCCATTTTTACTACGAAATATTGTGCTTTCCCAAGAAGAATTCTTATCATCAAAATTACCTTTATTCTGTTTTCCATACAATGTAAAACAACAATGCAGAAGTTATTAACATGTGTTGAACAAATATTTATGAGGTATCTACTCTTGGCAAGGTCAGATATATCTGTTCTCCCAAGGCATTTAGAGTTTGCTTGGAGAAGAAAGATAATAAACAATCAAAACAATAAAAGAAAGATATCATAGAGTGACCAGGGCTTTGCAAAAATTACAGCAGGCTTCAACCCAGACTGTAAATTGGGGGGCGAGGTAAAATCTCTCTTGGAAGACAACATTTGAACTGAGAACCCAAGGAAAGAAGGCGTCAGCCAGATCAGGCAGAGGGAGAAGCTATCCCAAAGTCCTAATGTGATAAGAACTATTGTGTGTACTAGGAACAGAAAGAAGGTCAGAGAACAGAAAAAGCTTCAGACAGAGAACCAGAACCACTAGGAATGATACAGCAAAAGGGATCTTAATGCAATTGTGTGAGCTGGTAAACAGTTTGTCTAACTGTTGCTTCTTTGTCTAGCACTAAGCTTGAGGTCATTAGAGCAGGCATTTGAAAGAAGACAAGATGGGCATAGAGTCATGGTAAAAAAGGACAAACTAGAATTCATGAGCATGAGCAAGGATGAGCTAGAAAGTACAAGGATGAGCTGATTAAGCTGTGGCACCAGAATCTGTCTCTACATTGACCTTCTGAGCATAAATATGGCTGCTGCTTCACTTCTATCTTCCAAGTCTCCCACAAATTTCCCTTGTGGCCAATGCTAACCCAGAACCATATAGGAAAGATGTAGGGGAGTGTAGGGGAGGAAGACATTTCCTCTACCTAATGTGGGTTCATCTGGCCGGAGAATGAATTAAATTCACATGAGACAGAACAGCAAGAGAAAATTAAACAAAGCTTTATGAGGACCATGGCCCAGGGCCTTTCTTCCCGAAGGAAGAAAGAGCACTGAAGAAGTGAGGTATACAGAGGGGTTATATACCCCCAAACAGGATATTTCACATATGGTTGAAATGTCCCTCCCACAACAGTCACAAGATTGCCCTGTCGGCACAGCGTTTAATGGACACAGCAGGTAGTGGGTCTGCTATCTTGGAGGGCGTAGCAGGAGGCAAGTCTAGTGTCTCAAGCTGGGTGGTTACAGCTGAGCGCAGCAATCAGTTCCTAGCCTAAGGAAAGATGCTTAATCCTTAAAGGAATGCCAACTTTGGGAAGGGGAGGGAAGTCAGTTACAGGAGGTTACCAGACAAGCATGATAAACAAATGCAGATTTAAGTCCTTGACTTCCCCATTGATGAAGAGTTTCTAGAGACAAGGTCATCTCCCCTTCTTCCTGGGAGGAGGGAGAGATCTTCACAGATGGAGAGTTCCATTACAATGTAAATGTCTCTTGCAAAAGGGTAAGTAAATTCTACTTTTCAGTTACTTTTCTGTCTGCAAAGTAGCGACCCTCAAATAATCATCATGCCAAAGAGACATATCTTGGGGTGGCCAAATCCAGGTCCCCACAAAGAGAATTCTGGGAGACACAGTTCCAAGTAAGTTGACATAGTGCTACGCTATCACAAAAGCATAATGAGAAGTCATTGGATAGTTTGAAGCAGTGGAATGACTAATAATCATTAATGATAAAATAATCTAATTTCTTAAAATCATCACCACGACTATTGTGGTAATAAATCAAGTTGGAAAGAGAGTTCAAATATGGATGCAATAAGGCAAGTTAGAAGTCAAGTCTAGCCAGTGGTGTTCTGGTAAAGGTTTAACAGTCTGCTATGGGAGGAGGAAAGGAGTAGCATGTTCATCAAGTTCTGTTGTATAAAACCTCCCACTGTGGCCAATTTCAAGCTACTGATGACTTATCGACAAGCTCACAAAATTCCTAAAAATTTAACAATTAGTTCTCATGCACTGGTACCAGTCAGCTCCAGCACACAACCGAGTCTAGCTGAGAGATGAGAAAGACTGGTTGGAAATGAGTCTCTGAGTCTCTGATATTTGAGATTGAAAGAGTAACGGCTCAATATCAGTTCCTCTCTGTGCCCTGAGTAAGCTCAGTTTTCTTGATTCTATCTTTCTTGAGCATGAGACACTGTCCTGGGAGGTTCCTTCAGCATTCCTACAAATAGATCCCCCTTGTACAATTTCTGCAGGCCTTCTAAATATTGTAAGTTAAATCAGCTTCAACTCAAGCAGGATCTCCCACTAGAGAGGAAGATGAAATGAAGTGTAGAATATTATGTTCAGTCATTGCACATTGACTAGAATTTAGAGGGGGAAAAAAATCTGACTCTCAGAGCAACAGACACAACTGGGCTTCTCCCACCTAGCTTTTGAACAAACCTATATTTTGAACTACCTGTGTTTTGAACAAACTAAAGCTTATGCCCTGGTCCAGAGAATGATAATGCAGAGTTGCTCTAACCAACAGGCAGCATCCTTAAGGTAGAAAGAGAAAGTTCCCATTCTGCAAAGAAGAGCAAATATAAACCCTAAACTATTGCTCAAGACACAGGAATACACTGATACAATAGTGAACATCTCTTCATGAAATGGCATTCATCACTCTTTTTTTCTCTAGGTAGTAAATAAAAGGAATTTATGATTTTTACACTGTCACTGAACAAGTAGAAAAATGAGATATGACTTGTAATTTATATAGCTTATTTAATGTACAGTTCTATCACATTTCTGAGAGTTATAAAAATCTTTCTTTGACTCTGGGACAATAGGCAATACCCAATCACGTGGAGTCCGTGGCTCCTCCTGCCGTCCCTCATGAGCATTGCTATGCTGATGAAGGCTAGATTATTTTAGTGAGTTTTGCAAAGGAAGAGGCCTACTTGAAGGTTCTCAGAAAAGACATAGCATTATTTTTATAAACTGACTTCTTGTTTGAGGTGAATCTTAGTTCTTTCAAGCGGAATACTGTACAACATACCTTAAGGTTGGAAAAGTCATTAAAAGGACACTTACTTTACCACCCCCATCTAATGTTTGTACTACCTCTGCATTTCTGTGTACTCTTGAACGTCTTCAAAGCAGAGCTACAAACTAAATGCAGGTCTTCTGGTTCCTCACCATTATTTTTTTTTTTTGCTATAAGTGTTCATCTACATGTCCTCTACTCCTTAATGGAGTCTCTCTCTCCCTCATACAGGTACATACATACATACATACATACATACAGATATGATTAATAAAGACATGGGAGCATGGATGGTGTCTTTAAAGCCCTAGGCACGTGGAGTTCATCAAGCTATGCTACAATCCTTATAGACTTAAGGTGAATGTGATTGTGGCAGTCTAGCAGTCCCACCAAACTAATTAATTGACGAAGTGGTGAGAATAAAGTAATTAAGATGATGATCTTGATAATTAGCCATCTAGTAATTGAGAATGAGGAGACAGTTAAAGAATGACCAAGGATTGTGAAGTTGCTGAAATTTCTAAGGTCTTTACTTTTGGATACCTCAGAAATCAGTCTATTATAGAATTGGGTTATTGGGCTATGAATGGAAACAGGGTATTCCAGTTACTACAGCTACAAAACAAACCTCCCCAATCTTAATGTGTAAAACAACCCTTTTATTACATTCACAGAATCTGTTGGTCAGGCATTCAGAAAGGGCAGAGCCAGGACAGTTTTCTTTTTTCTTCTTCCTTTTTTATTTTTGTCCCAATATCTGGTGGCTTAGCTAGGAAAACTCAAAGTAACAAAATGGAAAACTGGAGCTAACAAAATGTCTGGGAGCTGAAATCATCTGAAAGTTTGTTAACTCATATATCTGATAGGAAATGCAGGCAGCAGCCTTCAACCTTGACTAGGGCAATTTTGCCTGAATTCTAAGAGCATCAGTCTCAAAAGGACCAGGCAACAACTTTCTTGCCTTTTATAACCTGGACTCAGAAGCGAGGTGCACATGACTTCTGCTGTAATCACAAGTGCACCCAAATTCAAGGGGGAGAGAACATAGATTCCCCTACTTCTCAGTGGGAGGAGTGCTAAGGATACAGTGTAAGAAAAGCATGTGAATTATACAATTTCTTGCTATCTGCCCTCTGGCTGCCTAAATTCATATATTCACATGCAAAATGTACTCTTGATCCCCTCCAAAATCCCCAAGTCTAATCCAATTGTAGAATGAACTTCAAGTTAAGGATCTTATCTAAATTAGGTTCAAGTGCAGATGGAGCTCTTTAAATGTGATACTTGGGTGCAGCTCCTTCAATACCATTTTTCTCAATCTGAAAACCTGTGAACGAAAGTTATCTGTCCTACACACACCCAATACTCAATGGTAGGATATCCGTAAAACGATTGCTACAGACACTTTCATTAAAAGGAGTGAAATAAGAGACATATTGTAAGCATTATGCCATCACAATTTTGAAATCTAGCATGTTTCTTGATTAAACCAAGTCCTACTGCCTAAGAGTTGTTTTCTGTGGCTCTTGCCTTTTCCCTCCAAGCTCCTGGTTCCACCTTCTGGACTCCTGACTTCCCCTTCTGAGTCTTCCTTTCTTTTCTATAAGAAACAGCTCGTGCTTGCAGCTGAGTAGTCCTCTCAGCCTGCTTCTCCTTAGCACAGTGGCTGGGTCCCAAGAGTGAAAGTACCAAGAGAACCAGATAGAAATTGTATCGCCTTTTGTAACCTAACCTTGGAAATCACATAGCATCATTTGTGTTGTAGTCACAGCTCTCCAGACTTCAGAAGAGCAAACATCATAGACCTTACATCTCAATGAAGAAGTATTATAGACAAATTTTCAGAAGAGTATGTGGGATTGTACATAATGACTGTTTCCTCTTCCAACTCCTTCAGGTCTACTGGTGTTAATAGCAACCCACCAAGGCTAGTTTCTTAGTGTTTCGCCATCTTTTCTTTGTTCCCATAACCTTTCCCACTCCTTTGTAAATAGTTCCTTCACTAAACTGTCTTTAAACTCTTTGAGGTACCATCTATTTCTCACCTTGCCCCTGATTGATACAATCAGTCTTGTAGACTTAATTTGGTTCAATATATAATCACTGGGTGCCTATTTGTGCAGGTATGAGATAAATAAAAAGGGGATCGTCTCAGTATTAGTTATCTGTTGTATGTAACAAATTACACCAAAATTTAGTGACTTTAAAAAAATTTAGTATTCTTAGTTTCTGTGAGTAAGGTGTCTGGGGGCAACCTAGGTGAGTCCTTTGGCTCAGGGTGTCTCATAGTCTACAGTCCAGGTGTCAACTGGGGCTGCAGTTATCTCAAGACTTGACCAGGAGAGAATCTGCTCCCAAGCTCACTAATATGTTAATCAGAGGCCATCCTCAGCTTCTTGTCATATGGACCACTTGGTAGGGTAGTTCATACATGACAGCTGGCGATGGCCAGAGAAAGCAAGTGAGAGTAAGAGAGGACAAATTAGACAGAAGGCAGAATCCTTTCGTAGCCCAGTCTCTAAAGTGACATCTCATCATTTTTGCCATAGTCTGTTTACTAAAAGCAAGTCACTGGGTCCAGCCCATAGAAAAGGGGAGAGGGTTACACATGAACATGAAGATCAGGGGGTGGGCATCATTGGGACACATCTTAGAAGCTGCCCACCATATTCCCTAACCTGCCCAGTGTGCCTGCTGTGTCCCTCCCCACAGCTTGTAAGAATGACCCGTTAAGATTTTTGAGGGTACAGCCCCCAAACCCTCCTACCACTTCCTTTTCATGTCAGAAATCAGCACATAACTAGTTGCCCTTCCTTTTTAACACACTTGCCACAAAGGTATGCATCAATTAGAACTTCACTACATCACTTTTAAATAAAAATCATCACATAAAGGAAGGAAAAAGAGACACAAATATCTCAATCAGCAATTTCTTGACGTTAATTACTAAATCACCCATCTTTTTCCTCATTCTAACGGAATCTAACTGTATGCAGCCCCTGCTCTATGCTGTGCCCCCCAATTCATAGTGGGCAAAAAGGACAAACTCATTTGAGCATGGAATATTCAGTAGTCCCAGCAGAGACTTACGCCCTTAAACATGGAGTTAGAATAAAGTTAATTTTTTTCCCTTTGTTATAGCCTACTATAGACATTTCTATTTTGTAAAGCCATGTCATCTTTTCCTTGAAAAGAGCATTTGTATGATGGAAGGGAGTTTCTAAGTATAATTAGATTTCCAAAGGGATCAGCAGTAGATGTAAACTTCAAAATGATGTAATTTACACCACTGAGCTTCTTTTGATCTGTAAGTTTACAACACACCTGCCGTCACTTTCTTGCTCAATCATGGACGATATGGAGTATCAGTCTTTGAAAGAAGACAGACGACTTCACAGCATACCAGGCCTCCAGGGCTCCTCAACGATAGGGTACCAGAAGAAATTGCATTTTGTTTTTGAAGTGCTGGTCAATAAATAACTCTGCAGCTCTGAGCTCTTTTTTAATTCTCTTAAATCTCAAAACCAGTTAAGATATCAGGGCTCTCTTAAGAAAGAAATAGTGTGGTACTGAACAGATTATAAATTAACAGCCAGTAAATTTAATTGAGCCCCCTTTAACCTGGTGAGCCTAAAGAGATATTTTTCAAGCAGAAAGAAAAAAGAGGAAGAGAAAAAAATTGTGCTCACTAGACCAACTTTTCCAATCTCTCTGGGCATTAATCTTGTCCTTTTTAATAAGAAGTTCTTATTAGTTATTGCATTTTCAAATGAAACAACATCACTTTCAAAAGGGTTCATTTTAGCACCGATTTTTATCTGCTGAGTTCGTAATAGAAAAATTGGATTCAATACACAGCAAATTATACTACTCTATTACAGAGGTAACTTAACATTGCTCTCTTTATTGATTTCTTTCCCTTTTTTCCTTAAAATAAATTCAAATCTCTCCTTCATTGAAATATATGCATTGTTCTGAGAGACTGGTTTATATTCACTGACTCCACTCTCATAGCCTTGACTCCCAATATGACTAAATGGTTAGCCTTGATTCTCTCCTGAAACCATTATCTTCAATTTTATGTTATCTTTCTCCCAAGACTCTTAAAAATTTAATGGCACTTTGATACAAACCAAATAAACTTTCCAACTTTCTTCCCAATTCCAGATCTTGTCTTTGATTTGATTACACCCTATCATCTCTTAAAATGTGCTACTTTCTCTCAAAGGTACCTCCCTTCCCAGGAGTGGTTTCTTGATCCTCTCTTGCCTTATCTCCTGAGCTTTCCTCCATTTCCATGTTTCAGTCACCCTATGGTCCAAGTTCTCATTACTCTGTGTCTAGATTAAGGCAACAGCCTCCCAGATAATATTCCTACCATTCCCCCCTCCCCCAGTTGTGTATCAGAGCCAGTTTGTAAAGATTTATGAGAGTGGTTTCTTAAATTTTCAGGAACTGTGCAAGCTGGTAATAAGGCAATTATTAGACATTAAAATATATAAACTTACACTTAAATAAATTATATTTAAAATAAAGGTAATAAACATGCATATCTCACCACTTCCTACTTTGCTGCATCTTCCTATTTTCTGTGGTCTTGAGTTTATTTACATCGATTATATCTGTAGAATGGAAACAATATAATGAAGGATTACTGCATATCTCTTCCAAATTCTGCATCAAATGATGTCTGAAATCAGCCATGAAGGGAGCATTTACACCACAGAAACTGGTGAATACTACAAATCAGGACTTTGGTTTTTAGAGAGGAAGTTGTTGAGCATTTGCCAGTAGGTTTTTGCTGTTGTAAAGTGACATCAGTGTCCTCTGCCTCATCTCTTCCTTGGGGAAGAGCCCAGGATTGGATCCAGGTGCTGTATTAGTCAGAGTTCTCTAGAGAAACAGAACCAATAGGATATATTTAGATACATACAGATATAAATACAGTCATGTGCCACACAACAATGTTTTGGTCAATGATGGACCACATATACCGTGGTCGCGTAAGATTAGTACCATATAGCCTAGGTGTGTAGTAGCTACACCATCTAGGTTTATGTAAAAACACTCTACTATATTCATACCATGAAATTGCCTAAGGAAATAATTAGCGACACATGACTGTATATATATATTACTGTGTATATATATATATAAGGAGATTTATGATAGGATTTGGCTCACACTCTAACGGAGTACAAGAACTCCCAGGATCTGATGTCTGCAACCTGAAAAACTAGAAAAGCTAGTGATGCAATTCATTCCAAGTCCAAAGCCTGAGAACCAAGAGGGCTGATGCCCAAAGGCAGGAGAAGATGGATGTCCCAGCTCAAGTAGTGAGATCAAATTCACCATTCTTCCATCTTTTTGTTCTATTTGGGCCCTCAGTGGATTGGATCATGCCCATCTGCATTAGGGAGGGCAATTTCTTTACTAACTCTGCTGATTCAAATGCTAATCTCTTCTGGAAATATCCCCACAGACACAACCAGAAATAATATTTTACCAGTTATCTGGGCATTCCTTAGCAGAGTCAAGTTGACATAAAATTAACCCTCACAGGTACACTTGGCCAGTCAGTGAGGATCTGTGGTTTAATAACAGCAGAAAGGATATCTCTGGCCTGTAACCACGGTTTCAGGGAAGACATAGACACAGAGACAAGAGGCAAGATGGAATAGAACAGGGGACAAGGCTGTTAAGTCTGAGAACAGGGTCTAATTGACAAGGCCTGAGACAGCTAAGCTCAATAACTTGGACAATGAGCTTGCTTATTTCAAGTAATAACTCCACCTCTATTTCATCTAAATTGCCCTAGATAAGATGAGAAAAAAAATGAAGATCTGTGTTTATTAGATAGAGGATATACCACATAGAACATCCAGGCATTATGGTCGAAAAATCAGAAAATCTGTGCACTTAGCTACAAAAAAAGTTAAACATCTTCTATGTTGAATTTTACTGCACACGTTTTTCTTGACGTTATTAAATTCTCCGGTCATTCTTTTTTTTTTCCTCTCTTGTAGTTAACTTTAAACAAAATCATCAAGAAGCTGATAAGTCGTGACTATAATTTAAATTAGGAAAAATACTTTGTGGTTGTCTCTTGAAGTATAGTCAGCAATGTGAATTGGAAAAATCCCATTCAGTAAGTGTGCTCAATCTCTTTGATGTTTATTGTATAATTTCTCTGTCTCAAATCCAAGACGGTTAGAACTTTCATCTTTCCTCCCGTCTCATTATTTGTGATTCATAAATTTTGGTTGAAAGTATCTTTAGTAGAACTTTTCAGAAAAACTTTTTATATTGTATCATAATATCAGTTATTTGATAGCATAACTTATTATCCAGAAGAATTTCAATAATCCTGAATTGCTATTACATTGCATATATAATGTTACATTAATTATTTCCAAGTAAAATAACTTTTCTAAAAACCTTAAAGACCAAATTGGTTACCATGCTATGATAATTACTTTGATAGATCTCATTATCAAGAAAGATAGCAGTAAAATATTTTATTAAAAATGTTTCATACATATTGTTAACATTAGCTATTATGTATCTTCATTTTAGTTTCTAAACCCTAATGAAAGTAACTTATAATATTAACTGTATTTCATAGCTCTGAATTCCATATCTGTGTTTCTCCAAATTTCAAGACTTATCCTCCAAAACCAATTTTCCTTCTAACTGGCCATAGAGAAAAGAATTCCCTATAAATAAAGATAATGCAGAAGTGAAAACCATTTGTAATTAAACAGTTGGAACTAGTGTAACAAGAAAAATGTTTTTATTTTTGTATTTTTCCTACTTACTCAAATCTGTTACAGTGAACATGCACCCAAAAAAAGGAGTTGAGAGGTGATTAAAATAAAATTATTTATTAAATTATTAAGTATAATAAGTAATTATATTTACTAGTGTATTATTAAAGGATTAACATTAAACTGATGGTCTCGCAGGAACCAGAAAACAAAACAAATTAGTTGCATATCACTTTCTGCATTTATTTCAAAATCTCAGCACTATTTCTTCTTTGAAGAATTAGAGAAGCTAACCTTCATCTCCATCCATGTGCACTTTAAATTTGTCTTCCACATTTTCTTTAACGAGAACTTGATGTTAGTAAGTCTAACGATAGGGTCAACTTCCACTTAAGTTGTTTGTTTAATGGCTAAAATCCTCCCAAGGTCTCTGGACCCAGTTATCTTGCCACATGCATCTTAAAAGCTGAACAGGGAACCCAGCAAGAGAGTGGAAGTGAATAAATCAATGTCTACGCATCTGTAATCTTACAAAAAAGACACAAAATGTGTGACCTTTTGATAATGGTTCAGTAACAGCATATAGCATATGCAATGCAAAGGACAGTGTACACAAGCGGGGTGAAAATAGGAATATTACTGAAGTCTGCAAACCTAGGTTTGAAACTTACACGGGCAACTTGCAGCTTTACGATCACAAATGAATGACTCAGCACTCTGCTCTTTGTTTTAAAAATTAGCGTACTTGTCACTAAGTGATGCTGTGTACATTAATTCATGTAACATAAAAGCACCCACTCTTATTGATAGATATTAATTCACACAATCCCTTTGAATCTGTTTTATTTCATCCCACTCAAGTTCACAAATGCCACTCTAACTGGAAAAGCATTTACCTTTATTTCCAGCATTTCACTAACACATAATTGTATATCCTCACTAGTCTACATTGTTAGAAAATAGAAGATATTTGTCACACCTTTAAGATCGATAACACTTCCTCCTACTGAAAGTAGGAAGGAGTAGTGGAAAGAAGACTGAACTATGTATTCTGAAGATGATGACGCTAGCTGAGCTTGACAATACTGTGTTAACTGATTGCATACTCTTTCCATTTCATCAAATAATTTTCTGCATCCACTAGGAGCTAATTTGATCTGGGTGCTAGGGATATGATGATGAGAAAGAAAAAATATTCCTAGCTTTTTCCCAGCTCAGAGTCTAATGAGAATAACAGACAATTAAACTAGCAATTACAATTAAGTGTGATTTTATAGAAGAACTAGAGTTTTTAGTGGGAATGCACAGCAGGGATCCTCAAGAAGGTCTAGGATCTGGGGTACAAGGAAGATTTCACAGAGGAAGTGACATCGAAGATTTCCTTCCATACTCCCCCTAACTCACTATGTTCAGCACCAAAAGACTTCTTTCTATTCCTCTGTCAATCAAGGCCTTTCCTTTATTGAAATGTTCTCATTCCAGTTCTTCATGTAACTTGTTCTTGCTCATTACTCAAATCTCAGCTAACCTCCACTCTTCAGAGTGAACATTCTGAATTCACATCTTAAGCAGTCACTAACACATCACCCTGTTTTATTCTCATCATTACATGCACAGCGGACTGAAATGATCTTCACATAGGGCTGGGTTAACTAGATATTATCTGTTTCCGGCACTGGATAGGAACTCTAGAAAGATAGGAGGCCCTGTTAACTTAATCCCTGTTGAACCATCAGAACGTAAAAAATTGCGGGTGATCAATAATTATTTGTTGAATAAATGAATGAATCTTCTTTGATTATCTCACAGAACATTTAGAGAATCAAATAAGTAACAATTAACAACACAGTGGCAAATGCACTGACATTTATATACTATTTTTCAGACTATAAAATAATTTGATATATATTATCCCACTTGAATCTTGTGTCAGTTCTATGAAGGAAGGCTGGCACAACTGAGCAAGCAAAAGCTTGTGGAGCTCAAGAGAGTTTGTTAAGGTCTGAAAGATAGTGTGTAAATAATAGCAAAGCTGAAATGAAATACAGGTCTTCAATGAACAATTTAATTATTTCACTATACCACATGGAAATTCAAATGTTTTATCTATATATGTATGTTTGTAAATACTAGACCTGCACAGCGCAGAACTCCAAATAAACAATAAATTCCAAACTCATCAGCCAGCTCTTAATTTAGTTTAACTGGCAAATGATCAATCCCCAGATATTAATGATGAATCCCCGCATTAGTTCCCTTTCCCCATGCAATATGTTGCGACATTCCGACAACAGTAGCATATTTTTACCATAGAAATGTTCTTTAAACTGAATGAAGAGAAAAAGTAATTAGTCATTAGCTATTAGTCTGCACAGTCATGTGGCTGCTTGTGATATGTCAGATGCCCAGATGAGACTTGGCAGAGAAACATGGAATTGAATAGAGAACTGAACGTGCAATATTCTTCAAACAATGTGTAACGATATGCGAGAGGCTCAGCAGTGAGGCAAACTGATGAGAGAGCCATGCAAATTCTCACAAAGAGAGGGTCTCGATTACAAATAGCATTGGGATAAATTAATTAACATGCACTCCACCAATTCTCTAGGAATATTCAAATTCAAAGCCATTTGGAAATCTAATAATATAATTTACCTTAATTTTCTGAGAAGTAATGCAAAGTTATAATTACTGAGCTTTGTCCCTAAATGCATATTTTTCTCCTGTGAAGGTTAGGCATTGGCGGAGGAAAGGAGGGAGGGAGATGCTCAACTCCATCTTTTAATCCATTATTCACTCAAGATAGGGACAAAACCTCAGAGAATATAAAGCTTCTTTTAGACTGATTGAAAAAAAACCAGCCCTATCTCACTACGCTAGATTAGCATTACCAGGAAAAGCATTTTCTCTGAATCACTGAATGAAAATGTTCCTTCTGGAGTCAATGAAAAGTCAGAAGATCAGCTGATCCCAGTAGAAGCATTTGCAGAAATAAGTAACATAAATAAAAGAGCTTTAAATGTATTTAAATGTACATTTGGATACAAGTTTGGAAATACGCAATGCCTTAATATTTTTCGAGACCAATTTATAGCATGCTCCTTATCCATTAGGAACATCTCAGTAATTAACCTGTATTGCCCATATTAAATATGAAAATTTAATACAATATTTATCAATTCCATTGATCAAAATATAGGAAGGGGGCAATTAGTCTATAACCATTCAGAAAACTTTGTTCCTAACATGAAATAATTAAAGTTTAACAATAAAATTTGTGTTGGGCTTAGCTCAAAATGCATAAAATACTTTTCTGATGTCAATATGTTTTTAAAATTATTTAAATAGAGTGTGCCTTTAATAGAGTTCAACAAGCCTTCATAGAAAACACACAATATGGCTGTTCTTATGCTTAAAGTACAAAGAATACAAAGATTGAAAAGATGTAGAAGCTGTTCTCAACCAGAAAGTTTAAGCCCATCTGCAATCAAATACAACATTGCCCCCCAAATAGGATCCCGATGAAAAAGTCTTACCTCATGAATTTAAATAATCAGAGAAAGCTTATTTTAAAACAAGTACAATCCAAAACTTCCAAAATTTTCTTGGTAGATTTATTTTCTGGCTATAGTTGCCCAACACAATTATCCTCAACAATCCTCTATCTAAAGAGGGAAGCTATTTAGGTAACAAGATGGAGTAAAACCAGTGTTTGTGTATATATATATATATACGCCTACATAAACACTGCATATATCTTCTCTAATGGTATATACTGTTACCTCTGTTTCATATTTCTTCAGGTTTGGGAAGTAAATGTACTTGTTAAAATATAAGCCCTTCTAGAGGAATAATAATAAACCATTATCATCTCTCAATAAATGATTGTAGATTAGTTAAGAAAGGGGAGGGCACTTAAAAAACAGTTTGACCACTTTCCAATTTTATCACTATACAGGTTCTTATTCAGATGTCAAAAATGTGATAAAGTATCAACATTTCACAGATACTGTTACAGAAAGATTACAAACTGTTTTTTTTTTAATTTCTACTTAAAATTGCATCCCACCTTGCAAGAATGACTGAAAGGACTTAAAGCAGAAACACACACACACACTCTCATTTGTACACAGACACGCACATGGAAACACACACACTGAGCTTTGAAGAGAAAACGAGAAATCTAAAATCCTGTACACGGAGAACAATGCAAATGCACGCTCTCTTAAACTCATATAGTTACCATGATTGAGACTGAATTTTAAGTGTAATTTCTTTTTTGTGTATTTGCTCATTCTTAAAGGAGATTACATATTAGGTAATGCTCATTATGTTAAAAACATTTTTACTGGTATTAAATTCTAGAATGAATTTGTTTTGAGTCCTTACACAAGTGAAATTTAACACCTAATAGACCATGTCTATTTGTAGCATATTCAGGTATAATCTTTAGGGTTGTTTTATGTATCAATTCTCAATAAGAACCAAATACGCAACATTCAATACAATTCAGTAAAGATATTACTTCAAGAAGATAATGTAATTAAGTTTAGGTTTATGCATTTTAGGGTATCTTTAGCTTGGTAGGGACATAGAATATAGACTCCCTATATTCGATGTGGAAACTGGCAGTTCTTGGACCACAACTAATCTACACTTATGATTTGTCTGGCCAACATTTAAATTTGATTGAATTCACATATCAGTAGTGATTCACAAAAGCTTTTCAATCAGAAGATTTGACCCTACTGGGTCTGCACTCCTGCACGGCCACCATCACCTGGAGCTGAGTAGACACTGCGCCCTTTAGATACCACTTGGAGCTCATCCTTTGTCTATCACTGGCTCCCTTCATTCATTTTAATTACCTGCCTGGGCATCATTCTGAGAGGATTAAAGGGTTGCCATGTCTTTTAAAGTCATAAAAAGAAGGAATAGGAACTGAACAGCTACATTGTTGCATTTCAGGATTCACTTGTATCCCAAACCACATGAATTTTACCCACTAACTTCTCCAGCATTTTGGTTGGAGGTAAAAAAAAATCTTAAATTCAGAGAATTTTCTTAAATTACTCTAAGGCATATCTTTCACCATCTCTGAATATGTTGTACACACACATAGGAACAAATCAAAACATGCTGCTAAAATAAAATGGTAATTGCTTGTGAGTGGGCAGAGAAAAATTCCCTTCACAGGACTCTCATTCATGAGATCATTCCTTGAGTATAATTCAGAAAAGTCCAATTTGTTCATTTTCTAAAAACCAATGAATGGAAAAATTCTGCTGAAGTGATAGCAAAAATGGAATTTTCACACTTCTCAAAACAATGCATTTAGCATAAATTTTTCTGTGTTGTGTTGAATTGAGCAAACATGTTTCTTTCCACCCTTGCTTGCTAATTTCTTAGAAGTTATTTCTGTAAGATTCAAATTCCATTTTTATTGTTACAAAGCAAAATTTTAGAGACTGTCACAAGAACTTTCGAAGTACTTATAGCAATTTGGCTATTTTGAAATTACAACATTTTGATTGAGTTGAAACCTCTCCTGGCTTCTTTAACAGAGGAGAAATTCCAAGAGGGAACTGGGCCACATTTCACCTTCCTTGTCAGAGTGTTCATATTTTTTGTTTAAAGGGTTCACACTGAATACTCTGATAAAAAACCTTTTGTGATTAGCTGAGAAAATGTCTTCAAAAAAACAGATTTCAGGAAAGTTTTTAGTCCTCCAGCAAATGTCAACAAGAAAAACTTGGCAGATGTCTAATTATTATTGCAGTTTTTCAAATAGGCTTTTTATGACTCACCAAGACTATGAAATCAGTTCCATTAAAAGACCTCTCCTATATTATTATGTCAGAATATCCTGATTTATATGCTATCTTCTGAGACTCATTGTATTCAATCTGCCTTCGCCACAAACATGGCAATACATCTTGTTCTCATAACTCGCTCCTGCTCCTCCCTTCCATCTCTTCCTCCATCCACTCATCAGAGTCTCTGAGGCAGTAAATATCAATTGTTTCCCTTAAGAGGTAGATAGAATAACCATATTTCCAGGAACTCCCAGAACAGCTAATGTCACCACAGTCCATTTGTAATAAATGGATACTTAGCTTTTCGATGTTATAAGGCCAAGTACAATGTGTGATGGAGTCTTTATCCACAGATATCCGATTAAAATATCTAATGAAATTATCCATCTGTAATACTCAATTTAGCAATTACCCATTTTTGTCCTCAGCATTGTTCTCTGAAAGAATATACATGCTTTTTGAAATAAAACTTATTAATGCACTTTAAATCTTCTTAAAGTGCACAGACTAATTGTTAGGGCTAGTAATGGATTGTAAGGCTGAGCTTGAATGTTCTTCAAATATTATACAATCAAATGGGAAAACTAAATTTCTCTGCTTAAGCAAATTTAGAGAGAGAAAGAAGAGCCACGAATCCGGCTACCTTGATAAAAATCTTACTCTCTATTACAAATATCAGTAGAAAACCATTAAATTAGACTAAGGAAGTGTTGAGTCCAAGCTACCACATAGTATCAGATTGCCAAATCAGACTTATAAGAATCAGAGATCTGTCCATATGAAATAATATCAAAAAGAGAAGCAGCTGGAGGTTCAGGATATTGAAAGCAGTTACTTACGTCCTTCCTTCCTGCATCAGATTTGGGTTTTATTGGTCCAGAACAGATGTGTGGTCTCTAAATGAGGTTCTTGGGTTCTTCATATAACTAGAGATGTTTCAATCAGGTTTCAATTATAAAATATCTTCATTTTATACCCCAGAGAATTGCATGGCTGACATAGCATTCTCCAGGGAGCTGTACCTTCTAGATCTGGGGTTCCATTTCCTACAGGTAATTCTTTGCCAGTGGTATCCTTCCAAAGACATTTCAGATATAAGTGCTCTTCTTCCTAGCAAATATCATTAGTCTGTTTACCTGGAAGGCCAGTTGACAAAACAGTTAGGCCAGGTCACCTGACTCTGTTTTTTTCCCTGGGGAAAAGAAGTGAATGGACAGCAGCCCAACTGCCTTAATGTCCTTCTCCCAGGGACCCAGACATATTTTCAAGATCACCCAAATGCCTAAAATTAAATGACTTCTGAAAATTCCCACCTCAGCCGTGGTGAGACTTTAACTTTGGAATCATGGGATCATAGGAATTTTGATGGCACATAATGTGGAGTTTCAAATGACGACAGTCCAAATTCACCTATCATATTGCAAATTATCACTAAACTAATTTTAAAAACACATATAGCAAGGGATATACATATTTCCTATAATAACAGACATTATTGTCCAAAGATGAAGTTGCTTTTATTATTTTGTTTTGGAGTCAATCAGTAAACTTAAGTACAAATTGCCTGAAAACGTACTAGATCCTGAATTTGTAACAAAGAAGAAAATGTTTCCTGTCTTCATTAAGCTTATAATTAAAATGGCATAACTATAAATAAAAAGTGTGGGGCGGGGGGAAACAACTTCTGATGAGGGAAGGCTTAGATGCTGCTGAAAATCCATAGCAACAATGCCTAAACCAGATTTAGCAGTTGAGGAAAAGTTGCACCAGGAAAAGCTGATCTAAAACATTTGTAAAAGAAGTTTGGAGAAATGAAAGTTCAAGAACAAGAAAACAACGATGAAAAGCCGGAGTTCAAAGAAATATGATGAGTTCAAGAAATTAAAAGCACTTCATTCTGGCGTAAGGCAAAGCTGGAGAACTGAGGAGGGCCTCCATTAGGATGCGGTTTCTAAGTTTTGTTAATGCATTTGAATTTTAGAGTAAGAACAGTGAGCTGCCCCTAAAGAGTGTTAAGCAGAAGCATGACATGATCAGGTATGCCTTTTGGAAAGACACAATCCAGAAAATGGGATGGGATAACATTTAAGGTTGAGAAATGAATGAGGGTACTATTGCAGGAATCCAGGCGAGAGATGGTAGTACCCTGAGCTTGGGTCAGAGCTATGGAGAAAAGATGACTGGTTTGAGAGATCTGTGGGACACTAAAGAACCAGGACACTGAGACTGAAGGAATGTGAGGGATGAAGAGGAGAGGAGTCAAGAATAACACCCAGGCTGATGGTTGGGCAACTGAGTAAAGGATTTGCCATTCACTGAGGCAGAAAACATAGGGAGAAGAGAGAACTGCAGAGGAAAATTGTGAGTTTCATCTGTCGTGTCTTAACTTTGCAGAGTCAGCAGAATAGCTACATGCATTGTCCTATAGAAAGTTGAATGAGTAGGTCTGATGCTAATGAGAAATATCTGATTGAAATTATTTATTTGGAAATCATTAGCATATAGCTGTAAATTAGAGTCATGGGGTTGGATGCAAAATTTTTTGGGGGGTTGGTGGGCAATTCTCCCTCAAGAGAGAAGAGAATGGAGCATAAAATTTACTTTATCCTTAACATATAGGGAAACTGGGTAAGAGTGAAGAAGTAAAGAGCAACCAAGTCAGTGTGGTGTCATGAAAGTCCAGGGATAGAGTGTTTCAGGAAGGTCATACTCAACAGTAGTAAATGATGCCAAAAGGCAACTGAAAAACAATTGTTGCATTTTCTAAAACAGAGGTGGTAATTGTGACAATAGAAATATTGATGCAACAATGCAGGACAGAAACCAAACAACATTAAAGAAGAAATGTATTAGGAAGTTAACAAGCTGAGAAAGTAAGTAGATAACACTTTCAACAAAGTTGCATTCAAAGAAAAAAAGGGAGGAGGCTGGAAGTAGACAGCCGGCCAAGGAATAACGTTATTTTATTTTGCTTAGTTTATTTAGTTTTATAATAAGAGAGACAGTCCTACTCACATATTGATGCAAAGGAAAAAGAAGGGGAAGAAAAGGAGAAAGAGAGGAGGAATCCATAGAACATGGTTCCTAGGACAACAAGTGGATGGATTAGTCTTGGAAAGGATGAGTGAAAGTCTGAGAATATGAGCGTGTTTGTCATTTCAGTGATGAGGAAGAGAGCGGTGTTCTCGTTAAAATAGGTTATCTGGCCATTGCCAAAATTAAAGACAGAGATGGAGGGTCAGGGGTCTGAGGAGAATGGAGAAAGTTTGAAATCATATTTTCATGGAAATAGTAAAACGATTGCTGACTTGAGAAACAAACAGATAAATAAAAAAGTTTGGAAACACTGTAAAGTAAACCATTGACGGGATTAGGGAGTAGAGGGGTTATTAAATTCAAGAATGAGTCACTCCCTGTTGGGATCTCCCTCTTCCAAACCACAAGGTTTCATCATCATATTTAAAACTTTACCTTGGAATTGCCCATTTCTATCAACTCCTTCACTCAGGAATCATGATAATTAAAATAAACAGCAAACTATAGTTTGCCAGAAATACTCCTTAGAATTCTCCTGCCTCTACATGAAAGTGGCTTCCCACCAAATCACAAGATCTCTCATAATTCTATCAGAAATGTGAAAGCAATTCATTATTTTCCGTCACAAATTCTTAATATTTACTATGACCTTCTCCACTTTATGCTTATCTCAGTTTTTTACCCCAAAAGCTTGGAAATATGTAAACTCTTAATTATCAAATGATATTCACTTTGTTGGGGTTAAATACAGACTCTGACTCCAAAATGTCTCAGTTCAGACCCAAGTTCTGCCACTGACTAGTGGGTGACTGGTGGGCAAGTTACTGACCTCTTCAGGACTGCAGGCTCTCGCTTATCAAATGGGAAGAGTAATTTCATAGGATATTGTGAGGAGTTAATACATTGGAGGGTCTTAAACTGATGGCTAATACATAGTAAACTCTCAGTAAATGTAAATTACTATGTTGTTGTATCTAGGCCATAGGACACGGGCTCATGTTACAGGCTGCCTGCTTTTCACTGTGTGCTCTTCTTCAGGGAATATATTTTGATTTAGGGCACAGTTAGGTCCAGCCAAACTTCCATATTGTAATAAGAGTCTGTCTCACCAGCTTAATGGGCTGAGGCTTTTCCAAAAGGCTGATTTACCAAGAAAACCAAAAGGAAAAGTTCTGGAAAGTAGAGAGAGAAAAAATTAAATTGTTTTATTCCCATCCCGTTTTTAAAATTAGATCCACCGCCTATCTTTTGCTGGGACCACTGTACTGAGGCCAGAGACTATTTTCGTGGCTGGGTTAAATAGCAAGCAGACCTTACTGACTGTAAAGGCTGGCAGACCTGGTAATGACTTACAGAAAGAGACTGTGGTGCCTACTTGTCTGAATAAGTTTAAGGACTTGGCAGATAATTCCCGAGGACCTTTTAATTGTAGCCTGCAGAAAGCCAGAGGACAGGCTAATGACCTTTGAAGCTTTCTTTCATTTTTGACTCTATGAGAGCAAATTCTTAGTTTACCTTAGTATGACATATTTTACATATAATGTGAATATGATTCATTTTAATTGGACATAGCATTACTGCCAAGGATGGTCATAGATAGAGCTCTTTCCTGTCGTCTGTATAAGGCAGTGGCCCTGCCTGTTGTTTAAATTAGCCTTCATGCAACCACTAACTCAAGTCTAGCGATGATTCAAGCCAGAAACAGTAATTTTATTTATATGATGTCTTGCATAGAGGGCAGGCGAGTAAAAGAAAAACAAACCTGGAATGGACAATGAATCAAATCAAAGCTGCTTGTACTTGGGATGCACTCCAGTAGTGTATGATAGAGGCTGTCTACAGAGGTTTATAATGACTCTGCCGATATTAATTATTCACCATGCAGCTTACCCATTTTCAGGGAACTGGGGCTAATGCTAGTAAATGTAATTCTCAGAGTAATACCTTCCAGCTGAATGATACAGAGCACAACAGCTCTAGCTGTCATGTCACTAGTTGAAAAAAGCATTTTCGAGGCAATGTTTCAGTGGGCAGAATAATTTCAGACAGTTCAAAAGTTCATAATAAACATACTTCATAGCTTCATTCGAAATGGTGAAGGAAGGCTTAGTGAGGGAAATCCTTCAGTCTGATTCCATTGGGATGGCCCAGTATACAAGGTGGATTAAATATAGTTAGTGCCTGTCTACTTTAAGCTTTCTTCTCTTGCCTTAGACCTAAAAATGATTTCACTGACTGAAAGTGCATTTTATAGCAGATGTAAAATAGCCTGACTTGTTGGTTGGATTGGCAAAAGCACGTTGCCACTTACTGACGGGAAACCAGCAGCCTGTTTTCGTGAATGAAGTCATAAGTAATTTTGTCTGATGGGAAGGACTCAGATTGAAAGTAGTATTAAAAAAGACTCTAGGTTTTTGATGGATGTTAGTAACAGCATGAGAAAAAGGCTCTTCCTAGTCATGTTTTATTGCTTTCTTCTATCCTCAGGATCTAGCCTTTCAAAATGTGCTCCATTTGCCTGAGCAGTGGAAGGGACTTCTCCTGGAGAGAAAGGCCCTGACAGGCTGTCTTTGTTCATTCAGCGAAATGCTGTTTGGATTGACTGCGTGAATATATACCTTTAGCGTTGGCATTTTTATAATGGAAATCATAATAATAATGCTTTGTTTTCCTTTCTTTACTTAGAAAGGAGCTTTTCTTAGTTTATTTAGTTTTGTAATAAGAGAGCCATTCCTACTCACATATTGATGCAAAGGAAAAAGAAGCAGAGGAAGAAAAGGAGAAAGAGGAGGAATCCATAGAACACGGTTCCTAGGAAAACAAGTGGGAGGATTAGTCTTGGAAAGGACAAGTGGAAATCGTCCTTTCCAAGATTATACTTGTGTCCACTCTTAGTCAGGATCGAGAGTTAACAAGTTATATTGTTTTCAGGAGAGTTCAGGAGAGCTCTGAAATGTAAGTGAAATGATTGTGTTTTTGGTTTGGGGGTTTTTTCCTTAAAGATTGGCACCTGAGCTAACATCTGTTGCCAATCTTCTCTCTTTTTGTTTTTCTTCTTCTTCTCCAAAGTCCTCCAGTACACAGCTGTATATTCTAGTTGTAGATCCTTCTGGTTGTGCTGTGTGGGACACCGCCTCAGCATGGCCTGATGACCGGTGCCATGTCCACACCCAGGATCTGAGCCGGTGAAACCATGGGCCGCCAAAGTGGAGGGTGCGAACTTAACCACTAAGCCACGGGGCTGGAACCCTGATTTTGGTTTTTAATATCTAAATGAGTGACTCTCCTCCATTAGGTTATTTTTGAAAACTTTACATCCTTGCCTCTTTAAATTATCTTGGAATCACTCTGTAAAGTTCAAGTAGCTGGATGAAAATGTAAATGAAATTCAAATTACATTTCCTGCAGATGGACTCTCACTCATCTTAACCGTATTAACTAATCATCAGGGAGATTCTATTCTTTGAGTCAGATTTGATTAAAACTATAAGGAAGTCATTCTCAACAAGGACTAGAAAACCATTTCCATGTAAAATATAGCTTTGAGCTTGAAAGAGGCATTAGCATGATACTCTGGCATTATTGTATGTTAGAAAGATGTGTTAGGAAATAAGATTTTATCTAAAAGTCAGTGGTGGGAGTTAAGGAATAGAGTTAATGAGCTAAAAGGAATTTTTGAAGATAATTAGAAATGTGTTCTTTGTAATAAGATGGGAAGAAATTAAGCATTTTGAGGAGGAGTATTAACTGTTTCTGAGTTTATTTCACAGAAAGAGGTAATCTTATAATCAGAACAAACTTTAAAAATACTCCACTTAATCACTGAGATCTATAGTTAATTATAAAATTTTGGAACAATGGAAACGATTTCATTGTCAAAGGGCTTTTAGAATTATTAAAGTTTGTGCTGAAGCAGATGTAGGAAAGGTCGATGCATGTTGGAAGCTTTATTTAATGATTTTTTTAAGATCAGCTTGCCCATTTCCCAAGTGCTCAAAAATGAAGAAAAAAGACCAATTGACAATTAAATAGAAAATGCCAGTGACAAGAGTACTTGACACTGTGATTGTCCAGGTTTTCATCCTCTGAAAAATATGAGCATTTTGAAAACTGATATTCTTCATGTGTCTGTAGAAGGCTAAAAATTTATGTAGACTGGAATGAGGAAGCAGGCCATGCTACAGGATTTGTGAAAATAATCTCACGAGTTAAAATATTTGACTTTGAATAATTTGAAACCTCCTACACTGACACTCCAGGTCAAAGTTATGACCAAGCAAGTGTTTCTAAATTACCGTTGTGTTTGACCCCAAATGTATTTCCCTTATCTTCTTTTCTGAGCTAACACAACAAGGCATGAGGCATGATGAATATACACAGGCAAGACTGATCACAGAGAGCCAACCGGGAAACGTTGATCTCTAAGATTCTTCTTAATATGGCAAAGATTAAAAACATTTGTAATGCAGTTAAAACCCTGTCAGTCACATCCCAGAAAGGTAGACAGAGGAAGAGGGCACCTGGCCAGAAATCAGAGGAAGATGCTGTAACTGTTGCCTTTTCTTCCTCTCTGATCTCATCCCACCCCCACCCTTACCTCCTGCCTTATTCAGTCCACCAGTCCTTCTTGCTCTTGTGCACACAGACGTGGGTTAATGTTAATTGCTCAGGGTGAAGACCCACCAAAGAATAGACTTGTGCCCACTCTCAGTGAGGATCAGCAGTTAGCAAACTATATGGTTTTCAGGTAAAAAGTTGCTTTTCTAGGGCTGGCCCAGTGGTGTAATAGTTAAGTTCATGCACTCCCCTAAGGCAGCTGGGGGTTCAAGAGTTTGGATCCCAGGCGTGGACCTACACACCACTCATGAAGCCAGGCTGTGGCAGCGTCCCATGTATAAATAGAGGAAGATTGGCACAGATGTTAGCTCAGGGCCACTCTTCTTCAAGCAAAAGGAGGAAGATTGGCAACAGATGTTAGCTTAGGGCCAATCTTCCTCGCCAAAAAGAAAAAGTTGCTCTTCTTCATATATGTTGTCCTGCAAGTCCACTGATAGTGGGATATAGGCCTGGAATGTTTTTCAAATATTTTTGAGACAACTATTCAGGACAAATAAAACCTAACATTTGTCACGTGCTTTATATTATCTGTGAATATTGATAGCAAGAGAAAGAAAAAAGAAATGTTTGTGTACTGCTCCCAAAGAACGGCATATTCTCTTTCATTTACTAATAACTCAGGGGTATTGGCTATAGCAGAAGGGGTGAATTAATAGGATTAACTAATAATTACATCATAATTTATATTTCTTGAATACTTAAAATTCTTTTAGGCTCTCACATATATTATTCACTTGCATACTAGGGATTATGGACAAATAATTGTGTGTATCAATTAGCTGCATAGCACTGTGTTAAGTGCAGTAAAAGATATATGGAATATGTATCATATAATCCACACCTTTAAGGAGTTTGTATCTTCTAAGGGAGATAGCAAAATATATCCACCAGGGAAGTTAAAGGGTAATCACAGGTTAATAATGATGAGTATAAACAATATTTCTTATTTGATCTGTACACAAACCTATGAGATGTTAATAATATTATACATATAGGAGATTCAAAATGTACAAAGTGCTAGGACTTATGTCATTTGTTCCAACAATTACCTCAAACTTACTATGGAAATGAGCAGCTAATCCATTTTCTGAGAAGAGAGAGATACATTTTCTGTCTCTCACTGTCCATGTTCGAGGACAATAATGCTATTAATATATTACCTGTGCTCATATGTCTGAAAAGGCCATTATATGATTCAAGGTATTTCTATTAATGGAGCAATGTTTATCTCTTACGGGTTCCCAAACCAAAAAAAATATATATATATATCAGATCTTTCTTCATTTCCCAGTTAATTCATTTATAGGTTATTTCTCTTTTCCCCTTATCTATCAAATAAATAAATCAAGTTCTTAACTTTCTTTTAATGGGCGCTACTTCTGGGCTTTAGCTGTAGAGTCCTACAGCTGATTTACTAATGGCCTGATCCAGCATACAACCTCTGTCTGTTTTCTCCAACTACTTTTTCTCCAACTGATGTCTATAGAGCTCCTTTCCTGGAATCACATTTTTAACAATCCTGCTCAAATTCTGAGCACCAAATTGCCTTTCCTTGAAGAATGTCTGAGGTCTGTACGTGTAAGATAAGATAGTGGAAGATGACATAGTCTATGCAATTTGTCTACAGAAATCTTCACCAAATGATCAATGACCACGTCTAATGGAAATATGGTTTCAATTCTCCCTTTGACAGATGGTCTAGCCTACACTCCTGAGAGATAGGTTTTCCCTGTCAACTTTTTTTTTTTTAATATACGTGCTGGTGTTTGGGGCCAATTTAACAACTATATTACCCCGTTGGTGCTATTCCGAAGTACCACATCTGCTTTCACACTGTGTTTGTGCTTTTCCTATAAAGTGATATATGTAGTCCTATACTAGAAAGTATTTTCAATTCAGATTTTTAATGTGGTCATTTCAAATCCAGAAGGGAAATTTTCGAAAATTCAATGTGCTTTTTTTTTTACTGCTAAGAGCCATTTTGCATCAACAGTTACTCAGATAATTTAGCGTAAGTTGGTTAATTGTTTCAAAAGAATATAATGGCCCTATCTTTAACTGTGACATAATTCAATAAAAAAGGATTTGGAGTCATCCATTATGCTGTCAAAAATCACTTCCCTCCTACTGCCTCTCAGACCACAGCACTCAAGTACTCAACCTGACAATCAAAACTAGCTAAACTAAGAATCAGGTCCTGCCTTAACAGGATTCCAGAAATGCTACTGTCCTAGGATGGAGGGTCTGAGTTATAAAACATCTTCAGGTTATTGTGGCTGCTTTTCTGGCTGTTTATCCTGCTTTATATTTCAGTGCCTGTATATCACCCAAGTGTCTGCCTGGAATTTTGATTTCTCTCCCAGTTCCCAGCTGTCTAGACTTGGAAGCCTCTCCCTGTTCTGTATCTTGGTAGTCACTTTTACCCGGGAAGAGTTCAAAACTGGAATTGGATTTTTGGAAATCAAAGTCAGGGATGTGATTTGCACTGTGCTCACTCATTGATCGGATATAATGCAATTTCATTAAGAGAAGATGTCTAATTTAAAGGAGTAACATAGCGGTTGGCTAATAAGTTGCTTTGTTTCAATGGTTCTGTGCATTTTTATTTAAACAGTGGATGCCGAAGGGAATGGATGTGATAAGATGTGAAAACAGTTGAAATAATTGCAGTGCTGGTGTTGATAGAAAAATAAGATCCTCATTCTTCAGAAAAAACTTGATCTAATCAAATGCTGTTTGTTCAATTATATTTAAATCTTCCATAATACATGTATATGTTTAAGTGTAATTTGAGCCTTAAATTTTTAAGTTATTAACACTTTTATCTGACTATTCTGAGTCCTTCTATTGAGATGAGGAACTTGATAAGCTTCATTTTTGCCTGTCCATGTGGCTTTGGGTCAGCAGTTTATGTAAGCCCTGATGTCTATGTATGTCTTCATTTAGCTTGAATATCAAAATTAAGTCTCACAAGTTTACTCAGATACCTACCTGATCCTTTAAGCCTGCCTCAACTTCCCGAGGATCAGCTCCTTGTTCTCAATGGTTCATAGCCCCAGGGTTAGAGAGATACTAGTTAATATACTATATTAGTGGCTTCTCAAGTCTGACTGTACATAAGAATCAGGGGCCAGCCTGGTGGCACAGCAGTTAAGTGCACACGTTCTGCTTCAGCAGTCTGGGGTTCACCGGATCGGATCCTGGGTGCGGACATGGCACCACTTGGCAAGCCATGCTGTGGTAGGCATCCCACAAAGAAAGTAGAGGAAGATAAGCATGGATGTTAGCTCAGGGCCAGTCTTCCTCAGCAAAAAGAGGAGGATTGACAGCAGTTAGCTCAGGGCTAATCTTCCTCAAAAAAAAAAAAAGGAATCACAGGGTAAGGTTTTTTTAAAAAATGCATGAAATGGCCAGTGCCCACACCAAACAAACCAAATCAGAATTTCTGTGGTGAAAGCCTAGGTACCAATACTTTTAAAAGCTCCCTTGGCTTGAGAATCACTGCTCTATCCAACATACGACTATTGTAGCAGATATGACTTGCCCTCGAGGGGGTTATTATCCCTCTGAAATGATAACACAGTTGAAAAAAACGTCAGTGACCACAGGGAGACAATTCAGATGAAGTTGTTTAAGCATGCACTCTGGAGTCAAACAAATATTCATTCAATTTTGGGCTCTGCTGTTTACTAGATGTGTAACAAAAGCAAGTAGCTAAACCTCTCTGAGTCAATTGCTTTATCTGCAAAATGCTGACACCGTAATACCTCATGGAGTTGTTGTCAGAAGTAAATGAGATCATGTAGGGAGAACTCTTGTTCTCATGTAGCAGAGCACTCATCAGAAGACACTAGCCCACAAATTGGAGACAGTGTAATGTCTTCCATCGTGAGTTAACAAAGAGTTGTAGTAGAAGGAAGATGCCAAGGAAGACTGAAGTTGTTAGGTGAATGGGGAGCTTAATATGGATCACAAAGTATGTGGAGAAATTTTATATAAACTGAACTGCGGCTGTGCCTACATAGAATCATAGATCAATAAGCCTAACAACTACAGTGGCAAGTAATGTTAAAGTACTCGCTAAATTGCTATTTTAGCAGAATTTACTCCTCAGTTTCAGGGTTTTATATATTGACTATGAAGCATATTTTTGTATGATTTTAATTGAAATACTTAAATCTCATTCTTGGACAAAGATAGAATTTCAGCCAAATGTTACTGCAAGGGTGACAAACCTGGGACTAAGGAGTTTCCTGTAACGTGGGACTTTCAGGGCTAAAACCATGATTATCCCAGGCAACCTGGGACTGTTGGTTACCTAGACACTTAGAAATCACGCTATTGCTTCCTTACCTAACCCAGTTCTCTGTATGAGCTATCCACTCCCCAGACCAGCTCCATCCGGAGGCTGGCTCTTTCCTGCAGCTGAGCCACACTCGTGTCCTGCTGATATCTTCAACCGGGTTTTCCAGACTTTCCACTAATTCTTTCCATGATTCTTTCTTCTCTACTTAAGTTAAACAGAATTAGTTTCAGCTACTTGCAACTAAGAACCTTATTAAAATAGCCAAATCAACAAGGAGAATTCTGGGATACTATAGTTATTATGTATTTTCTAATCATTTCTGTGACTACAGGTATGTTTTATGAGACAGTGTTGTCAAATGGGGACATTGCACATGGTAGGTGCTCTAAAAGCAGCTGTTCAATGACTGAATAAATTTTCTCACTCAGGAAACTTGATCCCCATCAGCCAGTGCAGGAACAAGTCTGTGATACACCTTCATCATGGCAGAGGGGGAAATCAGGAGCAGAGATCCCGGAAAACAGCCAGAGAAACTCATTATGTATTTGAAAACTAGCTTCTTTTAAAATAAGAACGAGAATTTTAAAATTTAGAAATGGCCGTGGAAAAACTGTGAAAATGAAATGCCCCTCTGAGTCAAAAGTGGTGTGTTTCCAGGTGTTAGAAAGGTTAGAGGAATGAATAAGAGCTGAGGAAATCAAGGGAGCAAGGTTTTCAAGTTGTGGTTGTTTCGTTAGTCAGAACACTCACTAAATATGCCAGTTCCCCTCCCCAGAGCATTATCTAACCATAGTGCCCTCTGAAATACATTTAGCCCCCACTCACTGTTCTTTTCTTGGGAGAAAATTGCCTGTCCCTCAGCATTGCTCTCTTTTTCAGACTTATTTATTCTCACTCTCTTCGTTTTTGTAATGTTTTGGTTCAATGTCTAATCAAAGTTTGTGGGCAGTTTTATTTTTAAGCGCAACCTTTCAAAATAAGAATGTCAGGACATTTCCGTTTTTAACTTATTTCAAGGCTCATAAGCTATTGGGAGTTTCTGGATTCTTTTCTTCTTACAGAGTTATTTTTAATTTATTCATATTTTTTAATTAAAAATGCTCATCTTTTTTTTCAGAAAATTGGACAGCCCATCCCCCAGTAGTTAGCCAAATGAAATCAAGAAATCCATGTATTCATTCCCTTCCCCTTCGAAGACTGAAAAACAGTGTCAACAGCAAATGTGGAGCCCAAAGTCACTAGCATTGGCATTAAAGAAGAATGTTAGATTTTAAGGGACAAGGCAGCTAAAGGTACTCATAGGGAACTGAAAATATATTCTGTATTTTACTTTATCAAGAAGATAGCACATTTTTAATCCAGCATCAGTATATTACCCTGATAAATTATCAAACATCATAGTTTTACTCTAGTTTTAAAATAACCTATGTTACCACTATTTTCCTTGTTCAAACTTAACAGTCTCCTTTCTTGCTTCCTCCTTTCTTTCCTTCCTTAATAATTCAGACAAAGAGCCTTTAAACCATCCCAATCAAGGAAGGAGAAAGGCCTGGCAGGTTGAGGCAAGGGAGGCTCCCAAATGGGAGAGCAGCCCACTGGGATCAGGAAATTGAACAAATAAACAAATAACTTGAGCTTTCTCACTGAAAGAGAAAGAAGTTACAAATATTAAAAGGGGGAAATCTAGATGATATATAGATATATCCACTAGCTCTGGACCCTGAGAGGGTCTGGGAACAATGATATCCCGATAGCAATCAGCATTCACATCACTAACACCTACCAGGGCTCCTTGGATTAAATAGCTAATTCTAGGACTAAGGCAAAAAAATGACAGAATAAGCCTGGAATGTGTTATGCCAGAAATTAAGGTAATGCACAAAGAATGATGGAACTGTATCAGACAGACACAGCAGCCAACTTGAAGCAGGTCCCCACAGGCAAAATCTGGGACAATTCCGTATCAAAAGACTTAGTGAAAATAGGAGATGATATCCCACTGAATAAAATTGGAATCCATAAGTCTACACTGATATAAAGAAATAGAGTAAGGTTTTCCATACAGTAAAATGACACCTAATAAATGTAGAAGAAATGATCCAATTTGAAAATTACCATTTTTCAGCCATAATCATAATAATTATTTCAGGCAAGAAATATCAACAAAACTAGTGGGTGAAAATTGAATGAAGAATGGGATATTTATGTAGTATAAAGTATCTCTCCCAAAAATACATACTAATTATAAAAGAGAAAAGAGCAGCTTTACAGTGGAGCAATCTGGAAGGCATCATCTTACTCGAGTGATCAAAGTTAAGATAACCAGTGACGGGATAAAACAACCCAAAGTGCCATTTGATGGAATGCAGTGCAAAGGGCATGGAATCACTACTATGACATTTATCACCTGAGTCTAATAAAAGGAAACGCTAGACAAGGCCAAATTCTACAAAATAACAAGCCTGCAATCTTCAAATGTCTTAAGGTCATGAAGGTCAAGGAAAGAATGAGGAACTGTTTCAGATATAAGAGAAGTGAAGAAACATGACAACAACATTCAACTTATGATCCTTTGTGATAGGAAACTTTTGCTATAAAGGACATTATTGTAACAGTTGGGGAAGCTATTTCATGAATGAACATTTTATGGGAATTTTCTGTACTGTTCTTAGAACTTTTCTGTAAGTTTGAAATTGTTTCAAAATAAAATATCCAATTTTATCACATTTTATGGACAAGCAAGAAAGGCAAAATGTCTACCAACGTCAAAAAACTAACTAGCATCTGAGTGGGCACTACAATTGCAAATCACCATTGCAGTATTCTTTCCCCTCTTCTCTCTGTCCTCAAGTAGAAGGAATATCAACTCACAAGGTCAGGGGCTTTGTTGTCTACACTGCTGGATCCAAGTGCCTACAATCGTGGCAGGCTCATATTTGGTGCTCAAACATACTCTTTGGATTCCTGTAGTGTGTTTTGGAGTACTTTTGTCTTTAAGTTCTACTCCTAAAGCTTTCAATCTCCATTTCCCAATTGATATTTCTGATCATAATCAAACAATAAGGAAAAATACTCTCTACTGTTCTCAGTCTATGCAACCTCTGAAAACTAGAAAGTAAAAAAGGAATTTTCCAGTGTTTTTCAGGAAGCAAAGGTAGACCGTGTAAACAATAAAATGATTTATTGAGTTTTCTCTATCCTCACTCCCACCTCTAAAGGCTATGCCAGTCCACTCATGCAATCACAATAAATGTCACGTTTTGCCCTTTACAATCTGCAGTGGCCTCCAAAAGTAAGTCTACATAGGTTAGTTTTCTCATGCCTTCTAGGAGAACAATATATAACAACCATAGCTACCTATAAATATTTTATACTAACTCTTATATAACTCTAAAGCCAAAACAAACTTATAAATGAAGTATGGAAAAGACCACATAACCATTAAAATTCAGTTGAAAATATCACTTAATGTCATAGATCAAGTTAAATTCCTGACACTACATCCCCAATTTTGAATTTTAAAGTAGAAAGGTGTATTTAAGACATTAATTGGTTACCTGTCAACTTGATTCTTTAATTTTGGGCAAGAGATCTATCCAAAATACAAATACCATCTAATGAAAATTTTTCTGATGAGGATTTATGGTTGACAATGGTAATTTACTGCTTCATTCACTCATTTAACAAACATTGATTGAATGTCAATCACTTCTTTAGGTAATGAAACTATACAGAAATAGAATGTGATAAGACAGCTGCTGAAAAGCTGAATATGGTACTGTCACAGGTTTTTTTGAGTCCAGTGTGCTTATGGTACTCATTGCTTTTCTCATCAAATGATCACAGAAACTTTATTGACACAGTGCTTCATAAAGTCAATTGGCTTCCAGTTTTTAAGGATTCTCTTTAAGCCCCAAAACAAATCCTTGATTGTTATGACACTCAATCACATTTATACTTAATTATGGTATACGCAGGGCATAAAGTATGAATAAATTTTATCCATACTTTAAGTTTTAGCTTCTTTACATAGGGACATACGTATAGATAACAAATACTTATTAAATTAAATAATAAGGGAGTGAATAAATAAAAGCTTGTGTCTCTCCCAGAGCTCCAGTTTCTTAATTAAAAATAGTATATTTAACCAAACTGAAAGTCTGTCATTATATGGCTCTTTTTGTTAATGTTTGCAAATATAAAAGCGGAATCACATTGCTATGTGGTCATTATTCTTACAACTTTCCGAAAAGTTTTTAAGATATAGGAAATCTTAGAGTTTTTAATTTCTTGGAATTGGAAAAGGATTCTACACTGGGTGAAACTGCTAACCTAAAAGGATTCCTTTCATGATTCACCCAAGTTGCCTTTCCCTGGATGCCAAAAAGCACACAAAACAACCAAATCAGAGGGAGCAGAGTGTCCAGAGGAAAAGGACTCTCATAAAATCTTAACACAACTTAAATTAAATTAAAATTTAAATTAAATTAAGAGAAAGACAATACAGATGGTATTTTAAAGTCCGAAATAAATCATTGCTCATAGTTTGGAGAAAAACATGATCTCACAAGTGCGTTATGTACATCACATCAGGAAATCAGTTATCCATGTATACTAGTTGCAAGACAAGCAAGAGATTCTTCTCCATCCTGATGGCTCACTTCATTAAAAAGAGAACAGCTTCCAGAAGAGGTTTAGCTTTTGAAAAATAAAACAGTCTCACATTAGAGCCCCAGCTGTTCTCAGAGTAGAACCGAAGAGGTGGATACTCTCCAAAGTATACTAATCAGATTTGTATATAAACAGTGTTGCACTCCGATTTTTGGCAGTTTGGTGATCAAACATGTTACTGGAGGTTCTACATTTCTTCAAGTTGTAGGGGTGGGAGGATGGGGAGGGAGAGCTTTTCTCACAATGGCAATTAGGAAATGTCTAAGGTGAAAAGATAAGGTTGCGCTTTATCTACCCCGATGTGTTTTTCTAAGCATCAACTCCCATAATGCGATCCTGTAAGAGCTCAATTTATGTAGACACTACATTTTGACCATCAAAGCACAGGATTTCTCTCTTCCTCCCCGATGTTGTTACAAGCGGTGGAGTTAGAGTAGGAGAAGAGTCACTTTTCATGGTTTGTTGTATTTGAAATGCCAATATGGACTCCAACAAAAATTTTAGATATTAAAGCCATGTTTATTTTGTCTCTTTGTGATATCTAAGTGTTAAACCAAATACTGTTGGAAGTTAACCTTCTGAGTCACTGAATACTAATTATATATATCCTGCATTTAATGAAAATAGATCTTTAACTCACAGAATCATAAAATAATAAAACCAGCTCAGCCCTCCGACTTGGAGCAGGAGCGTAAGTAAACCAACCACGAGAGACGGTTGTCTACCTGCTTGATTCTCTTTTTATTTTTGGGCTCTTCACTCTTTAATTTGTACTTTTACAGTCTTATTCTTTTGTATTATCCCTTTTTTTGCTTTTTGAGGTATAATTGGCAAATACAATATTCTAATATATTCTTACTACAAACATACCCAACCAATCTCTAGGAGTAAGTAAAACTTAAAAAAAAATTAAAGAATTGCTTGTAAAGTATTTTTTGGACAATACAGTTACTTGTTTCCAAAAGCACACTTATTAAATTTCTATTTTATGTCAGACACATTTCTATGTGTTCTGCTTCCCCTTTCAAAAACCAGGAAATCGGGCAAAAATTAAATTCATTTTTTCATTCTACAAAATTTTGTAACAGATTTTAATCAGAAAATCACATAAATACGTAATCATGATTTGAAGTATTACAAAGGGGAGTTTTTCAGTACTACAAGAATGTATAGCAGCACACCAGTGATGTTTAAACTGAAGAAGAAAATGACACCAATAATTTCCTTGTCAGAACACTTTAGAACATCACTCATTCAACCAATGGCCAAATTATGTTGATCCTGTATCTTTTACATGCAGAGATTTTAAATCTAATCTCTCATTTACTTAAATTCAGGTCCTCGCTTGGACTAACATAATAGCTACCTAAATGGTTTTCTGACACTAGGCTTACTGTATTTCAAAACATTTCTATCAGTATTACTATTACTAAGAAAGTCTTACTTTTATAAAGCACAAAGATGGAAATAGCCATGAGTTGACTATTTTTGAAGTTAAGTGATATGTAAATTGGATTTCATTATAATATAATCAGGACTTGTGTGTATGAAATTTTCCATAAAAAATAATTCTAAAACAACCTTTCATGATAACTATGGTAGGCTACAGCAACGATGCCACATTACAGCGTTTCACAGATATATACTGATGTGAAAAGCTATGCCTAGAGTCAAACAGAACCAGGTGTTTTGTATCCCAGTTTAGATTTCTAATGGTATCTTGATCATTCATATTAGTAAATCAAATTTCAACTTTTTGGGGCTGGCCTGGTGGCGTAGTGATTAAGTTCACTGTGGCAGCTGGGAGTTCACAGGTTCTGACCCAGCACTGCTCATGAAGCCACACTGTGGCGGCATCCTACATAAAATAGAGGAAGATTGGCATAGATGTTAGCTCAGCAACAATCTTCCTCAAGCAAAAAGAGGAAGATTGGCAAGAGATGTTAGCTCAGGGCCAATCTTCCTCACAATAAAAAAAAATGTTCAACTTTTCCCTAGAGAAAAATTAGTCACTGAATGGAAAATAAGAATAGGGAAGAACAGGCAAAATAAGAAGTCAAAACAGAGTTTCTATTTTCATCTCAGCTCATGTGACTCCTGGAATGAATTATTTAACCTTTGAGAACAGTCTCCCCATGCATCAAATTATAGTTGTTATTTATTCCAAACACCACTGACAATTCTTCCTCTAATGGCATCATTATATAAGGGCAAGTTGCAGGTAAATAAAACAAAAACGGAGCACAATTTGGTAAAGCAAAATAAGCAAAACCTTGAACATTGGCACATGTTCAGGAGATGACTAAAAAGTATTAGGAAGAACAAGTGAAAATTGTGATAATTTTGCTCAAACAGCACCAATCATCTACCTATAATAATATAAATATTGCTGACTCTTATTCCTGATCAACCTTCAATGATCTTTCCTCTGGCTGGGTTAGATGTCCTTGGAACCTATAAACAATCTCATGAGAGTACTGAAAGTAGTCAACAGCAATTTTTGTCTTGCCTTACATCCAGACCTCCTTCCAGTAATAAGAACACCTCATATTTCCTTTAAGAAGCAATCCCTCCTCCACTTTTAGTCCATGAGGGTTAAGTGGAACCAATACTACTCCCTCCGTGACCTAGATTTGGCTAATCAGTGAATTCCATTCCACTGGTTCCAGCAACCAGTTCAGAGAGAGCATTTATCCCAGGTTATCCTAAGTTGGGAAAGAGAAAGTCTCCACTGAGGTTAACAAGCTATAAGAATGTGAGTCTAAAGCTACTAGATATACCATGGGAAAGGTTTGAGAGGTGGGAGTGTCAGGGAAGAGGCACGCTGAGAATGAATCCAACACAGGGGGAATAAGAGAGAAGAAATTAAAGGTTATATGACCTCTTTGAAGAGCCTGAATTCAGCTGTGCTGGGCACCATCCCCTAGATTCCCACTACATGAGCCAATAAGATTATGAGTCAGGTTGTTTTGGTCCCTGATCCCAATAAACTGTTCTACAGTTTACTATGTCCTCATGTTCTTATCTGCAAAATTGGTATAATAGTACTTATAGTACTGTTGGGAGGAGTAAATGAATTAATACCTTTAAGGCCATAGTACAGAGCTTGCATATAGTAAGTGCTTAATAATGTCACACATACTCATTATAGTTATTAGTATTTTTTAAATATTTAAAATTTACACACCAAAGAAGACAAATGCTGGCTTTGCCTGTTACACCGTCAGCACTAGTGAGTTCTAAACAGTCAAGTAGTGGAGTCACTTCATATTTTGAACACACAGAGAAGAAATCCCACAACTTAAGCAAATTAAAACTTATAATAAATGACTCCAGTAGAATTTCTATTCATTGAGATTGAATAACTGTATTTCACAGAAAATAAAGAAACAGTTTCTAATGACCCTGGATGGTACTTTTGACTTTATGTGGAGTTTATCTGCTCTTTACCTGCTGTTGGCTTCAAGACTGGTTCACTCTTTCTAGTAATCCCATTTTCATCAATTATTCTCCAACATTAGGACCTCTGGTCCTTTTTTCCGTCTGTTTCGGATTGGGTTCTCCAGGCAGCAGACACTGAGATGGAATTAGATGTGCAGAAAGTATGTTGGGGGATAACACTTGTGAAAAGGAAAAGAAAAAAGCAGGATGGGCAGAGCTTGCTGTTGGACAGTGATGCCGACTTGAGAAAGTCTCTGCTAGCCCAACAGGAGCCTCTGAAGCAAAGATTCCCCGTTAGAGGAGTCCCACACTGGGTGGAAGTGGCTAGGCCCTTAGGCCACCACCTTGCTCAGTGATTGGCTGGGGCCACTCCAAGAAGAGTGTGACCTCACCAAAAAACTGAGGCAGAACCCTGATGAACCTTACAACCGAGGGCTGTCAGTTAACCATACACCTCCCAGCTGGGCAGTGAGTCCCTTCTTGAAGTGAGTTGGACTGGCATCAATCTCCATCTTCCAAAACATCCTTGCTTCCAACCACCTAGTCTTCCTCCTCTACCATTTCAATGTGAATCAGAACATGTCATTCTTCTGTTCAAAAGCCTCCAACAGTTTCTCATGTCACTCAACATAAAATCCATGGCCAATAGACTCTACACCACCTCTCCCCTCATTCTCCTTCTGATGTCATTCAACCACTTCACTTTCCTTTACTCCAATCCAGCTCCGTCTTAGAGCCTTTGCACTTGCTGCTTCCTCATTCTCAAACTTTCTTCCTCGAAGTAGCTTTATTTCCATCTGGTCTTTGCTTAAAAGATACCTTATTTGGAACATTCTCCCAATCCTTCATATAAAATAGCCCACACACCTTCACCACCACATTCCATCTCTATACCATATGTTATTTTTCTACATAATCACACTTAATAGATCATATATTTATTCTACATAAGCTTCATGAAAGCAGGGACTTTTTCTTTTTTATTCACTAATGTATCTTCAGTTCCTAAAGCAGGCATACAATAGACACGAAATAAATATTTGGAATGAATGAACTTTCTCCCTGCTTCCTCTCATACCTTCCAAAATTCTAGTCTCAATTCAGCAGCCAGAATGATATCGCTAAATTTAAATCAGGTCAGTAGAGTTCAAAACCTTCTAATAACTTCTTCCTACTGGGAGAATAAAGTCCAAAGTCCTTACGATGCCCTAGCTGAGCTAGCCCTTGGCTACTATCTAACATAATTACCTCTGCATTTCCTCTTCCTCATTCCATGCCACCCACACAGGCTTTTTGCTGATTTTTGAGCACACTCAGCCTGCTCGACACTCACGCGGTGCCTCTGTACTTCCTCATCCCTTAGTCTAGAATGCTCCTCTGTTACCACACAAAGAGCACAATCTGCTCACCGTGAGACAGAAGCCAATCGTCAAGAGGCAAGATGGTGGCAGAGAAAGGGCATTTTATTACAGCTTGCCAGCAAGAGGGAAGTTGTCTGACTAATGTCCAAAAGAACCATCTTAAGGGGGTCACAGAATCTTAAAGCACTTATATAGGCCGGTGGGTTATAGGGGAGGGGTTGGGAATGTTGGCCCAGGAGTCACCACACCAGATCTTTCATTTGTCATTGATGATGGCCATCACCATAGACTCGCTGTTCCAGGATCATCACATTCCTAAGGAACTCAAAAGAATGAGGCTATCGTCTTATCACAGCTGGGAGGTACATGCACAAGCAGGGGTCATAAAATCTACAGAGCAGGTGGATCTCCTGGAGGATGCATATCCAGCTGGGTTAGTTAGTCCGAAGTCATTCAAAGTTACTAAACAGTCTCTCTTTTTACAATATGGCTTCCCTTATGTCAACCATGTGTTGAGCTGGTATCACCTCCATAAAGACATTCACATGACTTTACTCAGGTCTTTGCTCTAAGCCTCTACCTTGGAAAGGACTTGTCCATGCAACTACCTAGAATAGCACCTCCTACCAGCTTCTGGTCCTCACAACTCAGTACTTAATTTTACTCGCAACACTTGTCACTACTTCATACATGTACTTATGCTTATTATGTGCCCTTCCTACCAAAAGGTAAGTTCTTTGAGGGCAGAGACTTTTTTCTGGTATTTAACAATAAAAACAAGCAAGAAATACATTGAACATTTCATCTTATAGGTGTCTCATAATAAACACACACTTGAAACATCAGTCCAATTGTTTTGGAAATAGAGCCTAGTCGTAAGACGTAAAGAGACTAGTATTAGGTGGAATTATAGCACCTGAAATGTTTGGATTTTTTTCTTTGTGTAAATTTTCCCTCCACATTAAGATTTATTAAAGCTAATATTTTATTCTCCCCCAAAAGATAAAGCAAAGGAAAATCAGCTCGCAAATTCCAAATTTTTGAAATTCCACTTTGCTATACCTATTATATTAACCGAAGTTAATTCTAAATCTCTTGTGACAAATTAATTTAATAATCTTCCATGACGCTAATTACCTAACACAATATAACACACCATTCAATTGTTATCGGGCTTGAATTCGTTCCAGGTCACCAAGACTTTAAAATAACAAAGGGGCACATTTGCTGCAGTAAAATTCCTGGTCTTGTCTTGCCTCTTTATTTACTCTTCTGCAGGGAGGAGGAATCACGCGTGTATTTGATGAGTTCAAAAGAAGGAGCCCAGAGTGCTCCTTCATCTCTCCCTTGTCTTTATGAGAGGCAGCTGGCTACAGGAAGCACAGATGCTCTGCCCCTCCTTACCCTAAATTTTATACAGTCAGGTCCCCAGACAGGAGGTCAGTGGCTTTTTAGTAATGCCTGTAACTTTGTTGGTAGCTTGAATTCACGCATGAAGTAATAACAGGCCTTCTTTGCTACAGACAAAGCCACATTTTTGCAAACATGATTTCCAGACACAACTCTTATGTCTGTTCCTCAAGTGCTTCCAAAAACAAGTGGAAAGAGTTATGTTACTCCTTGACCTACCAAGACACCAACAACCACATCAGTTTTCCTTTCAATTCGATAAACGGTATGGCAGTGTGATTTAACAAATTTACATGTATCCTTTTATCGAATTACCATGACTTTAAGATATTTAAATAATGTTTTCTCTAATCCTGTTTTTTCTTGCCATAAAGTTCAAAAGCATTTAAATAAAATAAGAAGAAGAATACAAATAGATTTAAAAGATGAACCAAAGACAGGATTTGGTATCAGAGAGTGTAGCCTCTATAAAGGCTTTTTTTCTTTTCTTTTGACTCTATGGGTTGACAATCACCATTCAGAAGAGAATAAAGAAAAGCATTGCTCTCATGAATTCACAGCTCACCTTGCCTAACCTTGAAGTCTCACATCTCTCATATCAAATCAGTGTGATGAATGACACTCAACCCTGCTGACTCCTACTAGAATTTCAATTAATCATACCTTTTAAATTCCATGATTCTCTCAGTCCTTTCTGGACCCATCTCCTAGAAAATTTGAGGCACCTCAACAATATTTAAAAGCTGAATTTTTCATGGATATTTTCACAGTCATCTCAATAAGCCTGTCTACTATTTTCAGAACAGAAATGTGTCTGGAATTTACTGCCTTTTGAAAGAAGAATCCATTCAACAGCACTAATTATAAAATAAATGATATATAACAGGCCTTCGAAAAAGGGGTGGAGGAATGGCCTACAATGAGTGACCTTGATAGCATACTAATTTGTCAGCAGAAGTTCTTAGGGCATTACAAAGAATCAAATTTCTACCGAAAATCTGTAAAAAAAAAAAAGTAGAATAGAAAATGAAATATGCAGGTACTATCTTTTGGGGATTACTACATATATGCATGTAATTTTAAAATGTATATTTTTCATGAAAGACATCAGTACTAAATTAAATTGTGAAATGACTATTTGGTAGTAGGGTTCATTAGGAAACTGCCATATAACACAGTGGATGAATACTATATAGCTTGAGTTTTTCTCTCCAGAAAAAATATACAAATTCTGTATTGAGTTTGATCTCCCCAACCCACCACCCATAAAAATATTTTATTTGGGGGCCAGCCCGTGGCCAAGTGGTTAAAGTTCTGCATGCTTCGCTTTGGTGCCCAGAGTTCATGAGTCCAGATCCTTGGTGTGGACTCCTTACTCCACTCATCAGCCATGCTGTGGAGGCATCCCACATACAAAGTAGAGGAAGATTGGCACAGATGTTAACTCAAGGTGAATCTTCAAAAGAAAACAAACCTTCTGATTTTCCAGGACCCAGCAGGAATAAATATACGAGAATTCAATATGTTATCTTAATTAGAATTCAGAAGTATCAGTGATTTGGAAAGTGATATAGACATGAATAGATGGGGAGATAAGATGTTTTTAATTAAAAGATTCAGTAAAATCAAAATGAAAGAAATTGAGAAATTATAGAGCATACATCTATGTTTCATAAATATATGTTGAATGAATAGATTAATTAATGCTCAAAATGAGTAGATGGAGAAGTAAATAAACAAAGAGCATTTAATAGTAGATTGCTAAAAAATGAAGAATTTTTTCCCTACAATATTATGTATGTGTATACATATATATATATGTGTGTGTGTGGAGAGAGAGAGAGAAATAGATATACATAATTCATATTTAATTAGTAGCTCTACTTACAAAAAACAAATCAAAATATCCTAATTAAAATGGAACTCATGGGGCCGGCCCCGTGGCTGAGTGGTTAAGTTCATGCGCTCCGCTGCAGGCGGCCCAGTGTTTCATCAGTTCGAATCCTGGGCGCGGACATGGCACTTGCTCATCAAGCCATGCTGAGGCGGCGTCCCACATGCCACAACTAGAGGGACCCACAATGAAGAATATACAACTATGTACCGGGGCGCTTTGGTGAGAAAAAGGAAAAAAATAAAATCTTAAAAAAATAAAAAAATAAATAAAATGGCACTCATAATATATTATATATACCCATCATATGTATTATATATTCATCTACTTTATGAAAACTATCATGGTTTAATAAATAATTTTTTGCATAGTCAAATACTTTTGTCTATTTGTTACTGTTCTATACAGAAAATACCAATTTTAACTTTTTAAATGCCTATTCAAAATGCTATGACCAGGTTATAGAGAAGTTTCCATTCATATCAGTCAGTGTCTCAGAAGTAGAAGAAATAGTAATACATTAGTGCTTGTTTCCTAGCCACATAACAACTGGAAGAATTTACATTTTTATATCATCAGTAGGTTTGCTATTACGTTGTTTTTCTCTCATGAACATATCACAAGAGAACATCATAAAAGTTTATAAGATCTGATCCAAACATTTTCCTAATTTGATATTATAGATGGTATTGATACACTGGGTTATAAAATACAAACACTCCCAAATGAGGGAGGTTATTAATAATCAAAGAAAAACAACTAAAAACAAATTGTTAAAGCAGCATTTGACTCTAGAAAGACCACATCTAACAGTGATATTCATCCCTATAAATTTATAAAAACTGGCTACAAATGTTACCCCCAACTCCCACCCTTAAATGGACACCAATCGCTATTTTATACCTTCTTCTCTTCTGTTTTCAGTGGATAAAATGAGACCACTGATTTATAAGAAATGTTTTCTTACTAAATTTAACTAATGAGACTTTAGTTTGTTCTCTCACCATATTAAAATATTTTACAAAAATATTTATAAATTTATGCAAAATATGTAACCAAAAAACACAGCATATGACAGAGATAGCTTTTAGTTTTCTTGTCAAGTGCTATGCAGTGGATAAAAATTGCCTTTACCAAAATAAACTGTAAATAACCTGCGAATGTCACTTTCTATTTCTGATAGAGCCACTGTGAGCTCTTATAGAAGAAACAAAGTATCCATACTCAGTTATTTACAAAACACTGGCTTAAAATTTACATGTATTTTACCTTTTTCATAACCACCTCAGACATTAGCTCATCCTGACATCCCAAGGGCTCTGGAAAGTACAGAAAGTGTCTATTTTTATTCCAATGCTAGAGATTAGGAAACAAGCCAACTTATAACTGTCTAGATGGAGCCATTTAGCCAAGCATTCAGATAAGACAAATAGCATTTCACTGTACATCTAGACCCATTCTAAATTCAAAGATTCCTATGGTTTTGTATTCTGGCTTTAAAAATATATACCTTAAGGGCTTAGAAGTACTTTAAATTTTCCTAGTCTTTTACTCTTTCTGATGAAATATGACACATCTAGCCTGAATTGCTTCTTTCTAATCTGTGTACATTCTAATATTTTGGGAAAGGCAGCCCTAAACACAGATATTTGCATGCCAGTTGTATTTTCTCTCAAATCACTGCAGTTTTGTGACGAAGAGATAACCCTGACCCTCCTGACCCTGTCCCTTCTGTCCTTCCTATGTCATATTTACAAATGTATGAGATGATTTCTTATGTCTGTCTGCCAAATTGTTTTTTTCATTGAAAATCAAGCACAAGAACAAATTTTCTATTTCCCTGTGTATCCTGCTTTCCCCTCAAAATGCTCCTCCAGTGCACACCAAATGCAAACAAAAATTTATTATTCTTAAATTTCTCAGCCTATGCAGATGCACAGGTTATTAGCAAAGGAGAAAGAGCACTGGACTGAGAGCCAGTCCTCTTAGTTCTGCCCGTAATTAGCTATGAGAGACTCAAGTCACTCAGTGTCTCAGTTTTACAGGGAATTTGGCTAGATCAGTACTAACCCTCCTAGCTCTAACATTTCATGATTGTTTAAAGTGAAAAGATATTGCATATAGAATACAAGTGTTATTTTCTTCTAATATATAAAAATAAGAACAATAGACAGCATAGAGTCTACAAGAGTAAAAAGTAGGGAGTCATTACTAAAAATATGGTCCTCAGATTGAAAGTGTGTTTCTGTCACTGCGTTTATAATCACAAGTTTTCATCACTGTCTTATCTTACCTAAAGTAAAAACCAAGACAAATATCCTAAGTAGCTCTAAACTGATAGTCCTAACTGGAAATTTTTAACAGGGCAATATACATCCATTTGAAATAAACAACAGCGTCAACTATCTATCTATCTATCTATCTACCTACCTATCTCTCTCCCTATCTATCTCTATACCCACATCATTAATCTTAATTGTTGTTCTTTTCCTACACTACAACCAAAAAACCTGGGAAGTTTTTCACCCAGATTAGAGTTTTGAGGTCTGAAATGTAATCACTTTAGCATATGCAAAATTCTCTTGGGATGTCCATATCAGGCACCTCCAAAAGATAGCCAGTCCTTCAGCGCACTTAGGTATGTCAAGGGCAGTGCACATGGACTGCTAATCAATATAAACCTGTCACACATTTTAAGTCAGAGAAAACAAGATAGTTTCAAATTTGAGCATCAAGTCAAAATTATAAGCGCCGACATTTGGAATTGGGAATAACTTGCTATCAAAGAATTTTGTACACTCAGTTAATGACGATTCCTCTAAACAATGGATAGACAGCTGGTGCTCAAGTATTTATTAACTGCCCAGAAATGATCTAAAGTTCGTGTCTAAACACACTGGTTCAAGTTTATTCATTCACCAAAAATGTTTGTTTCTGGGAATAAAGTGAGACAGATCAAGTTATTGAGCTAGGGAATAAAACAAGATGTGTGAATGTACTCATTTTTATACAAAACTTTATCAACTATGAACTATATCTCATCAGAAACTAATATGGAAATGAAGTAGATCATTCTGAAGTCTCTTTGGCAAAGTAAGAATACAAGATACTAGAAATGAAAAACAATATCCCTTCAGGATATTTTATCATCTTGACAGTATTGGTTGTGGGTTAAAAACCTGTTTAATGGTCTGAGAAAAGATTCAAATACTCTCAGAAACTGGGGCAGCAAAGTTAGAGTCAAAAATATTCTCAGTAATGACAGAAAAAGCATTTTTAAGGCAAAACAATAACACCAACAAATTATAAACTCTTTATCAGTCAAAATCAGCTAGAATAAGTTAGACAACATTACCCAAAAACTCAGTGAGTTTGAGAGCAAAGGCTATTTTTCACTCAAGCTATGTATTTGTCAAGGATTGTTAGGCTCAGCGGAATGTTGTCTCTTTCCAGGACAAAGGCCTCTATCTGGAAGACTGAAGATCTTTGGCAGAGAGAAACAAAACATGGAAAACCTCATACAGACACTTAAAGCTTCTGCCTGCAGCTTACACAGGACATTTCCATCCATATTTCATTGGCTGAAGAAAGTCGCACGACCACTCCTGTGTTGGGTAGGGCTGGCACAGAAAATCCTCCCACAGGATTGGGACACCACAGAGGGGAGCCCTACAGGAAGAAAAATTGGAATACAGGTACATCCTACACAATGCCCACACATTATTGTGTTATAACATTGTACTGCGTTTTTGATGTGTACACATAAGTTTTTCATTGGCCAAAATATGTTGTATTCTCTACTAAGTTGATCGTTACAAATCAAAAGGTTTTCTACAAGAAAAACATGAACTGGAGAGCTAGTCATGCACTATGCCTGCATTTAGTGAATAATCTTCCAATCTACCCCAAAATTCCAAATGTTTGTCCCATCTTACCATGCATATTTTTTCTTTTATTTTTACATTTTAGATGTACTTTTTATAGTTTGTTACATTTTCAAAGTTACAATGAGTCCATAATTCTATGGGTTAAAAGCACATTAGCTGGAGCCAGACTTTAGCAGTTCAGATATCAGCTCTGCCACTTACCAGCTATGAAGCTCGGCCATGTTACTTAACTTTTTGGTGTTTCAGTTTTCCCATCTATAAAACAAGGATAGTAACATCATCTTCCTTATGGTATTGCTGTGAAATTTAAATGAGATAGTACACATAAATGCACTAGAACACTTCTTGGCACATGGTAAATCTCATCTAAGTGAAGATGATGGCCTAAAATTTAAGAGAAACATCCTACATGACATTGAAGCAACTTGCTAGAAAATGCAAAATATGGTCAAAGTATTATTTGGCATTCTGTATCTGAGATATAATTACCTGCATGAACTTTTTTTCTTTAAAAACATCATTGGAATCAATTTGAAGAAGTCGAGAGATAATAACTATGTTAATATAAGACTCTAATACACATATGACTGATGAATTTTCCAATTGGAAGAATCAAGTTTAAAATTGAAGTCAAATAATTTACAGTTTTGGACTAAGTAAGAGGATGATATCACATGATATCCCTAATATAAATTAAAGTATTTTATACCCAGGAAGCATAATTCCAGAAATTTTGCCTGCAATTTATCCTTCAAACACTTGCTCCCCCCAACTATTCTCTCTCATCCCTACCTTCAATCTCATCTCTCCACTGATCTACTCCCTTCTGCCTAGAAACACGCCCAAAAGAGAAAACCCTTCATTTTGTACTGCTTCCTCTCCAGCTGCCATTCTCCAGCTTCCCATTCCACTTTAAGGATTCTCATAGAATTTTTTAAAACAAACGATGAAGTCACGTGCAATTTGACACATTATGGAAACTGCTCTCTGGATGTCCAATCCTATTCCAATTTTCTAAGTTCTCAGTTTCCTTCACTTCTTGAAAATATGTAACACTCATGACCAAAGTCTCTGCATTGAAATATCCTACCGTTCATGATATCTGGAAGCCTAGGTCAGTTCCCTCACTAAATTCTTCCTTCTTCTATGTTCCTCTGAGTCTCTAGCAAAAAGACTGTATTTTATAAAAGAATAAAGATCATGGTATACACATTAACAAAACTTATTCCTAATGGCAACAACCAATTTAGAAATGCAAATGATATTAAATATTTGATTTGCAAAAATGAAAAAATCTATAAAGTCTTATTGAAAGATAAGATGCAACATTGAACAATTAGAAATATTATGTTCTTGGATGAGAAAGTCTATAATAAAAAAGCCAATTCTCCCCCAAATTAGTATTAATTTAATGCAATATCAGTTATAAACCTAAGGTATATTTGTTTACATATTTGCTTTTAGAACTAGAAAAATACTCAATTTAACATAGACGAATAAAATGAGCAAAAGCAACCTAGGATATTCAGAAGGAAAGAAAGAAAATAGAGAGAAGGTGAAAGTAGGTAGCTTTACTTCAAAGTGCAACTTCAGTGTACTCTAAAGTTGAAGAAATAAAAACAGTTTGGTACTGGCATAGGAAGAGAACAAGAGAAAAGAATGAAGCTAGGCCTGCTCAATCAGACCCAAGGAGACTCCTTCTGGTTAGAGAATTTGGCTTCCTGGTGTGGGCTTAGGCAAAGCCATGTGGTTGAGAGCTCATGCAGTTTATGATAAAGAGCTAACCACACTTCCAGTTTGAGTAACCAAAGAAAAATACCTGTTGGGGCCAGTGAATATGCTGTTAATGATACTAAGAAATGCAAAAGAAGATATTAACCTTCTTTCTTGTACTGCAAAAAACCTTGGAATGAAAATTTCTCAGGTTAGGTGCCAAAAGCCCATGTCCCAAAATGAAACTTCAGAGATTCAGTTCTGCTCTGTGAGGAATTAATTATTGGCTATGACTGAGCCTTTGCTCCTGTCTGAGTCTGGACAGCCATGCCTACCACAAAGAGGGTGGCTGGCAATAAACGAGACAATTTATGTAAAAACCACACAGCACAATCCCCAGCAAGCATGAATGTTGAATGTGTTGGTTTGCTTCGGGCTTTGTGATTAATGTTCAAAATGATTCTGATTTTCTGAAATTTTGTGTTTCTTATAAACCACTTGGGTTATGTTCTCTTTAATTTTCTTAGTAAACCAAATCCCACTCTGATATGGCTGAGTTTTCTTTGGCACGTAAAGTTCATTAGTTTTACAGCAAACAGATTTTGGATGACAGTCTTTTAACCCCCAATTTTTTTGACTGAGAATATATTCTGCTGAGCAAAAATAATAGTGCCCCAAACCTGTTTATGCAGCAGTATAACTTCAAGAAGCATTAATAGCCTACTGACTAAAGTATACACCTGTTAGGTTATAACTCTCTCCAGAGTCTGGGCAAAGTATTCTGCTTTGTGATCGTGACTCGTCTTCCTGAGTGTGAACAGTTAGCGGCAAGATAAAAAGTATGAGCTTGAAAAAGAAACTGAATTTTCAGTGAAAAGTTTACCCTTGTTAAGCATGCAATTGGCATAGTTTCAGATGAAGAATAGAACAATTGACTTCTTTGCATAAATAATTTAAGAATCGGCCTCTGTGGCAGTAGTCACAGTGAATGCAAATTGCTCTGTCTGCAGATTTAAAGTTCTCTGGCATCAATAATGGCCTCAGACCATACAGATCTCACTTCATGGCAACACTTAGGAGATAAAGTTTCCAAATCAAATATCTCTTGCTTACTTCAAAGAGTGTTTTTTAAACACTTGGTCTAAATGTTGTTATCACAAGATCATTTGTTATATAAAAGGCTAGAATGGCAGCAAATTTAAAGGGTCATTGAGGGGTTAATAAGCCTAAAATCAGATCTACGTGGTTTTGATAAATCCATAGTTTATGTGGATATTCTTCCTTGATATATTTTCCTGTGTTTTTCTTTTGAACAAGCGAGAGTGAAAATTAGCTCTCTAGAAACTACAAGCTTACAGGGCTGGAACAGGAAGTCAGGATGAACAAATTCTATGCGAAACCAGTCTAGAAAATTTAGTTGTACATATCTTTAGCATAGAAGGGAGTGGAATAATTTCCTTGAGTTTATGGAGTTTTTTCTTTATTCCTTTATATACCTGTCATTCTGAGAGGAAATAAAGTTCTAAGGTGATAAATTTCTTGTGATTCATACACACATGTACACACACATACCCCTCTTGTATGAGGTGAAGGGTAGTTTTAGCAGTATTCCCCCCAGCCTCCCAGAGGAGCTCTTCGGCATTCTGTCCAGGACTGAGCTGTGGTACATATGGCTTCCCTGGTCCCTACCCATTAAATGACAGTGTTGTTCCTCCCTCAATGTAATAACCAAACAACAACCCTACACATTTCCAACCAATCCCCCTCCCCAAGAAGGGAGAGCAGATATCATATATAGTAACCACGTTGTTAAGTATTAGATACTGCCTTGAGGAATACGCTATGTTAGGAACCTCGTAAATGGTGCTTGCTGTTGTAATCACTGCTTTGCTCAGGACTTTAAGGACAACCAGAAGCAAGAATCTGTGGCTCTCAAACAGGAAAAGAGAAACAGATGTTTATCCTCTCGATGACCTCACACTTCACTACTCCCCTGGTTTCTTCTAACTAAGCAGATGTCCTGGTAGGTAGATAGTCTTGTCATTCCTTTCCTCATCTTCCTGTATCTGTTATCCTCGTTATGATTGTCCTGAAGTTACCCATTTTTGATTTTTTTATTATTATGAAATAGTTCAATCACACAAAAGTATAAGGAAGATATATTAAATTCTCACATACACACTACTCAGCTTAGGAAATAAAACACTACAAATAAAATTGAAGTTACTATGTCTTCCTCAACTCATTCCTCTCCTGCTCTGGATGGTGGCAAGCACTAGCTTACATTTGGTATTTCTCATTCTCATGTATCTTTAAATGCTTTTATTACCTCAGTGTATATCTGTAAGTAATATCTGGTATGTTGTATCTTTGTAAACCTAATATAAATTGTATCACAATATATGCATCCTTTTACAACTCCTTTTTCCACTCAGTATTATTTAGGAGATGTATTCATTGATATATTCAGCTCTAGTTAATTTACTTTCAATGATATATATATTCTATTTATGAATATACCACAATAGACTTATTCATTCTACTCATAATTACATTTAGATTATTTCTACTTATTTATATTAGTCTCTCTATACAGAGACTATACTAGAGTCCATCTCTGTCTCTATATATATACACATATGCATGTCTCTCTATATATATACACATAACAAATTTATATATTAGAATACGTATGTATATTTGTATATATACATCTCTTTATATATTTTGCATATATATGTATGTATGTATGGAGAGATGTGTACATAGAAAGAGAGAGACAGACACAGGAAGAGAGACACTACTATAGTCTCTATATAGAGACTAAGTAGAAGTAAACTAAATTTCATTATCAAGAGGATGAGTTTACATATATATGTATATAAAATATGTACGTATGTTGCATATTGCAACGTCATTCTTAAATACGTTTTCTTGAGCACACACCAGGATATTTTTAGGTAATAGACCTAAAAATGGATATGCTTGGTTGAAAAGTATATATATGTCTTTAGCTATTTTAGATATTGCCAAATTGCTTGCCAATTGATTTTGCCAAGTTACGCACTTCCACAAGTACTGTTATAAAAATTTATATTGCTCTGTAGTTGCATAAACTCTTCAGACTTCTAAGTTTTTGCCAATCTAATATGTGTGAAATGATATGTCTATTTAGTTTCATTTACAATTCCTGATTTTTGAAGAGGCCAAGCATCTTTTAAAATATGTGTTACCCTTTAGTGTTTTTTCTTTGGTGAAGATCTTGTTTATGTCTTTGGCAGAGCCTCCTAGGTTACATCCAATAGTTGTCTTCTCTCGCAATAGAACTCTATTTGTAGTTGGGCACACGGCTACCCAAAGTAAAGATTTTATTTCCAAGTCTTGATAGAAGTATGGTGTGGTCAAGTATCAAGGTTCTGACCAAAGAAATGTAAGCAGAAATATGGAGTGTGACTTCTGGCAAATGACCATAGAGTAAGGGAGCTTGCCCATGTCTTCTCCTTTTCCCCTTCTTGTGGGTTTAAATATGGATATCATCCCTGGAGCAGGAATGACCATCTTGGACACTAGGAAGTCACATGTGGAAGATGGCAGAGCAATGTGTGAAAGGGACCATGGACTCCTAGTGATAGTTGAATTACCAACCAGCATTTGAATTCATGATAACCTTGATTGCCTTGTCACTCCTGTATGTGAGAAGAAGTAAATTTCTGTCTACTATTTTCAGACTTTCTGGCTAGCTAAAAGCGATTATAACAGATGTAATATCTTTTGCCTATTTTTCAGGTTGTTCTCATTTTCTTTTTTGTTTGTAACAATGTTTTATATGTTCTGCACACAAAATCTTGTTGGCTGCATATGTGTTACATATAGGACATTACTGGAGCAATGGGGGAGGCTATTTGGTCAAGACTCATAGAAAGTTGTGGTTTACATGCCATTTAGCACATGATGATTTAAATTTTATAAACTTCCAATCTCATTTTCCTATTCTAGAATTCTCCATGATAATGGATAAGGATAAAAATCAATACTAGTCAATAATGACAATTATTAACAATAATAATCACAAGATAACAGAAGCTATCCTCAGAAGAACTTGAAAAGGCACCACATCATTTAACCTCTGCCAAGCCCTGTAAGGTAGTTACCATTCTACCGAAAGTTAGTACGCTCCTTCAAAGTGACATAGAAGGAAAATAGAAGAGAAAGAACTAAAACTTTGGTTTGCTTGACACCGAAATCCTTGCTCTTGTCTCATGTACAATAGTCTGAGAAGACAGGATGGAGGCTCAGGAGCCAACTTTACTCCCTCAATAACGAAAGAACACTGTTAAAGGAAAAACACACTCCAGACCTTGTATTCCCCGATGCCCATTTCAACCACTGGCTTTGATTCAATGCACCATCAGTTTGGTTAGAACAGTAGTCAACTCCAACACTAGGCTCGACCAATTACTTTTTATTTAATTTATCAGATTTGTAACAGGCAACGTCTGAGTGAAATAGTACAAAGGGTAGCAAACATTATTGTGTTTTCATGTCTGGAATCTTTTCACTCTGCTGGAAATGAACAGCTTTATCTTTAGTCACAAATACACACATATAAAAATAAAATAAAATAAAAACAACTGCATGATAAATGGCAAGTCACTTCACCTCCCTGAATCTGTTTTCTCATAAGCAAAATGAGGATCTGGCAGGATGGCCTCAGAGCTAGGACTCTGGGATGCAAAAAGAAATAAAAACATTTTCAAGTTTTCTTGAAGGCAATCCTCCTACAGACAGTGGTAAAAAGCTAAAATACTAAACTACAATATATTGTCATGCTTTTGGTGAGGTGAAAGAAAACATTTGGTGGTTAATAGTTACATATTTCCTTTACAGGAGTAAAAACATGACTTTTTGCATCTTGCCTCCTATAAACACTCACTAGATAAGGCTTACCCTTTCTTCAGCTCCCTGGAGTGTGTGGTGCTCTATGCCAACAAAGTGGAGAAATAAACATCATAATAATATGAACTGTCAAACTCCCTTTTTAATTTTGTTTGAAGTCAAAATGGTCCTCCACTGGTTGATTTTGCCACTTCAGGAATGAAAAATATAGCATTCATTTATAGGCTCATTAAGAAATATTTGTTTCTCTATTTATATACCACAAGTTACAACCATGAGATTTCCAACAGAAGAAAAGAAGGACCCTTCAGACTCCAGCAATTCAAAGGATAAACGCAGGAGAAGAAAGCTTTGTGCAGTGGCGTCCTCTTCAAGGCCAGCAGCGTGATGGATGGCAGGTCACCTTCTTCCTTGCATTTTAGTGTCCCTAGATGCCACTAAGGAGTTAATAATGCTTATCGCTGATCCCCTTCAAGCAAGGTTAGGAGGCTAAATAGAAAAGACTGTAAATTAGTGAGTTACCAAAAACAAGCTCTGGAGATACAGAGCTTCATGCTACTCTTAGAAATAAAATTGCACACAGCCTAGTGCACACCCCTGGCCCAGTCTTGCACTGTATTGCACCAGTAGTGCCACACAATATCTGTGTGCACAATTCCCATTCAACTCTCATACAGAGAAGTCTCTGCGCTATAGTCAGTCCAATCAGATCAGAAAGAAGAATAGTTTGGTCATCTACTTTATTCTCATTTTTGAAAAGTTGTAAATTGCTGACCATAAAATCAAAACACATAGTATGTAAACCAGGCCACAGAGGCTGATTCTGGCTAGTGGTTTGAACCAAGTTCAATTAAACCAACATTCTAGCTCCTTGCATCTGTTCCTCCATCCCAAAGGAGACACACTCTGAACAGGTGAAGCCCACGGAGGGGAGAGCAGGTGACTGAAGGAACAGGGTACACTCTGTTATTAACATTGACCTGGCGTATTAGTCAGGGATTTCCAGAGGAAGCGAGCCAGTAGGATGTGTGTGTATATATATAGAGAGAGAGAGAGAGATTTTAAGGAATTGGCCTACATGATTAATAGAGGCTGCAAGTCCAAAATCTGCAAGGTGGGCCAGCAGGCTGGAGACCGAGATAGAAGTCAGTGTTGTAGTTCAAGTCTGAAAGCTGCTGGCAGATTTCCCTCTTGCTCAGGGAAGGCAATCTTTCTTCTATTAAGACCTTCAAGTAAGTGGATAAGTCCCACGCGCATTACAGAGGGTAATCCGCTTTACTGAAAACGTTTACCTTCAGCCAACATTAACTGATCTAAATGTTAATCTCATCCACAAAAAACACCTTCACAGAAACATCCAGAATCATGTCTGACCAAATATCTGGGTACTGTGGTCCAGCTAAATTGACACATAAAATTAATCATCACACCTTGTAATTATGTATGTAGACTTCTGTTTCATCTGTTAGATTGAAGAAGCAAGAGGTATGAGAGTGTCTTCACTGCTTTTGAATGTTTTAGGGCTGGTCTAGTAGTCGGTCTCCAACAAGTGCTCAATAAATGTTGATTGAACTGAAATACTTTGGGCCTTGACTCTTTACTTATTAAGGCTGCCACACAGCATAACCTTAAAATTCTTCTTTGTGAAGTTACCCAGTGAAAGGTATCCATGTGTTATGGACTGAATTGTGTCTCTCCAAAATTCATCTGTTGAAACCCTAACCCTATGGTGACCAGATTTGGAGACAGGGCCTTTAAAGAGGTAATGAAGTTACATGAGGTCATAAGGGTGGGGCCCTAATCTGATATGACTGGTGTCTTGTGAGAAGGTGAAGAGATGTCAAGGATGCACGCACCCAGAGAAAAGGACACATGAGGACACAGTGGGAAGACAGCTGTGTGCAGGCCGAGGAGAATGGTCTCAGGAGAAACCCATCCTGCTGGCACATTCATCCTGGACTTCCAGCCTCCAGAACCATGAGAAAATCAGTATTTGTTGTTGAAGCCACTCAGTCTGTGGTGTTCTGTTGCGGCAGCGCCAGTCAACTAATATACCCTCCAACACACCACACCCCAATTTGTTAACAAACGAGTCCAGTCCAGGCTCTGAGTCAGAATAAGGGCCCGTAAAAGTTGAAGTGAAGAAAGCACACTGGGTTTCAATTGAATGGAGCTGGTGTGATGTGTGGACTGGGCAGAAACTAATGAGGTCTCTTTGAGGAAACTAAATGTCTAAAGGAGGTGGATGCATGCAGACTGACTTCCTTCCCAAACCTGCATAATGCGAGGTAAGCTTTCATTTTCCCAAAGTAGTAAACAGCATTAACTCCCTTCCTGGAGTGTTTGTGTGTGTGTGTGTGTGTTTAATTTAAGTACCTCAGGAGAGTTCCAGGAATCTCAGTCATTCACATGTCCGTCTGCATTTGTTTTATCTGCTTTCTCAAATAACAGAAATCTGAGAAATAAGAGTAAAAGAAAGTAATCTTGAATCGAAAGATCTTTAGTGGGATAATACAGAGGATAATTCAACGCAACCGGAATTCAGAAACATACTACGAGTCTAGGCATTTCTTCCAAAATTTACCTAGCATTGGCCTTATTATCCCTTGAATCTTAGAGACAGGCCAGAGTTAAAGGTCTTCAAGAAAACAAATTGCCATGACCATTATGTTTCTGCCTTTTAAAATAAAACCAATAACAAGAAACTTAACACTACCGCATCTCCTTTAAGCATTGTTTCTTCTCATTATTCCTCTAAAATGTATTGAGCTTCCCTATATCAGCCCCTTTGCTACCCACAGTATTTTCTGCAAAAAGTGCTCTTGCTCCCCTGCCCTCAGGCATCTAAACGCTGGCCATCCTTCAAGATACAGATGAACTACCGGAAACTCTATAAAGACTTCCTGGATCAGTTCAACGGAACATTCTCTTTCTTCTTTAACCTCTTTTTGTCCTTCCCATTTGTTTTACCCTTAAAATAGATACTCAACATTAATTGCCTTTTCATATATTAGTCTTAATTCATGATTAGATAAATTCTCTTACATCAGGGAATATTTTGTTCCTTTTAACTGTGAACTACATAAAGCATTGACTGAGCCTCAAAACACATATCTTCGAAATCTCTGCACTGATTGATTAGTGGGTGAATGAGTGATTAAATCACAGTCTATCTTTGCTCCAGAGAGTCTGCTTGCTCTTTAAGCATAAATTTTATGCTTATAATGATGTTTGGTATGTGGATATATGTTACATGGGGTATCTGGTTGTAAAGAAACCAGGCATCAAAGTGTTCTAACAAGTTATGGGACTGCCTTTATTTATTTTGGCTTTTGATTTTCTACAGATTTCTTCCTCCAACAGAGATCTGTAGGCAAGGCTAACATTTTCTGGAGGCAATCAAATCACTTATTCATAAAATATTTATTATATTCCTATTAGTACTATTAACTCTGAGAGGTCCTGGAAATGGAATAACGTGAGGGTTGGGGGATCGGGAGGGTGACAGAAATTAGCAGGATGTGGCATTGGTCTTCATGGCGCTCATAGTTAAGGGACTAGACAGCCATTAATGAAAAATCAAACAAATGAGAACAATAGGAAGGAGGCCACAACCTATTGCTTCCCCTCACTCCATGCTTCTACGCATGTAATATTGCAATCATTGAAGTCCTACCAAGGGAGTTATCCTGATCTCTAGGAGCATAGAGCAGTGGAATTTTGTCAATGTGGTAGGCAGCATCTAAAACGGCCCCCAGTGATCCCTACCTTCTAGTATTCACATCCTGATATGTGAGCTGGATCTAGTGGCTTGCCTCTGCTAAAGAGAATATAGCAAGATTAGGTTTAAAAGACAATACTTGTCTCTTGCTTGCCCTCTTCCTGCCATGCCATGTCATGAGCAGCCCTGTGGCAAGGCAAGGAACTGGCACATAGCAAGGAATGGAGGCAGCCTCGGAGCAACAGCCTGTGAGGAACTGAATCCCACCCAAACTGTGAGTGTGAATGTGGAAGCAGATCCTCCCCTAACTGAGCCTTGAGATGATAGCCCTGGTCAACACCTCGACTGCAGCCTCGCGGTATCCTTGAGCTGGAGGACCCAACTAGTTTGCACCGGGATTTCTAACCCACAGAAACTTTGAGATAATAAATATTTGTTGTTTTAACTACGTTTGGGGATACTGTGTTACACACAATAGACAACTAATACAGTCAACGATGTCAGGGAAGACTTTTCTGAGGACTCTCTTCATGTGTTTTCCCATAGGCATAAAGATATAGATTTAGACAGAAGAGAATTTTCACAGGAAGCACTGCATTGTGGTAAAGATGGAAAGAATTCAGGATTCCAGTTGTAGCTCAGACCCTAAATAGGTACATGACCTTGACTGGACAAATGACAGTGTCCATAATATTATCTGATCTAAATTTGCTCTTTCATAAATTAAAGGGAAGAATTGTTTAAGTCTAAGATTTTTCCCTGAGCTCAAAGTCCCTGCCCATGAGAAAATTGAAAAGTGGAGCTGATTCATACGCACCAAGCTGGTTGTAGATTTCAGCTCGGTGTAGCTTTCCTTTGATTTGAATTCCTTTGTCATGACTGCTGGGCCAACTGTCTGACTCCATACACCCCAGCAGAGCAGCTTTTGTGTGTCTCCCCATCTTCTTATTCTTTTGGCTTAGCTTTTGTATTCACATTGAGATTTCAAACCAACAAATTATGACAAAGAACCAGCATGCCTCACCACAAATACTTTCAAAAATAGTTTTTAAAAATCCACTAATGTCCACTAAATCTTAGGAAGGCATTTTCTATATTCAAAGCATTCATCTTGTCTAAAAACAAAGGTTTAGATCTCGTTTTATTGGCCCTTGATAGAACAGATAATAGAAACAAAGAGGGAGAAATAGCATAATCTACTCATGACAGATGCTTTAACATATTTGAATAACCTTGGTTGACATTTTTTTGTGTGTTATTTTAAATAAATGAAAACACAACTGTATTATTGTACTAAAATGTCTTATACCAATGGCTTAAAAAGAAAAATACATCTTCTGTGGCTGAAAGTAATAATTTAGTTTGATCCAAAAATAGCTTGAGAGAAAATATCTAATCCTTCAGCCATGGTTCCTTCCTTTCTCTGTGAATGGGGCATGGCTGTGTTTCTGGTTTTTCCTCCATAAGTATAAGAGACGTGGCAGATTGTTTAGCCCTAAGATGTGAATTTACTTATAAATCTTAGTGTATACTTAGGCTAAGAAATTCTGTATACCCAGTTCCCCATTAGTGTCTGCACACGACCAGGGACCTCTTTTGGAACGGGTTTATCTCCTTACCTGAGTGGAATACGGCAAACCAGAATCCATTACTACCCCTTCAGCATAAAGAAATTGATGTGCCACCAAAATGTCTCCAAGTCTGGAAAGAAAACCTGGTTCTAATCAGAAATGTTTGCTCTGAACCACCTTCTTTCCTCTACACACACGTACCCTTCTCTCATCACACTCACAAAGGTTTTGCTGAACTGGCAAAATAGTTTGGTATCCAATGCTGTTTTACAAGTATTTATGAGTTGCAATATAGAGATAAACACAAGAATGCACTTTGGTTCCCAATTAGTCCCCTTATCAAATCTTCATTAAATTCATGGGGTATCAATCAGATAATGAATGTTGGGAATATTTTGCTATAATTGTATGGCACATGTTTTCATCATGTGTTTTGCAAACGTGTCATAGAGGAGGAGAGGACCAGATCCCCGAGCTCTGAATAATGACCCACATGTAAACTACCTTAAGTGATATAATAAACAACAAATCAGATGTCAATTTAACATTGGATTGCATGGTAAAAATATAAAATAATTTTGGAGGGAAGATGTCTTTGCAAAATGTGATCAGCTTTGTTAATTCTCATGAGAAGAATTTAAATGGTTTTATTACGCAATGTGCTAAGTTATTCTTATCTCAGCTCTGTTATATAAATTTTTAGGAGGATAAACACCACATTAAATGAACTCTGACATGAAATACTTACAGCAAACACAATCCGGGGACAATCCCTCCCCCAAACCAAGGAAAATGTTGAGTCTAAGGGACTAAACATCATAACAAGTCACAAGATGCTAGCAACAGATGTTACAGTCAGTCTGTTTATTCTCTCAGCCATACATTCATTTATTCACTTATTCATCAACATTGAGTGCCTTCTCAGTACTAAATACTGAGCTTGGTACCAGGGTTTCAATAGTGAGTAAATCTTATATTTGGCCTTGTTTAGAGTTTAGTGAGGAATATAGTCAAGGTAACCACATTTGACGCAGAAGCAATTCTAGAGATATTGGAGAATTTGATAATAATTATAGATTCTCTTCCAAGAAAATGCGTATTCTCATTATACCAAAATTTAGTATACAATTTCAGAGGTTTCCAGGACCCTCAAACACTCATCCACAGACCACTTAAATGTTACCACAGAGTAAGAACATCTGGTTTGCAGAGTCTAATTTGTGTTTGTGGTGTCCAACTACAGAACAGAGCACAAAAAAGTTTTCAGTGACATGTGAACATTTTCTGTAGGTAGAGTTTTCTTTGGCTAAAAACACCCTTGCCATGGGTCAGCTGCCTTCGGTGAAAAGTAAGTTCTAGAGTCTGACACCACAGTTAGCTTCAACTTCAGCAATGCACATTCTCTTTTGTTTACATAATCATCTGTTGATAAACAGCTGGTCCGACAAGCATAAAGATTATTTTTATTTACCTTGTTACCAAACCAGGTCATCTCCTAGAAGGATTAATTATAAGGTGAGAAGAAAAGGCAGTCAAACAAAACTGGCTATTGTAAAATATCTGCTTGTGTTATTTCTGGATTCATTCAAAGCTGAACTCAGACCTTTTTGGCGACTTAAGTCTCCATGTTTAAACATATTTGAGGCTACCAATGTAGAGGTTGTTAATTTAAAAAAATAAAGAACACAATAGTAACTTTTCAATTGTCAATTCAAACCTTCCATAAAATTTTTTTTGTTAGTGCTGTGGAGTCAGTTCCAACTCCTAGTGCCCAGTGGACAGCAGAGCACAGCCCTGCCCGGTCTTTCGCGCCATCCTCTCCCCTTCCGGCACTAGATCACACAGTGCTCCTCTGCTCTTGCTAGGGTTTTCTTGGACAAATTTTTTGATAGTGGGTGGTCAGTTCCTTCCTTCTAGTCTTAGTCTGGAAGCTCTGCTGAAACCTGTGCACCATGGGTGACTCTGCTGGTATTTGAAATGCCTGTGGCGTAGTTTCAGCATCACAGCAACACACACCTGCCACCGTGTGACAGCCTACAGATGGGTGTGTGCCTGACCAGGAAAGGAACCTGGGCCACTGTGGTGAGAGCACCGAATCTTAACCACTAGACCACCAGTCCATAAGTTTAATTAGAACAAAAGAAGATATTTTTCCCTTTTGACCCAAATTAATAAGAAATATCCAATTGAAATGCAGTTAGGTACAGATTTAGTCACTCTTAAAAATTAAGCTGAGGTTTCAGTCTAAAATACCAAAGAATAACTGATATAAGCAAATGTTTCTTTCGGAAGAAAACTGATTAAATACAGATTTATTTTATAGAATGAGAAATTGAGGCTCAGGTTCATAGAAAAGGAACCCGGATGTACAGGGTAAATGACCTATTGCTATGGGCAAAGCTTTCTGACTCTATCAATGTTAGTATTTATACTAGCAAATGCTTTTATTTTTAATTTTATTCAAATTCAGTCACCCGAGAATTAGTTAAAGGAAAAATAAATTGGAACACTCTTCCTTCATTTAACGTACTATTCATTCATGCATTTATCATTCATTCATTCATCCGTTCAATCAGCCAATTCAACAAGTATTTATTGAGTAACTTCCATATGGTGTGGTCAAGGACTGGAAAGGAGATCTGGGTGGAGCAGCAAACCAGGGAATTGGTGCTGAGACGTGAGGTCAGAGATAGGCAGGCGCCCGTGGGTAAGGCCTTGTTAGCATAGAGCAGGGTTCAGATTTTCTTACAAATGCAAGATTCACCTATTCAAATGTTTTAAATAAGGACACAATATAAGCCAGCATATTTTAAACCAATCCACTCTCAAATCTGAACCTTCTGCTCTAGTAAAATTGCTTTCTAAGCTCTATCAAAACATATTTTGCATTTTGCTTTCTCTGTGCTTACAACTTCTTTCCATTTGGAAACCTTGACTTTTCTAACAATTAACTTTTTACGAATGAAATGAAAGCTTGAGAATCTAAAATATGTAATCTTCAGAAATAATTTAGGAAAAAGGTATTTGGAGGCATACTGAAGTCAGAAACTTTTGAGATTAGTCCAGATTGTTAGTTTCCATGACTAGGTGGCTCTGAAAAGGCTGAGTTCATTTGACATGGCTGACTCTCAGGGCCTGGTGAATTGTGGCTCCCACTTCAAACTGGCTACAAAGTCATGCTCCTTATTGTTTTCCTCACACTTCTCTCAAGGTCACATTATTGTCTTTCTTGGCCCTGCTGCTCTTTTATATCTCTTCTGACTAAAGTCAGCAAATGTTCCACGTAACCAAATTTATCAAGGAACTTCTTTATGCTAAACACTATGAAGGATATTGCAAGGGATACAAAAAAAGGAAAGCCTCAGGGAAAAAACACAGGAAGCAGAGGAAAAAAAAAATCACACAATATATTTTGGGAAAAGGAGTAAATAAGAAGAAAATAAAGGAAGTGAAAATAATAGTTACTGCGTGGCTACCATTATCAGCAACTTTATAAGGTAGACTTGCCTTTGTTGAGCACCAGGTATGTGTTACAGCTATTAGCAACTAACGTTACCGTATGATTACTAGGCACCAGGCAATGTGCTAAGCACTGTGCATATATTATCTCACATAACCCTTCTAGCAGCTCTACAAGTCAAATAGATGGGTCGTGTCATTATCCCATATTATAAAGGAAGAAACAGGGATTCTGGCTCCAGAGGTTGGACACTCCACCCAGATCTTCCCAAATTTCTAGAAGAATCCCTTGGAGAACTTGTTAAAAATACAGAAATGTAAATGCTGAGTAGATGCTGAGAGGAGGCCAAGACTTTTTACAAACTCATAAACTACCATCACTACTACCGTCACCACCATCACCAAACCATCACCCTAACCCAAATGAAATGATGCTGATTATTGATGAGTTTTCAATTATATTTGAAAAATCCTGGGATATGATACACTATGTCCCTCAGCAAAATGTTAATTAAATCTTATGTGTACACACTCATTTGGAGATATTGATAAAATATATATCCTGATTCAATAGGTCTAAGGTGGATCCTAAGATCCTGCTTTTCTAACAAACATAGAGGTGTTACCAATGTGGCCAGTCCAAAAATCACATTTTCAGTAGCCAGGACATAGTACAGTGCCAGAATTTTTAGTATTATACATATAAGAAATCTAATTCTTTTCCATTAAGAATTTATAGTCTCTATCAAGAAATGAAAAAGCAATCTACAGAATGGGAGAAAATATTTGCAAATCCTATATGTCACTAAAGGTTAATACCCAAAATACATAAGAACTCATACAACTTAATAGCAAAAAAACCCCCAAACAATCCAATTAAATATTAAATCCAGTTGAAAAATGGGCAGAGGATCTGAAGAGACATTTTTCCAAATAAGACATACAGATAGCCAACAGGTATGTGAAAAGATGCTCAACATCAATAACCATCAGGGAAAAACAGATCAAAAATCACAATAAGTTATCACCTCATACCTCTTAGAATGGCTATTATCAAAAAGACAAGAAATAACAAGCATTGATGAAGATGTGGAGAAAAGGGACCACTTGTGCACTGTTGCTAGGAATATAAATTGGTGCAGCCACTATGAAAATCAGTATGATGGTTTATCAAAAATTTGAAAATAACTGACCATACGATCCAGTAATTCCACTTCTGGGATTTACCCAAAGAAAATAAAACTCCAATTCAAAAAAATATAAGCACCCCCATGTTCATTGCAGCATTATTTATAATAGCCAAGATATGGAAACAACCTAAGTGTCCATTGACGGATGAATTGATGAAGAAAATGTGGTATATATATTCACAATGGAATATTATTTGGCCATAAAAAAGAACGAAATCTTGCCATTTGTGCCATCATGGATGGACCTTGAGGGTATTTTGCTAAGTGAAATAAGTTGGACAGAGAAAGACAAATAAGTGACCACACTTATATTTGGAATCTTATAAAAATTGCTCATAGATACAGAGAACAGACTGGTATTTGCCAGAGGTGGGGGGTGGGGGGTTGGTGAAGTGGCTGAAAGGAGTAAAAGGTACAAACTTCCAGTTATAAAATAAGTAAGTCATAGGGATGTAATGTAGAGCATGGTGACTATAGTTAATAATACTGTATTATATATTTGAAAGTTGCTGAGAAAATAAATTTTAAAAGTTCTCATCACAAGAAAAAAATTGTGTAAATATGTGTGGTGATGGATCTTCACTAGACTCATTGTGGTGATCATCTTGCAATATATACAAATGTTGAATCATTATGTTGTACATCTGAAAGTAACGTAACGTTATATGTCAATTTTATTTCAATAAAAAAAGAATTTGTTGTCTAGAGAAGCAGATGGAGATGTAGCCAGATGCTTTGGGAGCATAAGGTATATGAAGGGGGAGTCAGAGAAGCCTTACTAGAAAGAGACCCTTGAACCGAGATGTGAAGGAAACAATCTCATTCAGTTACATGCTCTTCAGGAATTTACTACTAATATAAGAAATGAGGCAAATACAAAAATAACTAAAAGATGTAATAGAAGGCAAGTACTTCTATAACTAATACAGACAAATACTAGAGGCCTTCAAGGAAAGAGAGACTACTCCTGATTGTTCCTCCTATAAATAACCCATACATTTACCAGTGGTTTTATATCTGTTTACCAAGATGCTTTCCCCAGTAGGCAGAGTTCTGTTGGAGCAGAAGCCATCATATTCACAGCGCCATTAATATCCATCCTTTTCACTCATATATGACTCAAATTTTATAAATCTGTGTTGAATGACCACTACAGGCAGCAAGGAGGAGGTAGTTCTGTAGTCTATGTAAACATTCCAAATATAAAGGTGGTAAAGGGACAATATTCCAAGTTGGAGAAAGAGTGAGATGCCATTACTGCTGTGTTTCCATTACTTCTCAGTGTGAGCACTTGTCAATATCACCGAATGAGACCACTCTTTGTGTTAAGCCTCAATAACACAAGTATATATCAAAGACAACAGCACCAAACTTTAATGAAAGACCCTAGAAAAAGATCATGCCTTTCCTTTATTTGTAGTCCTTGTCGCCAGCAGTAGTAGCATTGTTACTCAGATTGTTCAAGTTCTATCACTCTTAAGACTGTCAGTTCTATGAGGATCAAAAGCATTTGGAAAGAAAGTTAATCTACCCAGAAAAATCTCAATGAGACTCAATTCCATTGAACCAGAGATTTGCGAATGAAGAGATAAAGGAGGCCTGGTCAGTCTTACCTGCAAACAGCTTTGGAGACAGGCATATTAGCAACTCCTTGTGACATAGGATGATTTGGTGAATTCTACTCTCAGGGCATGACCCAAACCTATCTTCTCAGCCCACGTTCAACTTCTCTGTGAAATACCCTTCTGCCGGAAATCCTCAAGATTTGCCGTCCTAGATGAACTTACGTTCTTGGCCATGATTCGTTATATCAAAGGCAGAAATCAGACCCAGAGGAGGTTACTCACTGGCTGGTGAGCTGAGAGGCGCTTTCTCGTAAGAATAGGGACTGAGAGGTATAAACACAGAAAGTTGGGAGCTGAGTGATGTTGTTAGTGAAATACTAGAATGAAACACTGCCTTCCTTACTGCTGCTTCCCCAGAGATGCTGCTGCTGTTCCCAGAGTTACACTGGTTTCTTCTTTTCCTGAGAGTGCAAGGTGATTAAACACAAGGATTCTTGGGGCAGATCGCCTGTGTTTGAATTATTAGCTGTATGACCATAAGCAAGTTACTTAAGCTCTCAGTGCTAAGTTTCCCCTGTGGCAAATAAAATGATACTATTGTTACCTACCTTATAGGATTGCTGTGAGTGTTGAATGATGGACAGTCTGTGGTAGACAGGCTTTTAAGATGGTACCACATGATCTTCACCTCCTGTATTCACATCCATGTGTAATGCTCTCCCTTTGCATGTGGGCTAAACCTAGTGACTTGCTTCTAACCAACAGAGTAATGAAGGATGATGAGATGGCACTTTCACGACTAGGCTATAAAAGATTGCCATTTCTGTCTCGTGATTGGACTCTCTCCTGCTGGCTGGGATGAAGCCAGCTGCCATGCTGGAGAAGCCTGCTTGGGAAGGAACTGAGGCAACCTTCAAGGCAACAGGCAGCAAGGAACTGAGGCCCTCATTCCAACAGCCCTCAAGGAACTGAGAGTTTGGAACTGAACTTAGAAGAGAATTTGTCAAGAGATTAAGGATTCAAGAAAATCCATTCAGATCTTCAGATAAAACTGCAAACCCTGGGCTGACTTCTTAGTTGCAGCCTTTTGAGAGACTATGTCATACAAGACCCAGCAAAGGCATGCCCAGGATTCTGCCCCACAGAAATTGTGACATAATAAATATATGTTCAAGTCATTAAGTTTTGGGTTAATTTGTTACACAGCAATAGATAACTAATACAAATGGTTAATATATGTGAAGCACATTTTCATCTTTTCTTTTCTTATGAATCTTTCTCTCTTTAATCTAATGTGACTAAGTTTCTGTTACTTTAAAACAAGAGCCACAACTGAGACATGGAAAAGGGAGGACTTATTCCTGCCTGAGAACAAAAGTAGGGAAGTTTTTCATAAAGAAGAGGACACTTGTTTTGGGATTTATGAATGAGTAGAATTTTACCAGGCTGAGAAGGAGAGATAGGCATTTCAAGCACAAGAAACAAAATGATCAAAAGTATAAAAGCAGGAAGCTTTTCATTATTTTATCACTTAAATTATTATTCAGGAGATGATATATGAGCCACAGTGGCAGGAATAGGGAGGAAATATAAGGAGAATACACTGAAAAGTTCAGTTAGAAATAACATTTGAACAGCTTTGAGACAGGCTAAGGAGTCTGAATATGTTTTTAGATGACGATGAAAAAAATACACTAAAGATTTGGTAATAAGAATGGAAAGAGTATAGATTAGGAAAAAACATTTCTAAGGTAGAATTAGGAGGGCTTGCTGATGATTTGACATATTGACTTGGTAATGGGGTGGGAGGAATTGATGATAACTAGCAGTGTTCAAGTTGGTTCCCGGACATATGGAACAAAGTCAGTTTTGAAAGTAAGATGGGACATTCTGAGTTTGAGGTACCCATCTAAATAAAGATATGCAGGAAGTGGAGAGAGATATTTTTAGTAGCAATCGGCATGTCAGAGTTTAAGTGAAGACGTTAAAGTGAAAGAAATTATAAAGAAAAAAGAGATGAAGAATGACATGGAAACCTGGGAGATACCAACAGTTAAGAATAGATTCAAAATAGTATGTTGAGGATGCTGAGAATAAACTAATAAGAGACGATAGAGTAGCAATGGCCTGAGGGAGGTCCTTAGTATAAGTTTTGCACATGTCAAAAGGATAAATTTTGAGAAAAGATCATTAGATGTTGTAACCAGGGGAGCATTGTTGACCACCGGGAACAATTTGAACCAAAAGGTAAATTCAGACTTCTGTACATTGAGGAATGACTAAGGGACTGAGGTGGGCAGCAGTGATAGTGAATTTAATCTTTTTTTACAGGTTGGTGGTAAATAGAAGGAAAACAAACTTGTGAACAAATATAGGGCAAGGGCATTTTTTTTCTTTTTTAAAATTTATTTTGTGTAATTTTGTGCTATGAGAAAAGAGTCAGTTACGGTCAAAATCTGAAGAGAAGGAATCAATGTGGAGAAAGTGGAAGATGTTATAGAAAGAGGGAGTCAATAATAGGGGAAAGCCACAGAAGAGATGGGAGTGGATGAAAAGATCATTTTCTTAGATAGGGATAATGAAATGAAAACTGGTAAAGGTATCGTTTGACGTGGTGGATACTGGGAGAAAAGTTCAACAAGCCTATTTTATTCTATCAAGACCAAAAGGACATCTTTTGACAGTGAAGGCTCAAGGATGGACTGAAGAGCTTTAGGAAAATAATAAACGGTTCTTGTCAGAACCAGGAAAGGAATTGAATGGCAGTAAAGTTGTCAAGTAAAAGTGTTTTTAAAATGGCCAAAAGAAGAGATGAGTTGAAGCAGATTACTTTACTAGGGTTAGAAGGGAAAACTTATCAGACTTATGGTTGAAATTGGATAGATGCAAAAGAGCAGATAATTCTGAAATATGAGAAATGGCAAAGAATCTTAAAAGTCACATGTTTTCCTATTTCCCAAATACCTTCAATTACAAGGCACATCATCAGTTAAATGGCAACTCTAAGGGACAAAAGAAATTTTAATCGTGTCTAGCAAAATTCTTTTATAATCAAAGACTCATCCACATCCTAGAAATATGAAAATATATTTGAGGAAATGCATTCATCTCCTTCAGGAGACAGGTCTCCTCTTTGACCCCCTTTATATTCTCAGCAGACCCACAACATTCAGAGCAGGATCTTCCTAAATTTATTTTGATACATAAGTTCCTGCTGGTCTTGGTGGCAGCTAACAATGAATAGAAAGAAAAATTTGCCATTTCTTCTAAATTAGAATGACAAACAAATGTTTCTAAGGAAAGTTCATTTTGAACTCTGGTAACCTGAGGTCTGTGATCATGTAGTTATAGCATTAAAGAAAGAAAGATGATTTTTCACAACCCCTAGAGAAAGACTTAACTAAGCAATACTCTAAATGCAATTGCAAGGAAAACTTTTTACCTGAGTAGGCAAAAACTATTTTAAAGTACTTTGGAAGCAATAAGGAATATGAAAACATATTGTGTGTTAATTACAAATTCATGGCATCTATTCTTTAAAACAATTCCTAACGGATCACTATTGGGCAATAACTTTGATGTCCTAACTTGAGATATTAAAACAAAGACTTACTTAAAAGTAATAGAACCATTTCCTTAAAGTTTTCTGTAATTGAGTCTGCTCTTTATTTCAGAGGCTCTTTTCGGGACTATTCCAACGTGAACGAGAAAGTGAGTTCTGCTTGGACATCTCAGTGCTCTGAACACTGTCCCCTGCCCAACCGCTGTCCCAGCTCTCCATCCTATGACCAAACTGAAGGCTTTCATGTCTGCCCAATAGTTCTGGTATAGTCTTGTGACCTCATACCTAGATTCTGCCCCTCAGCTTTATTTTTCTGGAATGATGCCTCATTTGGACTATCTGCCTCACATTTCATTTTCAGATTTGTCCCCTCCATGCTACCTTTTAGGTTCCACTGATGTCATATTCTGGGGTCCTCAAGCCAGTTCTGTGGGTCTCTCCTGCCCACACAGGGACTCAGACCAGGTCTCTGGGGCTCCCTTAGACTCTGAGCTCTGTGAGAACAAATACAGTGGTTGATGTGTCTGAGGAGCTCAATTAATAACTAATCAATTAACAAATAAATCTAGTCCAGGCCCAGCAACCAGGACATCAGTTTGTCCAGGGAAGAAATTAAGACAAGTTCTCCTTTTTCTAGACTACTTTGCCCCATGATACAAAATCCCTGTTGCCTTCTGTATTGATAAAATCACACTGCAATTAGATTGGCACTATTTCCTGCCCATTTAGCTTCCAATAACTCCAGAACAGATCTAAGGTTTTTCTTGTCTGATGCTAACTAGCAAAAATGGCTGAATGCCACTTCCAAGGGACAAGGATGTCAGAATCCCTGAAAGATGAGAGCAGTTGGTTAGTCCTCCTGCTTGTGTGACCCAAAAGGGAGCTTTGTGGGAGGTAAACCCTGTCTGCTTTTAGATATTCATGTCTCGACTCACCAATTTAAGCCACAGTTGAAGACTTTGAAGCTTCTCCAACAAGTTTCCTGGAATTTTTCAAATAATTCAATTTAATTTAAGGCAGAACATTAGCATCTTGAATTGACTTTAAAAAAAAGAGAATAAGGTCATGTGATTCAGGGCACTGCAACTGACGAGGGCTGTACGAGCGCTGTACTTCAAAGAAAATATATGTCTTCTGATGAGTCTGACAAGAAGCACTACGATAGGAATCTGTACCTGAAAATGTGGTTAGTGAAACAGAGTTCAACTGTATTTCTTCCCTGAAGAATGTCATCTCCATCTGGAGCCTAGAAACGCAAGCTCTTCATGGAGAATATCATTTTAAAGAGCACAACAATCAGGGTAAATGTCATCTTCATTAATCATCCTCTTATATAATAGAGTCAAATGTAAAAATTGTATGAAGTCTAATTTCCTGAGGAGATGAGGAGGACTGCGAAGCTTAAGCAACCATCAGACTAAATGTTAACTAAAGCAGAGCCTTCTCCTCGTGTGCCTCAGACTGTCACGGTTCCTGCAATTTTTTCTCTTTTCCACATCCTCCCTGCACCTCCCCACACAATGTGGAAAACTGAAAATGGCCCTTAAACGAAAAGCCCATTTTAGAAAGAAGAAAAGCAGCCTAAAAATCCACTGTTTTATCAAACAAGATTTACTTTTCAATCTACCGGAAATACCATAAATATCAAATTTAAAATAATTTATGACAAATTATTACTTGCATATTGTCCTCTGATTTTCACAGAAAGGAGATATTCTAGTGCAACTTACTAGAGTTACACAGACCTTGAAAATGGCTTTTCAATCCACTCACAGTGTTTCCATGCACAAAAATAGAAGTTTTATTCAAAATATTTCACAGTCGTCTATAAATAGTATCAGGATTGTTATCCATAAATTATTGGCTTTTAAGTGAAATGACCAGTTATTAGTTGTTTACTTAACGTAAAATCAATTAAACTATTAGCATGGAACAGAACAATAGATTAAAAAGTGAAAAAAAAACAAAGGCACCATTTACTGCCAGAAAGACCAAATACACACACATACACACATACCCAAGAACATCACCACTAACAGAAATCCTAATTATATTACAATCAATAAAAATCTGCAACAGATTCAATTAAATGAGTATATGTATAAAAATATGTTTTTGCTTTGCACACTTTTTCTGTAAAAGGCCAGATAATAAATATTTTAGGTTTTGTGGGCAATATGCACTCTCACAGTTGGTCAACTCTGCACTGTAGTGTGTAAACAGCCGTAGACAAAACGATGTGGCTATATTCTAAAAATCTTTATTTACAAAAATAAGCAGCATCCCACATTTAGCCCCAGGACTACATTTTGCCTAACCTTGATTTATATCAAGTCCCCAGTGCATGCAAATTGTCAGGCAAGCCGTGTGTACTTGCTCAGATTTGAATAAATGACTCGGTACTATGTGGATATGACTTTTGAACACATACATACAAATACATCCATTGCAACAGGGAGGAAATGTTTCACGTGGTATAACTAAGCAATAGAATCTGACTTTTAAAACTGCAAGTGACCTTAGAAATATCTAAATACAAACTCAATTTTACAGATGAGGAAACTGAAGCCACGAACATTCAAATGGTGGGCACTGTGCTACACAGACTTTTTTTCAAAAGGAAGAACACATTTCCAAAACTCCTAAATAAACAATCAAACAAAAAATGTCAAAATAAGACCTCTCAGGGACAGCCCAGTGGCATAGTGGTTAAGTTCACTTGATCTGCTTTGGCTGCCTGAGGTTCACGGGTTTGGATCCCAGGTGCTCAACAAGCCATGCTGTGGCGGTGTCCCATATACAAAATAAAAGACGATTGGCACAGATGTTAGCTCAGGGCCAATCTTCCTCATCAAAAATAATAAATAAATAAGACCTCTCTCTAGACACAGTGATAGGGAACAGAGAAACAATACTGTCATGGAATTTTATTGTTTGTAAAAAAAGACAAGAAACAATTTAATGTTTCTCTGTTATATTTTATTGCTCTACCACAATTTGCCATTTACATTACTTAGAGAAGTGACTTTTTCTAACAAAGATAAACTGAGTTTCCATCTATTACCATTATGAGCAAAATTGTCAGGCACTGCAAACAGACCAAGAGGCTCAATTTTACCCAAATAAAGTAAGTGCTCCTAATGTTTATCTCCCATTTCCCCATTGCTTGACTTCTTTGGTTATCAGACACATAAGTCATTTTATCTAACACCTGTTTGCGCCACTGTTTCTCTAAAGGAGGGCTGCATATAGAAAGATTATACAGATATCTATATCTGTACACATCAATGGAAATAAAAGTGTTTGTATTTCTATTCAATGGCTATTAAGGAAAGTGAAAACCTCAATAATAAATTAAATACATCGGGAGAATTTTAAGAATAAATGCACACAAAAACAATGCCATCTTATCATTGCGTTAGTGTTGTATGGTATTTCAGGGAAGAACAGAGGAGAGTCTAAAGAATGGTTATTAGGGATGGAATAAAGCATTGTTCACTGTTGTTAACAACCAATCAACTGATGGCTATCAGATGTTGGCTCTTCTCCCAAATAACTCTCTGTGTTTCACAGTTTCTTCTTTAAAATATTCCTTGTAAGGATGTTCATAAGTCATGCAAAAACGTGCGGACCAACTAACTAACAAAGAGAAAGTAAATGTACTAAATAAAAACAAGTAAATAGGACAAGGTCAAAGTTAAGAGTATGTGTAAACTTACATAACCTTGTTTATCTGAAAGAGAAGTAACCCTAAGGATAAAGCATCATGATTTCACAGACAAAACAGTGGTTTGCCAATCAAGGTGAATAACCTGGAGCCACACACTTATTCTTCCTGTTCTTCAATTTTCTAGTTCCTGAAATGCAGGTTTACAGAACACGTTCTGTAGGCTCCTAGACATCTATAATTTGAAATGTCTTTGCTTAAACACTTATCATTTTCTAAATCATTATAAAACTAAATTAAACATTATCTGAACTTCATGGTTATATGAGGTCATGGGATGAGGGACATGAAGCCATTGACCATTTCACATTTATCTTTCATAAGAAAAAGAGTTTTAACTACAATAATATTCAATAAGAAATGTTATATCACAAACTGAATGACAACTCAACATAACATTTAAAAAGCTTTGAATGAATTAATTATGATTGGAGAACTTCCTAAGCCAATGGATAATGCTTCTCTTTTCAAGGTAACACATTTTTCTGATTAATGTTGCCAAACAACAAGGCCTGCAAGATAATAGAATGAAATCTTTTTAGTTCATTTAGGTATTTCATTGTCATCATAGATAAGAATTCTGCATTTGGGACAATGTATTTCTGAAAAATTTTAATTGAGTAAAGTAGTTACATTTTTTATCTATAGACAAGTTACTACTTATGTGCCTATGTGCCGGCCCTGGTGGTCTAGCGTTTAAGATTTGGAGATCTCACTACCACAGCCCAGGTTCATCTCCCAGTCAGGGAAACACACCACCCCTCTGTCAGTTGTCATAACGTAGTGGCTGCATGTTGCTGTGATGCTGAAAGCTATGTCACCCATATTTCAAATACCAACAGAGTCACCCATGGTGAACAGGTTTCAGTAGAGCTTCCAGACTAAGACAGGCTAGGAAGAAGGACCTGGCCACCCACTTATGAAAACTGACCATGAAAACCCTATTAATAGCAGTGGAGCATTGTCTGATATAGCACTGGAAGATGAGAAGATGTCTCAAAAAGACCGGGCAGTATTCCACTCTGCTATATGCAGGGTCCCTAGGAGTTGGAATTGATTGGACAGCACTAACAACGTGTCTATGTATTCTTGGGCTGACAGCTCTGAAAACCAACATGTATCTTCCAAAAGACTCAAGCAGACTTAATAAAAATTCCTAATTCTTACCAATATCAATAAAATTCAAAACTGTTAAACTGATTCGCCTACCTCTTGTAAATTGCTATTTCTAGAGAGCTTTGCACAATTTTATTTTATCAAGGGCAGGGTATTTTTATTCTTTTTTTTTTTCACTTATTTGCTTGTTCAGCAAATATATATTGAACATCAACTATGTGCTAAATATTGTGCTTTTCTGATGTCTACTACAACATCCAGAAACCTAGTCGGGGGGGGTGGTGGGAAGCTTTTGGGAAAAAGCTTTGACATTAGTCATATAATGGTTTTCTTTTCTTGTGATTAGTGGTTTTTCTTCTTTCCCATTAGCTATGCTTTTGCTTAATGCTGACTTCAACTTACTGATGTCTTTAAAACTTGGATGGAAAACTATCCCCCTATAAAGTGATGAAACTAAATGTCTCATAGTGCTGGGGGCCCTCAATTCCCAGCTATGTGAGCCTCTGAGCTCCCTGTTTCAAACCTTTAAGCTAAGCCTCTCAGTTTCCTAATCCAAAGTCTTTGGATCTCAGTACTAGAATCCACAGCTCTAGAATCCATAGGTACTTTGTCTCCTAAGACTTCACAGACAAGACAACAAGACAACAACTCTTGTTGCACACTGGAGGATAGTGTGCAATGGCAGGGAGGTAGATGTTAGAAAGAAACAGGGATGGTGGTAATAAAAGCTAACGTTAAGCACCTCTGTCAGGGACTGTGCTGGGCTATTTACATACAGTATTTCTTGTATCTGACAACTTGCCTGTGGAGAAGGTGTGATCACCTCATTTTACAAATGGGAAAGCTGAGGTTGAAAGTGAGATCAAAACTAGCTAGGTTTAATATAGTTCAGTCTGACTCTGAGTCCTCTGCTCTTTCAGAGTATTTGAGAAAAGGAGGGAGAGAAAAGAAAAAGCAAATCCAAAGAAATGCACATATATGCTCCTCCCCCAACCTATGTCCAACGAGGACAGGAACCAAGTCACTTTTGCTGTCCACAGCACCTAACTGGGGACATTGTAGCCATTTCCCAGACAACCAAGTCACTTTTGCTGTCCACAGCACCTAACTGGGGACATTGTAGCCATTTCCCAGACATTGCTAAATAAATGAGAGTTTACAGGCGTATTCTTCTTTGCCACCTCTGTATAGTGCCTTTTACGTTCTTCATGGATATAAGTCAAAAACTAAGATAAATATAAAAATATATATGTGTATACAGGGTTGTACATTTACCACAATAAGAAATGCTGAACATTATAAAAGGCAGACATAAGAAGCTGTGAGTTTGAATATTTTTAAATGAATATTAATTGGCCTTGGCTTCCAAATCATCAGAAAAAAATCATGCATAAATATACAAAGCAGCAAAAAGTTATTGCTAATTATCTCAGAAGATTTTATTCTTGACTAATTTCACTAAAATCATGGCCCTGTTGGATTTATCATTTAGACAACCTTTCTGCTTTAGAGAGGAAAAAGTTTATTAGAAAAAGAATGCTTATGATTCTCATTCTCTTCAAAAGTGAATATTCCCTCATGCTGTGATGGGGCAAAGAGTATACTTAAAAATAGAAATTTGCACCTCCTGAGGTGGAGGATGACTGTCATTTTCCATTGGGACTCCAAATTTTACATTTAGTACTGAATAGAACATGTTCAAAATCCCCATCTTTCTAATTAATGGATGCAGTCATTTCAGTCTCTAAGCATGGACAGGAACCAAGCAGTGGATAACAGACAGTTGGTCTCTCAAACATAAATAAAACACCACAAAGTTGAAATATATGTATGACCTCATCACCAAGAGTGAATGCACGTAGAAGCAAGGGCATATGACATGTAGAAATAAGCAAGGACAAGAACATAACTTCTCCACCCAGATATTCAGCTGGGCAGGAGGTTCAGAGAATCAGAATCTTGCTGATCCTCTGCCATGAAAGAGAAGGCCTGCGTGAGAGGCCCTCCGTGAAATGGCAAGTGTAGCGGCCAGCTTTTCTTTGTTATTCTTCTTACCTCCCTCCTTGTCTTCATCACAGGAGCTTCCTATGAATCCTGTACGATACATCAAAAAACAAAACCAAAAACCACAGGGTTTGGAGGTAATCAAACCTGTTCAACCCAGGCTCAAAAACTTCACAAAATTTGACCTGAGGAAAATAATTTCTCTAAAATTCAGTTCCCTCATCTCTACATCAGAGATAATACCACTTTGCAGGTTGTTGTGAGGATTTGAAATAATGATTTTAAATGTCAAGCATCAGCACAGAGTAGATGCTCCTAAATTGATCCAATATGCTGTTGCTCTTATTATTAGTAGTGATACTAGTAGCAGAAATAGTAATAACAGTAGTTAATAGGGAGAAGAGCCAAGATGGCACCGTGAGTAGTCCTCTTTGTCTCTCGCCCTTCAAGTCTACAATTATTTGGACACTTATCACTTGACAAAGGATATCCAGACAGCATCTCAGGACGTCTGAGACACCCACGCAACTATACATCGGAAGGCGGATGGACTTTCCTCCGGGAGGATGTGGAAATAGGTGAAAACTCTCCGACCCCGACGGGCAGCCTAGTACCCGCAAGCGGCTTTCTTCCAACGGACGCCCCCAGAGGATCCACACACATCTAGGGCAGGAGCGAGAACACAACAGAGGAGCGACGGTGGAAACAGGTGACCAGAACCCTACCTAAACCCCCTGCAATTACTCCTAAACGCAGAGGGAAACTTTGGAGTTGCACACCTGAGCCCGCGGGGAGAGTCTCTCCCCGCCATTGGCGGGGAGACCCAGCCTGGTGCTCGGGGCGCCCGGAGGGTCCCAGAGAGAGACACAGAGGGCACGGAGATCTCCCAGCTGCCGTTGCCGGCCCCGTGGGACTAGGGATTGCCGGAGATCTCGGAGAGGACCGGGGCGGGGGGAATTTTCAAAGGCCGGTTCTGCGACCCGGAGGGGAAGCGCCGGAGCTCCCCCAGGCAGCAGACAAAACTCTCTGTCTGCCATTAGCAGAGGGGCCACGCCCAGCATTCACGGCTCCAGCAGAGGCCCGGAGAGAAGCCCTGAGGGCGGGGCGACCCCCAGCTGCCGTTGCCCGCCCCGTGGGTCTAGGGATTGCCGGAGATCTCGGAGAGGACCGGGGCGGGGGGAACTTTCAAAGGCTGGTTCTGCGACCCGGAGGGGAAGTGCCGGAGCTCCGCCCGGGCAGCAGACAAAACTCTCTGCCCGCTGTTAGCAGAGGGGCCACGCTGAACATTCATGGCTCCGGGAGAGGCCCGGAGAGAATCCCAGAGGGCGGGGCGACCCCCAGCTGCCGTTGCCCGCCCCGTGGGGCTAGGGATTGCCAGAGATCTCGGAGAGGACCGGGGCTGGGGGAACTTTCAAAGGCCAGTTCTGCGACCCGGAGGGGAAGCGCCGGAGCTCCGCCCGGGCAGCAGACAAAACTCTCTGTCTACCGTTAGCAGAGGGGCCACGCTGAGCATTCATGGCTCCGGGAGAGGCCCGGAGAGAATCCCAGAGGGCGGGGCGACCCCCAGCTGCCGTTGCCCACCCCGTGAGGCTAGGGATTGCCGGAGATCTCAGAGAGGACTGGGGCTGGAGAGAGTTCCAGAGACCGAGCTTAGTAGCCTAGGGGGAAACCCTACAGGCTCACAGCAGCCTTAGGGAAAGCCTCTACACAGCACCAGTAGAAGGCACCCAGCCGCCAGCCACAAGGCTGGAAGACCCCAGGGCAAAAGCAGCATAGCCAGGTGTACTAACCACAGACTGTAGAAGATGCCAATAGCTCTCCTGCGACCCATAGAGGACAAGTGAGATTTGGTGGGTGCCGACAGCAACGGAGCGACAAATATAAGTGATCCCACCCCTGGCCGCTGGAAAAGGCCATAACACCGTTGCAGACCCCAAGGAGAGAGCACATCTAGGTGGGCTGCAACAGTAGGCACCTGCAGCCTGAAGCCCCCCTGTGACGGCCCCCACGGCAGAGGAGGGAATCCAAAGGGCCACTGTGGCTACGAAGAGGGGCCCAGGCCCAGTTAGCAACTACGGACAGGGTTCCTGGTTGGTGAAATATAAACAGCTGCTCCTCCCACGCAGCAGCTGAAACAAGTGAAAGGAGCAACTAAACTCTATCTCCATGTGGAGGCACAAATCAACAACATCAAGCAATATGAAAAAATACATTAAATCTCCAGAACAGAAAGAAAGCAACAAATACACAGAAAACAATCCCAAAGAAAATGAGATATATAACCTAAATGATGATGACTTCAAAACAGCCATCATTAAGATTCTCAATGAGTTAAGAGAGAATTCTGACCGACAACTCAACGAGTTCAGGAGCTATGTCACAAAAGAGTTTGATATGATAAAGAAGAACCAAACAGAAATATTGGAAATGAAGAACACAATAGAGGAGATTAAGAAAAATCTAGATGCTCTGAACAGTAGGGCCGATAATATGGAGGAAAGAATTAGCAATTTGGAAGATGGCAATATAGAATTGTTGCAGGCAGAGGAGGAGAGAGAAGCAAGACTTAAAAGAAATGAAGAAACTCTCCGAGAATTATCAGACACAATTAGGAGATGCAACGTAAGGATTATAGGTATACCAGAGGGAGAAGAGAAGGAGAAAGGGGCAGAAAACCTATTCAAAGAAATAATGGCTGAGAACTTCCCAACTCTGGTGAGGGAGATGGATCTTCAGGTGACAGAAGCCAATAGATCTCCAAACTTTATCAATGCAAGGAGACCAACTCCACGGCATATAGTAGTGAAGCTAGCAAAAGTCAACGACAAGGAGAAAATATTAAGGACAGCCAGGCAAAAGAAACTAACCTACAAAGGAACCACCATCAGGCTATCAGCAGATTTCTCAGCAGAAACTTTACAGGCTAGAAGAGAGTGGAATGATATATTCAAAAATCTGAAGGACAAAAATCTACAGCCGAGAATTCTCTACCCAGCGAAAATATCCTTCAAATACGATGGAGAAATAAAAACTTTCCCAGATAAACAAAAATTAAGGGAGTTCATTGCCACAAAACCTCCTCTTCAGGAAATCCTCAGGAAAACCCTCATTCCTGAAAAATCCAAAAAAGGAAAGGGGCTACAAAACCAAGAGCAGAGGAGATAAGTAGAAGGACAACAACAGAGAGTAGCAGCTCTACATCAGAACAGATTAAACCATGGGACGAGAAACAAAGGAAACTGAAGAAAACCGGAAAACAAGACACAAAATGGGAGTGGTAGGCCCCCACGTCTCAATAATCACTCTAAATGTAAATGGATTGAACTCCCCAATCAAAAGACACAGAGTGGCAGGATGGATCAAAGAACAAGATCCAACAATATGCTGCCTCCAGGAAACACACCTCAGCCCCAAAGACAAACACAGACTCAGAGTGAAGGGATGGAGAACAATACTCCAAGCTAATAATGAACAAAAGAAAGCAGGTGTCGCTATACTAATATCAGACAAGGTAGATTTCAAAGCAAAACAGATAAAGAAAGATAAAGAGGGACAGTATATAATGATAAAAGGGACTCTCCACCAAGAAGACGTAACACTTATAAATATATACGCACCCAACACAGGAGCACCAAAATTTGTAAAGCAACTCTTAATAGAACTAAAAGAAGACATCAACAACAACACAATAATAGTAGGGGACCTCAACACACCATTAACACCAATGGACAGAACATCCAGACAGAAAATCAACAAGGAAATAATAGAATTAAATGAAAAATTAGACCAGATGGACTTAATAGATATATATAGAACACTTCATCCAAAAACAGCAGGTTACACATTCTTCTCAAGTGCACATGGAACATTCTCAAGGATTGACCATATTTTGGGAACCAAAGCAAACATCAATAAATACAAGAGAGTTGAAATAATATCAAGCATCTTTTCTGATCATAACGCTATTAAACTAGAAATCAACTACAAGAAAAAAGCAGAGAAAGGTGCAAAAATGTGGAGACTAAACAACACGCTTCTCAACAAACAATGGATCATTGAAGAAATTAAAGAAGAAATCAAATATTATCTGGAGACAAATGAAAATGAGAACACGACATACCAAATCATTTGGGATGCAGCAAAAGCAGTCCTAAGAGGGAAATTCATCGCAATACAGGCTCACCTCACTAAACAAGAAAAAGCTCACGTAAGCAACCTCAAACGACACCTAACAGAACTAGAAAAAGAAGAACAAACAAAGCCCAGAGTCAGTAGAAGGAGGGAAATAATAAAAATAAGAGCAGAAATAAACGATATTGAAACAAAAAAGACAATAGAAAGGATCAATGAAACAAAGAGTTGGTTCTTCGAAAGAATTAACAAAATTGACAAACCCCTAGCCAGACTCACCAAGAAAAGAAGAGAGAAAGCGCAAATTAATAAAATCAGGAATGACAGAGGAGAAATCACAACAGATACCAATGAAATACAAGAGATCATAAGAGAATACTATGAAAAACTATATGCCAACAAATTGAACAACTTGGAAGAAATGGACAAATTCCTAGACTCCTACAATCTCCCCAAACTGAATCAGGAAGAAATGGAGAATCTGAATAGACCAATCACAAGTAAGGAAATAGAAACGGTAATCAAAAACCTCCCCAAAAACAAGAGTCCATGACCAGACGGCTTCTCTGGAGAATTCTACCAAACATTCAAAGAAGACTTAATACCTATTCTCCTCAAACTGTTCCAGAAAATTGAGAAAGATGGAGAACTCCCTAACACATTCTATGAAGCCAACATCACTCTGATCCCCAAACCTGACAAGGACAACACAAAGAAGGAGAACTACAGGCCGATATCACTGATGAACATAGATGCAAAAATCCTCAACAAAATTTTGGCAAACCGATTACAGCAATACATCAAAAAGATTATACACCATGATCAAGTGGGATTTATACCAGGGACACAGGGATGGTTCAACATCCGCAAGTCAATCAACGTGATACACTACATCAACAAAATGAAAAACAAAAACCACATGATCATCTCAATAGACGCAGAGAAAGCATTCGACAAGATCCAACACCCATTTATGATAAAAACCCTCAGTAAAATGGGTATAGAAGGAAAGTACCTCAACATAATAAAGGCCATATATGATAGACCCACAGCCAACATCATACTCAATGGACAAAAGCTGAAAGCCATCCCTCTGAGGACAGGAACAAGACAAGGGTGCCCACTTTCACCACTCCTATTCAACATAGTACTGGAGGTGCTGGCCAGAGCAATTCGGCAGGAAAAAAAAATAAAAGGAATCCAAATAGGTAACGAAGAAGTAAAACTCGCGTTGTTTGCAGACGACATGATCTTATACATAGAAAACCCCAAAGAATCCACAGAAAAACTATTAGAAATAATCAACAACTACAGCAAAGTAGCAGGGTATAAAATTAACGTGCATAAATCAGTAGCATTTCTATACACTAACAATAAACTAACAGAAAAAGAAGTCAAGAACTCTATCCCATTCATAATCGCAACGAAAAGAATAAAATACCTTGGGATAAACTTAACCAAGGAAGTGAAGGATCTATACAATGAAAACTACAAGACTTTCTTGAAAGAAATAGGCGATGACATAAAGAGATGGAAAAACATTCCTTGCACATGGATTGGAAGAATAAACATAGTTAAAATGTCCATACTACCTAAAGCAATATACAGATTCAATGCTATCCCAATCAGAATCCCAAGAACATTCTTCACAGAAATTGAACAAACAATCCTAAAATTCATATGGGGGAACAAAAGACCACGAATTGCTAAAGCAATCTTGAGCAAGAAAAACAAAGCCGGCGGAATCACAATCCCCGATTTCAAAACATACTACAAAGCTACAGTGATCAAAACAGCATGGTACTGGTACAAAAACAGGTCCACAGATCAATGGAACAGAATTGAAAGCCCAGAGATAAAACCACACATCTATGGACAGCTAATCTTCGACAAAGGAGCAGAGGGCCTACAATGGAGAAAAGAAAGTCTCTTCAACAAATGGTGCTGGGAAAACTGGACAGCCACATGCAAAAGATTGAAAATCGACCATTCTTTTTCACCACACACCAAAATAAACTCAAAATGGATCAAAGACCTAAAGATTAGGCCTGAGACAATAAGTCTTTTGGAAGAGAATATAGGCAGTACACTCTTTGACATCAGTTTCAAAAGAATCTTTTCGGACACTGTAACTCCTCAGTTGAGGGAAACAATAGAAAGAATAAACAAATGGGACTTCATCAGACTAAAGAGCTTCTTCAAGGCAAGGGAAAACAGAATTGAAACAAAAAAACAGCTCACTAATTGGGAAAAAATATTTACAAGCCACTTATCTGACAAAGGGTTAATCTCCATAATATACAAAGAACTCACACTGCTTAACAACAAAAAAACAAACAACCCGATCAAAAAATGGGCAGAGGACATGAACAGACATTTCTCAAAAGAAGATATGAATATGGCCAATAGACACATGAAAAGATGTTCATCATCGCTAATCATCAGGGAAATGCAAATCAAAACTACACTAAGATATCACCTTACCCCCGTTAGATTGGCAAAAACATCCAAAACCAAGAACGACAAATGTTGGAGAGGTTGTGGAGAAAGAGGAACCCTCATACACTGTTGGTGGGAATGCAAACTGGTACAGCCACTATGGAAAACAGTATGGAGATTTCTCAAAAAGTTAAAAATAGAAATACCCTATGACCCAGCCATCCCATTACTGGGTATCTATCCTAAGAACCTGATATCAGATATCTCAAGAGTCCGTTGCACCCCTATGTTCATCGCAGCATTATTTACAATAGCCAAGACGTGGAACCAGCCTACATGCCCAGAAACTGATGATTGGATAAAGAAGATGTGGCATATATACACAATGGAATACTACTCAGCCATAAAAAAAGACGAAATTGGCCCATTCACAACAATGTGGATGGACCTCGAGGGCATTATGTTAAGCGAAATAAGTCAGTCAGAGAAAGACGAACTCTATATGACTCCACTCATAGGTGGAAATTAGTATATTGAGAAGGAGATCTGATCAGTGGTTACCAGGGAAAAGGGGGGGTGGGGGGAGGGTACGGAGGGGGAAGTGGTGTACCCACAACATGACTAACAAAAATGTACAACTGAAATTTCACAAGCTTGTAATCCATCATAACATTAATAAAAAAAATAAATAAATAAAAAACATTAAATAATAAAAAAAACAGTAGTTAATAGCAGTAGCATTAACAGTAAACTACTTAGCTAGTAACATTATAATAACTTTCCCTTTACTGTGTAGAAGGAGACTTCGGTGGAGCTAAACTAACCATGTTCTCCTTTTCCTCCTCAGTCCTGTATGTGAGAATTGTGGTGTCGGAGCCTTGAGTTCATTCTTCTTGGACAATAACCAGGTTCCCTCAATCTAGCTCAAAAACCAATGACTCAATCACATAGTCCAAGATCACTTTTAGTTCCTCTGTCCCAGGTAATGTGTTGCTCAAGCCAGTTCTTCCATTGGTGACAACGGGCTGCTCCACATTCAAACCCAGCTGGGGCCGCCCCCCAGTGACTCACTCTTCGGCTGATAGAATGACAGTAATTACGAAAAAAATTTCAATTCAATGTTAATTCATAGCTTTTCTTAGACCAAGTCTTATGACTTAAATCTTAAATCTGCAGAAAATTGTGGTAAAACATAAATCTGGGCATTGATGATCATTAAGTCTGTCCAATCACCATAATAGCAGCTAAAGTTTTGAAAATCGGCAAACAATACCCATATTGTATAACGGAACCATGTGGGAGGAAAGATTTTGATTAGAATTCAACACCTAAATTCAGAAAGTGAGAGAAACAAAGAAAATCTCCAAAATTCCGCTACAAAAGGCGTTTTGTAACAGTTGGACAGCACATCAGGTAATTTAAGGTTTGTTCCTAACAAGACTGAAGGGCTTGTAACCTCTTATCAACCTCTTACTGCAAATCTGTGATCGGCAGCACTGTCCACCGAATTAGAAACCGTCTAAACTGATGGGTCCAGTCTCCTACTTTTTTCTTTAGAATTGCTTCTTGCTTTCTGAATTAAACAGTCAGTTTAGAGGATCTCAAAGAGACATCTGGGCTACTTTCCTATGCGTGTGGTCTTACTTTGAGTTTATGTCACTCGATGCTATGTAGAATGCGCTCCTGTTTAGAGACCAGAAAGATGACAGCCCAGCTTTGCAATTCTCCTCGCACTCACTGTTGGCTTTCTGTGAAAGAAGATGGATAGTTCCATCTTGCAGTCTCCTCTATTTCTCCTTGTGGATGCATTGTTTGGTTCTATGTATTATTTATTTCTCTCACTGTGTGATTCCTTTAGGTGTGTGGTCCTCAAACCAGGACCCCAGACCTCTCTGTATCAAGTTTCAACTCGGGCTAGTTTTGCACCCCAGGGGACATTTGGAAATGTCTGGAGTTACTTTTGATTGTCACCGCTAGGGAGGTGCAGCTGGCATCTAGTGGTAGAGGCCAGGGATGCTGCTTTGTATCCTAAAATGCACAGGACAGCTGCCCACAACAAAGAATTATCTAACCACGAGTGTCAGTAGCGCCACTATTGAGAAACTCTGCAAAGAGGAAGCAATGAATATTTGAAGCTATTTTCAATAACTTGTAAATGCTTAATAAAATGCGTGCTTATCTACGATCACAATGTGCACAAGCTAACCAGAATTTAAATTTTCTTTGTTCTTGGTTGAATTCTTAATAAATCGGTGTGGTTTCACTTCTTATTTCATGCTCATGAGAGCTCTGATTGGCAATTGTCTTTCGTTATAATATTTAATGAGACATGGGTTACTATTAATGAATGTAACTGAGTTAGCAATCTTTTTCAAAATGTATGTTCAGTGGACGAATGGACAAATGAAAGCAATACTTACTGCTGATAAAGTTGATAACCACTGATACAGGTCTTAGTTATCACAAAAGAATGTTTAATCTTAAATAAAAGATCATCTTTTTCTGAAAAAATTAATTTCCAAATTTGTCCTTTTTTTCTATCTTGACTTTCATGACAGTCTCATATATCAGCTTATCATCTGTAGTTTTAGTTTGATTATTCATCCCCCTACTCACATTTTACTGAATGTATGAGTCTCTTTATGGGACTTTCAACTTGAAAGCATGTCCTCAGTTCTAAGAAAATCATTTTCTAGACCCAACCATTCTACTCTCCTACATTTCTCTCCTTTTCACTAAAGTTTTCAAGTGGAATGCTTTTTCACTTTCTTTTGATTAGCTCTCTCCTCCATCCTCCTATGGTTTGATTTTTATTATTTCTGAGCTACAAGAACCACTGTGACCCAGGTCAACAATGATCTTTCTCTGACTGTTTATGAAGTCTCCTTCCACGGCCACTGGCCTTGACACATAAGGCAGGCAAAGAGCAGTGGGAATGGTAAGGACAGTTGGTGACCCATTTTTAACACTCTCATGTCAGGCAGCATTGTGCTATTTCCGAGTTAGGATCTGTGTGTCACCCCTTCCTCCCAACAGGCTATCCTCAGCCTACTCCTGCTGGGACTTTGCTTGTCTCTTTACTTTGTTTCTTTCGTATTTTTGTAAAATCCTGAAATACATACTTTTATTGTCATCCTATTCTCTCGACTATATAAGCTTCTGCTACCTCAGCCTCCAAAGAGGATGAAATCCTAGAGCCTTGATGTCCAGAAGGCCTGAAATTTGGGTAGCGGCAGAATCAACATGAAAGTATCCTTTGGAATAGATGACAAAATCAAGTCATGGTCACTATCAATATTTTAGCTCCTAAAACTTAAAGACCATGGGTTATAAATTTTCGTTAAATCATTTGGTAAACTGGTTGAATACAATATGCCGGACCTAAGCCAGGCGAAATAAACGTGATCCTCCTCAAGAGCCTCATATTCTGTTAGAGGAAGCCTATAAGTAAGCAAATGATTTCTAGTATAATGTGACATGTGGTATTCTAGAGATATACACAGAATATAGAAATATACACAGTATAATAGAAGCGTAAAGGAACCGTGGTCAATCCTACAGGAGCAGGAGAGGGGAAAGTCGGGAGAAAGTGAAACTATGGGTCTGGAAGAGGAAGTCGTAGTTTATCAAACAAAGGTCATTCCATTTAAGCTTTCCTATTTCAAAAACAAGGATATATTAAAACTAGAAAACTATTTTCTTTGCAAACAAAAGAGAAAAAGACTATGCTTATAACATCTTCTATTTAACATTTTCTACAATACTGTACTATTCCCTCAATCTGTGCAAGACACAGAGTACTTCCTAAGTGAGAACTACCAGTGTTCCTCATCTCTCTTCGTCTTTTTCCATCACCTCTTTGTATTCTTCCCATTTCTTCAACTTCTTATTTTCTCTGGACACTTTCTTGGCTGGTGCTCTTCAACCTTCCAGAGACGTCTTTCTCCATTTCTGACCGCGTAACCATTATCTCAGCAGCAAAAGGCCTGATTGGGTGCAACTGGATCGCCAGAGCACTTCTGCCCCCCAGCTGTCAGAGGAAAGAAATGTACTTTAGAGAGACTTTTACTCTTTAGGCATTAATTCCACTTTCTGATTACTCCAATAGAAGGTTCATAGAGAGGACTCAAATTTCTAGCTAGATATTTCGTCTTTGCCTCAACATACAGCTTAAGAAAATTTCAGATAGAAGAAGGTACAAAAACCCTAGCGAGGCCAAATTTTCTCTTAGAAAGGAAGACTTTATGGGAATAGCTCAGATTCAAATTTGCTTTTATTCTACAAATATATTCAAAAGTCACTTGATCTTCTCTTGAAGCTTTCTGGCTAATCCTTTTGCAGAGTTTCTCTGGTGCTAAAGCAAATAGTTAGCACTCATTGTTTCTCACCTCAGGGAAAACATTTGTTGTATAAGAATTAACTTAACCAGGGCAACAAACAGCTACTTCCTTTCTCATCTTGAACTCCTACCATATCTAATCGTCACAAGACCCTGACCCTGAAGCCCACGCAGGCTGGATATTTTTAGTATCCCTCACCAAAATATCCTCTGAAAAGCAGTTTGACTTGAAAACAATATATTTATTAGATGTATTTTAACAATAATACCAATCTCTTACTTTAAATATCATCTATGTGTGTATGCATATACACACACACAAACACAAATTTAAGTTAAAATAGAATAACAACATATAAGAGCTTGTAAGGAAATTAAAAGAATAATCTACTCTATCCGCACTTCTGTTTTATAGACAAAGCAATTGATGTCCATGAACCTAAGATAATGACTCAAAGTCATATAAAGCATTGAATAGTAGAATTAGCTTGAACTGGTACCAAGAACTCCTCACTTCTACTCCAATCCTTTGCCCACGTGATATATTTCACAGCTAACTCATGAGGTAGGAAGGGTGATTTTGACAATCATCATTTTACAGAGAGGATAGCAGAAGTATGTGCTTTGGAGCTCAGAGACATCTGTGATGTAGAGATAATTAAATGAGAAAATGCTTGTAAAGTACAGTGCCAGGCATAGAATAAATTAGCGATAAATGTTGACTTTTGTTGTTGTGTTGTTGTAGTTGTTTTGGTTGTTATTAATACTCAAACGTTGTAGCTACTATAAAGATGGATGCCAAACCATTATTTCTAATCAAATCGTTTTATCCAGCATCTTGCAGACTAGGGATTCTTACCTTCGGGTCAATGAGGTTTAGAATTTCATGACTGTGTTAGAAGAGGCTTGTAAATGCCCAGAAATTTGTGGTAAAATGTCTGTGTCTGTATTTGGAAATGTTTTGTCCTGGAGAAACAAGTAATAGTTTTCATCAGTTCTCAATGTTCACCCACGTCGTAGCATGTATCAGTACTTCATTCCTTTTAATTGATGAATACTATTCCATTGTATGGATGGACCACCTTTTGTTTATTCATTTATCAGTTGATGAACATTTGGGTTGCTTCTACTTTTTAACTGTCATAAATAATACTGCTATGATTATTGTATTTAAGTATTTGTGTGAACATTTGTTTGCAAGTCTCTAGGTATATACCCAGGAGCAAAATTGCTGAGTCAAATGATAACTCTACACTTAACTTTCTGAGGATTTGCCAAATTGTTTTCCAAAGATACTGCACTAGTTTACATTCCCACCATGTATGAGGGTTCCAATTTCTCTACATCTTCACCAATGGTTGCTGTTTTTCCTTTTTTTGTATATTATAGCCTTCCTATTAGGTGTGAATTGATATTTCACTGTGGTTTTGAGGTTTTGATTTGCATGTCCCTAATGACTAAGAATGTTGAGCATCTTTTCATGTGCTTATTGGATATTAGCATATCTTCTTGGGAAAAAACTTCTATTCGAATGTTTTATCCATTTTTTAATTTTTTTTTACTGTTTAGTAGTAAAGCTCTCCATATATTCTGGGTACTAGACCCTTATCAGATATATGATTTGAAAATATTTTCACCCACTCTGTGGGCTGTCTTTTCACTTTCTTGAAGGTGTCCTTTGAAGCACAAGGTTCTACTTTAGGAAGTCCAATTTATCTACTTTTTTCTTTAATTGTTCCTGCTCCAAGTGTCATATCTAACACACCATTGCCTAATCCAAGGTCATAAAGATTTACACCTCTGTTTTTTCTAAGAGTTTTATAGTTTTACTGCTTACATTTAGGTCTTTGTTTTGATTTGAGTTTATTTGTGTATATGGTGCAGGGTAGAAATCCTCTCTCTAGAATACTAACACAATTTACTATGATACAGTTGAAGCAGATACCCAGAAGATATTTACAGCATCACATTTAAGATCTCTTCTACTCAAAGGTTTAGTATAATGTCTTTCAGTTTTATGTAAAGGAAAATAGAAAATATATACAACTCCAATTTTTTAAAGTAATACATTTAATGTTAAAAATTTATCCTAAATGACAGTAGGACACATATATATAGTAGAGTTACACTGGGCGTGTCATGTCATTTGCATTTCATCCAATCTGAGTTAATCACCTTTCACATCACATAATCTCGAGCAGCTCACAGAGCATTCACAGCAGAGAGAATGAGAATAACTCCAAAATAATCAAAATGAAAGAAAGCAATTTCTTAAGTAAGAAATAACTAGAACTGGGAATTTTGTTAACTATATTGTATGAAGTGCATCATAAGTATCAACGAAACTTAAAATCTGAACAATCACAGATGACAGAAAGTTTTATTTTTTTGTAAATAGCAACTAAATTGCAATACAAGAAAATAGTACCCTAGCACAGATCAAAGTAAGACACTCAAAGCATCAGCAAAATTTAGACAACTCCCAAAGAGAATTCTAGGCTGAACCAAGATAAAGATATACCTTAGTTGTATCTGGATATGTATCTAGTCCGCAAACTCTCTCTAGACTACGACAGGCTTGATTCTGGTTTTCAGATTAGGCAAACTAAACACGTAGCACCATAAATGATGGTTGTCGCTAAACAGGAGTGAAGGTACTCTCTTGTGTATGAAAATGATCTATTAGGGTGACAATAAAAATATTAGAATCTCTACTTATATTTTTAACTAAAAGAATGAGAAAAATCAATATTTACTGGTAAACTTTACCATTAATACGATTTCATATTGACGTCTTACTCAGTCTATATATCTAATTCAGATAGCTTCATGTCCTGTAAGATTGCTGTCCCAAAGAAAGAGTGGAAGTTCCACGACAGAGAATTTCACATAGAGGTCTCATTCAGTCAATTCATTTGCTTTCAACATAGACCACCATATTTCAGTGAACTAGTAACCAGGAAGGAGATTTATGTATTATATTATCCAGTTTCAAGTAAACTAATCCTCATTAAATGGGTAAATAACTATAGAATATTTCTGTGAAAAACATGGATTGATGATATAGGGAAGGGATAAAATTGAACAATAAGAAAACTGCAGAGGGGCCGACCCAGTGGCATAGAGGTTAAGTTCATGCACTCTACTTCAGCAGCCCGGGCGTCACTGGCCTGGGCACAGACCAACGCACTGCTATCAAGCCATGCTGTGTCACATGTCCCACATGTAAAACAGAGAGAGATGGGCACAGGGCTCAGGGCCAATCTTCCTCAGCAACAAGAGGAAGATTGGTGGTGGATGTTAGCTCAGGGCTAATCTTCCTCAAAAAAAAACAAAACAAAACAAAACAAAACTTATGTCTGTACACTTTCATTCAAAGGAAATGTGTTAGATAATTACGCCATTTGTTCAAATCTGGATTTTGTTTACAAGAATAAATTATTGACTCCTAGAGGAGATGTGAATTTACAAGATGAATTCCATCTGCAAATTTTGCATAATTGGTGAATGAAATTTAAAAGTGAACATTATATTGTATTAACTGCATGAATATGAAAAATTGAAAAATGAAAAAATTTTTTTCATATTTTTACATGCTTTTTTATTTTTCCAGCTTTATTGAGATATAGTTGGCATATAACTTTATGTAAGTTTACAGTGTACAACATGATGATTTGATACACGTATATTTTGATACATAATAAGGTTAGTTAACACCTCCATTGCTGTGTGTGTATGTGTGGTGAGAACATTTAAAATCTACTCTCTTAGCAACTTTCAACAATATAATACAGTATTGTTAGTTAACCATGCTGTACATTAGATCCCCAGAACTTATTCATCTTATAACTGAAAGTTTGTACCTTATATTTCTTCCATTTAAATCTCCTACTTCTATGACAGCCAATGAAACCAAGAACGAAAATAAACTAAACTCTAAGTCTGACTTTTAAATTACTTTATCAAATGATATTTAAACCAAGATTTTCAAAAGTAGTAAAGCACATTCAAATGTACCGTCTTCTCTGAAATTTTATTAATAACAATTTTGGGTGAAAGCAGAAAAGGACAATTGTACCGTTAATGAAAATAAAATTATTTTGAAGTGTTATTACTCTTTATACTATTCTTTTAAATGTCTATTATGTAAATTACATATAGCAATTTAGTAACTAATTAATAAACAATTTTAGAGATGTCAAGAGAATTCTCAAAGTTGTTGACTCACTAGAATGTGTCATCAAAAACGTTTGGGAATCAATGCCTCAGAGAATGTTGTACAACATAGGTTTATTACTCTCTGAGTGTACTTTCTGGTGCACAATCATCTAATATAATGGAAATAACCCAGCACTGAGTGACCTAGATTCTAGTGAAATTTAAAAAGCTGGAAAATCCCAGGCAAGTCAATTTACCTCTCAGGGACGTGCCTGTCCATCTGTAAGATAAAATGGTTGGACTGGCTGATCTCTAACGACCCAACCAGCCCTAAAATTCTGGTTTCAAGATGTTCTTCCTATGAGACTGTGAATTTACAGCTACATAATTTTTGTATCATAATTAAATGATAATTCATCATACAACAAGTGACTTTAACAACAATGAAAGACAAACAAAAAAGCAAAAACTAATTGTGAGAAAATGAATAAAAATGCATGTTAAATACCAGATCTCAAGAGTGAAAATCAGACTGATCATTTTACAAGCACTACTGTCTCCCAAATGTCAGGCACAGTGTTTTGCTTTTGAAGGGACTCAGGGATTAACATAGTGCTGTCCCTGACGTTCCGGAGCTCTCAGTTACGTTCGACATAATTCTTCATAAACGAGTCATACCCGCGCTTCCTGGAAGCTCATATCATCGCTTAACTCTCATTTTACAATGGGAATTATGCTTTTTTTTTAAGGAAAGGTACATCCTCCTATGCAAAGGGAAGGAAATAAAGCAACCTATTTAGATGACCCCAAGTAAATGAGTTAGAGGTTGTTCTTGCTTCTGGATGAAATGCAAAAGAAGTTTCATATCGCACTTATCTAGCCTTTGTTCCAAAATTTTCTGTAACATATACACCACTTCCCAAATCATACCTTGGTTGTAAAGAACTAAAAGCGTGGTTCTTTTGGCTCTTTAATGTTTGCAGCCTTCCTACTAAAGGTGATCAAAGAGTAGACAGGACTATAAAAGTGTCACTCAATCAGAAAGACAATACGCCCCATTTACTATAGCTCATATTTGTAAACATACTCTAAAAGAAACTTTCACACTGAAACATGTACACTTCTGAGATGCTCTTGGGGAAACAATCTTTTAGTCACATCATAAAGTCATTCTCACCATAGAGACCAAGCCTGAATCCACTTCTATCAACAAAAGCAGATGTAGATATGACTGAAAGACACAGTTAACCTGATGTACAATAGTTTTTTAAGAAAAAAAAAAAAACTCCCTGAACACTGGAATTATTTTATCACTCATCAGTTCAACAAATACTATCAAATGCAAACTCTACATTGTGCATTGTTATAAACTTTGGGGAATGATTAGTGAACAAGACAAAACTCTTCTTTTTCCTTGGAACATCCAACAGTTTCCGTTCTACAGAGAGAAATAAGGTTATTAAGCAAACAAATAAATAAATAATTGTTAATAGTGATGAGTGTTCTAAGGAAAAATATTGCAAGTTTTTAGGAGTTAATGTGGCTATAATGTGCGGTGAGGCATTTGTCATAAGATGATAAAGGTAGGACTCTGATGAGGAGTGTAGAAGTTTTAGTCATGGAAGGGATTGGGGAAGTTTGGAATTCCATCTGTTTCAGAGTTCCAGATGATATGAAAGTCTGTGGTCTGACCATATAATGAGTAGAACATAGCTTACATTGGTTTGAAATGAAATAAACTCTGATGCTAGGGTATCAAGTGGACCAGTAATAGGAATATTGAACAGGGAGAAGGACAAAGAGAAATTAAGGCAAGTAGCCAAAAATTCATGATGAATATGCGGAAATAATGAAGTTAGAAGAGAGCCATTTTAAGAAGTAGGACAGTATAGCTGGACTCCATTAGCCTGGAATAAAGAATGGGTTTTACAGAGAGATGGAAGAATAATAATCTCCTTACAGTCATTCAAAAATACTTAAAGAATGCTGAATTGATCTAAAGGTATAGGAAATCTGAAAAATGTGGACATGTGGGAGAATGTACTGCATTTAGTTGAAATGACTTCACAGACCAAGTGTCCCCAGTGGACAAAGGAAATTAAATCAAGGAGGAGAAAAGACGTCAAAAGTTTTCTGTAAAGAAGTGAAACATGCATGGGAGCAATAGAAAGAGTTGAGTGAAAAGTTAGCAATGAAAGAATGAATTTTAGGATAGACGAAAGAACAGAACATAATGAGAATCAAAGTTCTTAAGAAGATAGGTAATCAGAAGGACTTATGTTTTATTTGTGTCCATAAATGACAGAAATGTAAATGAGTAAACAGACACAAAAATACAAAGTCAATTCAAATCACTAGACACTAGCAAACATATATGTGACATATAATGTAATAAATACATAATATACAATGTAGTACATATCAGGCATATATAGTGTTATGTATATATATTTTTCTTCTTAGGATGTTTAAGAAGGCTTCATTCATTCATTCACTCATTATTTGAAGAACTGTTTTTTGAACATCTACTTACTAGTCAAAAGCATAATCAGAAAGATGTGTGGAACATGAAGACACAAAAATCTGTGATAAACTTGTTTCAAGACAATTGTGCTAAAACAATAAAGTATGCATTCATGTTAAAAGAACAAAATAATTTTAGTCATTTCCCTTCTCTGATCTGACTGCCTTTATTGTGACCTAATTGATTTAGTGGTTGAAAAAGACTGAAGAGTGTGCATTTAGTCACAAAAATCCAACTATACGACTTTTCTAAGTACTTAAGCTTAAAATCTTACATTTGTGGTAACACAATCAGTATTGGCATTTGAACTTGTATTGTAAACTAGTATTAATTTTACATTCATCTTCCCATTTTTGTCTCTCTGTCATCTTTTATGAGTTCACAAGAACCCTTTCTAACTGTCCAAATGGTGTACAGATATAAAGAATTATCCCACCGTCTAGATTAGTCATCCTGTGGCTAAAATTCTTTAATGTGGTTCCTTCTATTTCCTGAATAATTTATTAGTGAGCAAAAGAGTCTCTCATGGAGAAATTCCTATGTAAGTATTCACAGTTAATATGTCTAAGTAGTAGCAACCCTTTTCCCATCTCTAGTTTTCAAGTTAAAACCACATGACATGCTAACTCTCCAAAGGGGTAAATCACCTGGAACATTCTTCACTGAGAGGATAGCCAGGTCCTTACCACCAACCCCTCCCCCTGAAAATGCTCTGAAAAGGATCCAGATAAAATCTGACCTTCACTGAGTAAGAAAAGAAAACAAAGAAATGCAAAAAGCAATCAAACAAGAGAAGGAACAAAATTAATCTTTTGGTCAATTCAGTCAAAAAACGTATAGTTTCAGTAAAACTGACTTGACTCAATTTTGGGAGAAAATTTATCTTTCCAGCCACCGTGACCAGAATATCTTTAACAATTTAAACCTGTTTTTATGCTGAAATTGTCTATATAGTATTGGTGATTAATATTACAACCACTTCAAAAGGAAATTTCCAGTGATTTAATATTTCTTATGGGTAGGAAATGGGGAGAAAGAGAGAGAGACTGTTTACCACAACACATGTTTGCCCTGCAGCATACTATTTAAGGTAAATAGCTTAACACTAGTTTAGTGTAACAAAAGAGAATGTCTTTTTTCTTTCTCTTTTCATCCATCAGTTTTCACTGAAAAAGCTTCCTAAGACACATCTTTCAATACACATCTAAGGAACATATGAACTCTTCAAGTCAACATCATCATGTATGCTATAAGCCTTTTGGGTCTTAAAGGAAATTTTACATCTTAAAGGGATTCACTGCTAATTAAATCAACATTTATGCTACACTCAGGAACAAAGACAGCAAAATGGAAGAAAGCCGACATTTCCTGGGATCACTCCCCCCTCACAGAGAAGTTTCCACCCCTCTGTTAGCAAATACATCATTCTTTTGTTAACGACAGATAAATTCTCGGTCTTCCTCCTTGCTTGCTTTTTCACCCTTCTATTCTGTCTGGAGGGCTGGGTTTGTTTTTCCTGACAGCATTTGAGATCTCTAAGCTACCGCAGTGGTGCCAGCCCATACTGTGCACAGTAAGTGAAGAAGAAACAATCTGGCTGTTGTTTTAACACTTTGCAAATAGCAACTTGTTTCTCCTGCTTGATTTTTGCCCCTGGACATCTGACAGTGCGATAATCAATCCACCAAATAATAGACAATCTTCCCTTCATCTTCCCCTCATGTAAATTTGGCGATTTGAGATGGATCTTTACAATTCAAAGGAAAGCTGGGTTTTTAAATCATTCATTGGTGTTCTTTTACACAGTGAGAAATTTGTTGCCTTCCTCAAAATCTTTCATTAAATTCTAATAAATCACTCCTTGGAAACTATGCCAACTGCAGCAGCAAAGAGCAAGGATTTTTTTTTGTTTCTTTTCTTAAAATGGGCCCAAGTGACAAGACTCTGGAGCATCCACTGCAAAACTTGACAGCAAATTATCAGAGGACAAGAACACCGTTTTTGTTGTTTGGGTGCAACAAAAGTATTTATTAGAAAGAGTATTTGTCAAGCTTGCATTTACACACAGTAGGAGCTTATAATAAGTGCTCAATCAAATACTCTTTCTGATGGAAAGTACTGATTACCCCTCACAGCAACTCTTTCTAATTATTTTAAGTTAGTGATTCTCAGTACTCAGGGGGCAAAGAAATCACCTGACCTTATTTAAAACTGAGATTTTTGCCCAATTCCTAGAGATTGTTTTAGTAAGTATGTGAGGGGAACCTCTGAATATGCATCTGGCCGGATTAGTTGAACAGAGGTGGCTGGGAAATTGGATTTGAGAAACACTCTTGGCTACTCCTTATTGGCTTATAAGCTTACTATGAGACACACAGTGTCACAAAGTGAATTGTGCCCTCCCCCCTCAAAATCATATGCTAAAGTCCTAACCTTCAGTGTGGCTGCATTTGGAAATGGAGCCTCTAAGGAAGTAATTAAGGCTAAATGAGGTCATATGATAGGGCCCTGCTACAATAGGATTAATGTCTTTACAAGAAGAGACAGCAGAGAGCTCTCTCTTTCCCTGTGCACACACAGAGGAAGGGCCATGTTGGGATATCTCAAGAAAGCAGCTGTCTGCAAGCCAGGAAGAAAGTCTTCACCAGAAACAAATCAGCTGGAATCTTGAGCTTGGGCTTCTGGCCTCCAGAACCGTGAGAAAATAAATTTCTGTTTTTTCAACCATCCAGTTTGTGGTCTTTTGTTACGGCAGCCTGAGCAGGCTAATACACACAGCTCTCAGACGCTGGTTATCGTGGATCTCTGGAAACCATCTCCAGCCTCCTTCTCTTAACTCCTCTCCCTTAGACAACTCATCCCCTTAGACCAGTGAACTCGGTAACCTAGCTAGTTCCCTGAATACTTTATTTCATCTTGGTTATATAGTACATGGAGTATGGTTTTTAATACTTCAAATCTGAACAACAAAGAGACATAAAGCTACAAAAAGACACAGAAAAGGTGGCAGAAACTACTCAAGTTGTCGAATCATTCACTTTCACTGTAGTCTACTTTTTCTTTCTTAAGACTTTGAAACTTGATTCAGTTGGTACTCAATTATTATAATATATTAAGCAGAGGTACTAACCAGGGCTCAATGCATAAATTCCAAGAACACCCAAATATTATTTATGAAATTTGGGGTATATAGAAATTCCTCTGGTGAAAGAAGCTCAGCAGGATCCACCGACAAGATTTCCTTCAAGACATAAAAATCTACCTACTTGAATTATAGAATGCGTTCTTCTAGGTGTTTGATGTATGAATAAAAGTTTCCTTTGCCAACTTAGCCTAGTAAAATAGTCCTCCTAAAAAAGAAAAACAATCACCCATAAAATGTCTAGAACCTTAGGGCTTAACATAGAAAAGAAGAAAGAAAGAGTAACTATCACAGACTATTTTCAAGTCAGTCCTACCACCTCCTTGGATCTATCCTAACCTCTCCAATTCAAGGGTCGTCATCCTTTCCTCAAATCCTCTGCCTTCCTCTGTCTCTGCTGCCCAAATGGTGCTTATATTCTTTACCCAGCTATTGCCAGTTTCTCTTTCTTTAGCGGATATTCTTTTCTCTTTGTAATAACTATGACTTATTTGATAGAGGTTGGAAACCCTGCTGGAATTGTGAATAGAGTAGTAACAGTCTTTGAGAGAAAACCTGCACAATGGCCACAGAGCAGGACTTCTTTTTTATTGCAAACACTCATACATACTCCCTTTTAATTCGACTCACAGGTGCTGTTTATAAACTGCAGTGTCTTATCTATGAAACAATCCATACTGTCATGGAAAAAAAATGAGGGAAACAAGGGAATATTATCTGTCAAATCTCAAAGACAAGTGCAAGCTTCAAGAATGGTAATATTTATAAAGCAATAATTGCCTTCTATAACTAAACTGGCTATGGTATTGGTGTACATGTCACGAATTTGACAATTTGAGACTACAATAGGTAAGTTTAGATAAATTAAGATCATAACATCAACTTTTCTTAGTTATTAGAAGAAATGTAAAATATTTAAAGGAAGCAATATAGAAAACATTTTTAACAGGGAATATTAACCTATTCATTTGAAGAACTGAAAGATATGATCTGAGAAAAAAAAGTTGGAAAAAGTTTTAGGTCTGCCTACATGGTACTGATTCTACTCTATATCAAACACTTACGCTGAAGCTCCCAAAGTCAGTTCATAAAAATAGAAAAGAAAATAGCAGCTAAAGCAATTTTCCCAAATTGAGATTCTTTTAGAAATGCAAATATTATAACAAAAACACAAGACACTTTATCAAGACACTGAATTAATTAAAACTAACATGGGTTTAAATTCCTAAATAGAACCTAATTTCATGTTGTCTTAAGGTTTGCAAAAATTTTCAAAAGTCATTGTAATTCATTTTTTACACCAGAAATTTATTCAAGCCTATATAAGAATATATAGCCCTGGTTAATAGCCATTGAACTTAAAATCGATTATGCTATATTAATCATTGCTCTGAAGAAAATACAAAATATTTTTATATGTAATTAAACATTGCATTTAGATTAGCTTGTGATCTATAACTATGATAGCTCACAATAAATAATCTTGGATTGGGCCACTCGTCTTAATTCTTAAGTCTTCAGCCTACTTTTACTGATAAGGGAGCTTTATTAAATTTTATATAAATAAAGAAATGCTAATACTCTAACTATAATTTAATATTTGAGGTCATTTATATTACCTAGTTTTAATTGGAATGTGGATGATTATGAATTTATTTTGTGTTATCAAAATCAGTTCTTCTTTCCCACAGATTGAATGCCCCTATAATTTCCTGAAGGATATCTTGAAAGGAAAAGCTACTACAGTACCGGTCTAAATGAAAGTCAGATAACGACAGCTCCTTGGAAACAAGTCAAATAACTTGGTCTGGAAATAACCTGGCTTTCTCATATCAAATATAAAATTGAGAGAGACATGTAATATTAGAAAACAGGAGCAGCTATTTGGTAGCCCTAACAATTCAGACTTTTTTGAAATGAGGAAGCCACCTAGTTTCTTCTTCAACATGGGAAACCACAGCGTGGGGCTTCTAGTTGGGGTCACAATGATCTCTCAGAAAGACTGAGGTTGACTTCCATTTTCAGCAATATGTCAGACTAGTTGTCCCAAGAAATCCTCCTGTTACAGAATACCTAAGAATAGTAGACAAAATGCACATTCAAACGAAAACTACTAAAAAATTTATTGAGGAGGAGCTGGCAAAAAAAATAAGGAAAATTCTCAGAGGCCAGAATTGTCAACAAAGTACAAACGCATACAGCCCTGAAGCACTAAAACTGGCAGTCTGAGGGTTAGATTTTAACTGACCACAAGCCTGATTTAGGGCAGCATTAAAAAAAAGCCTAGGTCCTGTGCAAGCTGGGAAGTCAGAATGGAGACCTCCACAGACTGCTGTACACCCGACAGGCTTTCAGCCTTGGTGGACAGAAACAATATTATATGCTCATCATAATTCTTCCTCTTCCTGGACACAGAGGAAGACTCCATTTCCCAGGCTCCCTTGCAGTTTGTTTAGGACTGTCTGACAGCATTCCAGCCAGTAGGATGTGGGTGGAAATGACATACTCCATTTGCATAGTTGGCTCCCCAGAGGTAATGTCTTCCACACAACGAAGTTAAAAAATGTGAGAGGATGGCCCACTCCAAATCAGACTTGGCGTGAGGAAAATAAACCTTCATTTTCTTAAGCCATTGAAGTTTGCGGGGTTATTTTAGCTATATATTATTGGTCAAATCATCTTGATCGTTACAATAATTGAACCAGGAAAATGAAAACTGGCTCTACAGAAAGAAATAACAGGAATATCTGCCCTCAATAGAATGTGATGCTAGAATTATTACTTATAGATGTGGTGAAAAAAGGCCAAGAAAAAATTAGTTTAGAGTGGCCCCAAATTGTTAAAGTCCCCAGGTATATTGTATATGAAATGCAAATTTTCCCTCTGGAAATAAACTTTAAATCTAGGATGACATATTCTGAAATATACGATCCAGGGTTATATTATAAATAAAAATAACAAAACACAGATGGAAACAAAACACTATGCAAAAGAAAGCAGAAACAACTGCAGAAGCAGAAAATGCAAAAGCTGCAAATATTAGAATTATCACAGAGAGATTATAAATGTTTATATAAATAAAATGCTATATTAAAATTATAACTAAAGAATAACAGAGTCTCTAACTTTACCATGCACTTTTGGAGAGAACCAAATATAATTTCTAGAAATAAAAATGTAATAACAGTGCAGAAACTCCAGATTAGACACTAATTAAATTCTGAGAAGAGAATAAACAAATTGAAAGATATGAAAATAATATTTAGAATGTAGCAAAGAGAGAAAAATATGGAAAATATAAGAGAAAGGTTAAGAAATTTATAAGATAGAATCAGATATTGTAAAATATGCTTATAAAATTTGACATCGGTGTTTAGAAACAGAACCAAACAGAAATTCTAGAAATGGACTTAACAGCAGAATAGACATAATTAATGAGAACTAGTAAACTGGTGGGTAGGTCAGAAGAAATTATCCCAAATAAAACTTGGGGAAAGGAAGAAGCAACATACAGACATGAGAGTAAAAGATTGAGAAGATGCAGTGAGACAATACAGTAAACACTAAACTGGACTTCTAGAAGGAGAGCTAGAGAGAAGGAGGGAGAAGGAATATTCATATATAATGACAGAAATTTCCAGAATTGATAAAAGTTTCCTATTCTAGATTCAGGACGGGGAAAACATCCCAAGCATAACAAAATAAATAAATAAATCTACAGTCAGACCCATCCAGGGAAACTGAAGAATGTCAAATATTAAAAAAAAATATATTTTAGGGGCTGACTCCGTGGCCGAGTGTTTAAGTTCGTGCTCTGCTTAGGTGGCCCAGAGTTTCGCTGGTTCAGATCCTGGGTGCGGACCTAGCACTGCTCATCAAGCCATACTGAGGCGGCGTCTCACACAGCAGAATTGGAAGGACCTACAACTAGAATATACAACTATGTACTGGAGGCTTTGGGAAGAAGAAGGAAAAGAAAAAGAAAGAGTGGCAACAGATGTTAGCTCAGTTGCCAATCTTAAAAAAAAAGAAATTAAAAAGTATATACATATTTTAAGAGCCCAACAGAAAGGACAGAACACCTACAAAGGACTTACTTTTAGACCACCCACGTATTTCTCAATAATGGAAGGCAAGAGACAGTTGGACTAAACTTTCAAAGTAGAGAGACAAAATAGCTTTCAGCATATACCCAATTAAACCATATTTCAGGAATTGGGGTGAATTAAAAACATTTTTATGCAAATATTTACTAAGAGTGTTACCACCAACAAATGCTCATTAAAGAAACTTCTAAAGAATGTGCTTTAAGAAGAGAGAAATTGATCCATGAAGAAAAGCTAAGATGTAAAAATGACTTGTGAGGATAGAAAATGGTAAACAAATGAGTAAGTCATTGAAAGCTTGACTTTACCAAACAATAACAATGTACAATTGATGGAATAAAAACTAATGACAAGGGAACTTCTGTTTTAGAAGAGGTCAGGACAGGAATGCACTGTTGCTACAAAACTGGACAAAGCCAGATAAATTAGAAATATCATATTTTCAAAGCATCAGAGAACTTCAGAAGCAGCAAACTAAAATTCCAGAAAGAAGAAAAACTCTTGTATGTGAGCAAAGATTTTTATCTTTCTTTCCCCTATGGGTATTTTCTGATTCTCGGTGCTTGCTGAGGATCTGGCCACATCAGTCAGAGCCTGGGCTATGGAAATGAGACACTAGCCAAACTCCCAGCGATTCTGCAGGACTCGTGTGACAAACTGGAAACCTGAGGCATTTCAAATGCACCAACGCTCTTCCTCACAGCATATTTGCTAAGTTTTGGTGCTGTACAGGAAGCTAGGGAACTAGGCCAAAAGCTTCCAGAAGGCAAAGTGAAACCCCCAGAAGTCTTGTGGAAGTGACCTAACTCAAACACACTGCTCTGCCTTCGAGGAAGTTGCCGTATTTTTGCAGCCATGTAAAGTAGGAGACTGGAGAGCTGGCTGAGATCTCTGAAGGGCATAGCGGAATTGCCTGCAGTCCTCCAAAGCTGAGGAGGCAGACATCTAGCAACTTAGAATCAAAACCGTATGCAGGGAGAGGGGGGCACAGACTCTGAGGAAAAGATCTGCATCCAGGAGATTTATTAGTGAGAGCTCTCAGAAAAACGCTGTTAAGGAGTGAAGCATGAGTGATCAGAGGGAGAAGTAAAACTGAGAAGCAGTTGCAAGAGAGGCCTTAGTCAATTCTGTAGGAGCTCTGGAGCTGGGATGGTCCCTCAGAGCTGTCCCAAACCCAGGCAAGGGAGCTGGGCATTCCTCCACATTGACCTGTCCTTGAATGTAGTTGCCCCTGGGTAGGAGCCATAAACTTGGGCAAAGCAGCTTGCTTTGGCCAATGGCCATGCCAAGCAGGAACTCAGCTGTGAGTTGGCAACAGTCAATGTTGTTCTTGGAGATATAATTGCTGTTCATTGTCTCTCTCCTCTACTGATCATTTTAGATTCACCCTTGGCTAGCACCTCTACTGGTACAGGCGGTTTACATGGTATGGTCACACAAACACCAATTCTAAGCCTCTGTTCACCGAATCTTTCTTTGGCCATGGCTGCTGCCCTTATCCATTTACCATCAAAACTGGGCAAAGAAAACAAAATCAGATCATTTGTGTTCTAAGTATATTCTTTTCTATCTTCATTGTGTAACAGAAACTCTATCTGCTCTTAAGAATTAGAGTCAATTACCCTTGCCAATCTAGTGACTCCTTGTCTTGCCTTTGGGTCTCTTGGAATGAAGAACGCAAAGTGATCAGGCAGCAACCATGGAATAAAATTTCACAAGAATCTGGCTGTGTCTCCTGATGGAGGCATTCCTCCTCTGGGAACCAGGCTTTCTTACAGTTGCAGGTTCAGGAAATATAAAATCCCCATGTATATCACCAAGAGTGATGGTAAATGAAGCCACTCCTATTACCAGTCCTTGGTTCTAGTTCTAGTATTCTAACTACTCAAGATAGACCACTTTACATGGATGCTAATTAGGGTAGATGCCGTGTCCTGGAGGATGGTGCCCTATCTTTGCAGAGTACCATCTCCAAGCAGGCACTTTGGTTGTACCTTTAAAAATCCATTCCATTGCTCTATCAGGCCAGTGGCCTCTGGGTGGTATGGGAGGTGATAGTACCCGTGGAGCCCAAGTCATGAGCTCACTGTGGCACTTCCTTTGCTTTAGAGAGGCTCTTGGGACCAGGCATGTTATATCACATACCTTGTCAGTGAATCAAACAACTGCAAACCCTCATAGAGTGATGCTGGCTAAGGCTCTGCAGGCAAGTAAGACAAACACATATCTGGAATACGTGGCAATTCCAGACAAATCACGGACTTCCAAGATGTAAGGAATTTGATGTACTCAATTTCCTACCAAGGAACTATTTGGTCTCCTCAAGGCATGGTACCATACTGAGGTACAACCCTGATCTCTTTTGCTGGTAGGTAAAACATTTAATCACCCGTAGTGAACGGGAGCCCACACAAACGCCATCCCTGTCGCCATTGCTATTTCATGCATGAGCTCATCGTACTAGTGGCAGAGTGGTGGATAACAGAGATTGGCCGACATCAACTGTCTAAGTATTTCTGCCTCTTTTGTTGTTTAATTCCTGCCGTGTCACTTTTCAATTTATTGCCTTTCAGCTCTGAATGCCCCCTACAATATATGCCCTGTGACAAATAACAGATTCCTTTAAGATTTTATCCTTTAAAATGAGATCAAGCTTAAGCTTTCTTAGTACAGAATGCTGGAGGGAACTTACAAGAGGAAGAGAATTTCTGGAATTCTGGAAGTGTGGACACGAGGACATTTAATAGAGCCTACCTCAGGCCCAGCACATCTTCACTGCATTGCCTCAAAGCTATTTCAATTTTCACACTCTGCCATAATGAGCCCAAAGAGAGCAGGTTCGTTTTCTCACTGCACGCTGGTTCACTACATTGTTGTTATCTTGCCAATTGGATCTGTTGAGGAGGATGTGGCGTGTACCTTGGGAAACTGTCAATACCAGAAGGAGATAAACCCTGTAATATTTCTTGGGTTCAGCATCTGGTGAAGTTTCTAGGGGTTCAGTGGCCTAGAGAGTGCTGGGGTACCCCCTTGAAAGAAAAAGTGTTATACCTAGCTCCACCTAACCCTGAAGAAGAATCATAATACTTAATGGGCATCTTTGAATTTTGAAGGCAAAGGTCACACATGTGAGTGTTCTGCTCAGACTCATCAAACAAGTAACTCTAAGCCTGAGTGTCGTGGGGCTTAAAGCAAGAGAAGACTCTGTAGCAGGTGTGAGCACAGTAAAATTTGTACTATCAATTGGATGTTATGACTCAGCAAGCCTAGTAATATTTAAACTGTCCAGGGCAAGGAGGGCACTGTGCAGACCCTCTGGCCAGCTCAAATAGGGGAATCGCATTGCAAACCCCCACACAACAGAAGCAAAGCCATTGCCTCTTCTGGAGACAGCTGTTTTCACAGAGAAACAGTGCCTGCTTGCTCCTGAGCCTGCCTATCTGACCAGAGAGCACCAGGAGACCTTGAAATGTGTCATGAACTGTTTTTTAACTGATCTACCAAGTCTTAGTTGAGCACGTAAAGCAGCAATTCACAACCAAGTGGAAACAGCATAGAAGATAACAAGCTAAAGCAAGTCTTCAAAGCCCAAGTAAGTTGAACGAACATCTGGCTCAGATGCCTAGAGTGCCTAATCCTGCTGCATTGCCCCTTCTCCCTTAGTCCATACTTAACAGCTTTATAAGATTTCTGTATGATCAATTAGCCATGAGAAAAAATATAGGCCTGGTTTACAGAAGATTCTGCAAGAATTACAGTAAAATGGTTTATGTTCCTACAATAGAAGTACTCAATGATCAAAATGAAGGAACAATAGCTATATGCATCAAATAGATTCAACTCAAAAAGTAATTCAGCGGCTGTCCCCATGGCATAGTGGCTAAGTTTGGCACACTCCGCTTCAGCAGTCTGGTTCTCAGGTTCAGATTCTGGGCACAGACCTATACCACTCGTCAGCCATGCTGTGGCAGCAACCCACATACAAAATAGGGGAAGACTGGCACAGATGTTAGCTCAGGGCAAATCTTTCTCAAGCAAAAGAAGAGTCTGGCAACAGGTGTTAGCTCAGGGCAAATCTTCCCCAGCAAAAATAAAATAAAAAGGTAATTCATTGAAATATAAGTTGTAGAAGAATACATTCAGTGTGGCTCCATTTATAAAAAGGTCCAAGAGGACAAAATTAAAAGTTAAAATACTTAGAGATATATGATAGAAGGGCAAGGAATGACTAAACCAAAATATAGAATATGTAAGAATTTGTAAGTTTGGAGTGGGGAGAGGAGGCTGGTAATTCTGTTAGAGAAACCTAGAGGGCTTCAAAGAAACTGGTAATGTTATGTTCCCTAAGCTTGTGATGGGTATTAATCTTATATCATTCTTTTTACCAGTGGCTCTCAATCCAGGCTGCACATTAGACTCATCCAAAGAGCTAAAAAAAAAAAAAAAAAAAAAAAAATGTAAAACAAAAACTGATGCTCTGGCACTGATTTAATTATCCTGAGGTGTCTGGGTACCAATATTTTCAAATGCTTTCCAAGTGTTTCTAACGCATAACTAGGTTTGAGAAACATTGTTTTGCACTCTTAATATATCTTTTGTATGTATTTTATATTTCATAGTTTTTTAAAAGACCAAAGAAACAGGGAATAAAGCAATTCTCTCCCTAGACTTGCTCTGAGGTATTGACCCAGTTTGCTCAGTGCTTCCTGGCAGCCAGGTCACGTGTTAGTTTATCGGCCTTAGAGACAATCCATGTAAACACCCTCATGGGGTAATGACGATTCCCAGCTGAACTCAGGCAGCTCTATTTGCTCTTTCTCTTCAATCACCACCTCATCGGCAGATGACTTCCACCCTAGTTGGCAAAGCTCCCGTGTCAGAAATACAGGCATTTTTGTTTGTGATTTTTATTCTGATTCTTTATGTTTCTCTGTTGTCTCTTACTGCTTCCTTTCTCTGTGTGTTTATGCCTCGAGACCTGATCACTTTGGCTTTCGTCTTCTTTCCTTCCTGACAATCCCATTGGTGCTTTCTTCCCCCACCTTCCCTTTATGCAAAGATCTAAACACTGACTTATGTCTCTTCCAAATGAAGGCGATTATTTTTAAAAGAAAAAAGGAATTGAAATTCATTAACTAAGGACATTGTCTTCTCAATTGGTGAAAGGAAAAAAAAATTGGTGAAAGGCCAGCCAAGTGGTGTAGCAGTTAAGTTCATGCACTCCACTTTGGCAGCCCCCGGGCGGGGTTCACCAGTTCAGATCCTGGGCACAGACCTATGCACCTCTTATCAAGACACACTGGCGTCTCACATAAAAAATGTAAAAGATGGGCACAGATGTTAGCTCAGGGCCAATCTTCCTCAAAAAAATAAAATTAAATTAAGTAATTTTATGAAATGAGGATATTAACACTGACAGCCCTACCACAGGTTTTTCTTTACTTTTATAAATTTTGAAAAATTATACAGGAGTGGAATCACTAGCAAAGTTTTTAAATGTCACTTCTTAAGTGTAGTGCTTTAAAATCCCTAAGAAACAGTATATTTTAAATATCCCTGAATCTGAATCAAAGATATCAAATGTGTAGAAATGAAAGTATGATCATTTAGGATGAAAGCTAAGTAAGAGAGCTCAATAAAATCAATACTAGCTTTATTTTTATCTTGTAAGCAAAGTGTGAAAATTCAAGCAAATAACACATTGGGGAAATTTAAGACATGAAACATTGCAAATTCCCGTTACTGAATGTGAGATGCTTAAATGCTAACATATGCCCAGAATAATTGCAATTTTTCACCAGCACTTTAGAGAATTATACTGGGACATAGCAAAGGTTTTTGTTATGCAAGATATTGCAAATGAAGTGTTTTTCTAACGCCTTTGAAGGGCCACTTTTTCACCATATGTATTTAATGAAAATAGAAAATAGAACCTTTTCTAAAATATCTTTAAATTTTCGGATATTTTAATTTTTTTCCAGGACTACAAGCATCTTGAAAAGAAGGAAATATACTAAATTCATTCAATTATTTATGACATTTTCCAAAAGATTTTCTCAATATATTTGTTAATAGAGACAAAATTTAGAGAACATAATTTTCCAAACAGCATAGCCTAAGAAGATAGAAAAATGTTGGTTGCCAAGGAACGAACATTAGAATCATTATGTAAAAGTAGTTAACCTTAGAGATAAGACTGATTCATTTAAGTATATTCAAAAGATTCCTAGCTTCCAGGCAGGGAACTTGTGTAGGTCAAAATAGTCTTTTCAGGAAATAAACCAAGATTAGGCAATTAACCTTTTAATCTATTTAACAGTTCAAATTCCTTTCACTTCAAAGTTATTCAGGAAGCACAAAGATAATAGTTGAAATTTAAAAGAATGTTTGTGAGAGAGAGAGAGTAGGTGGGGTGTATGTGTCTGTGTAAGAACAATTTGATAGTCAAAAGTAAAAAAGACAAAGGCTATGTGAGGAGACATTAAAACACTGTATATTTTTTGTATGAAGGTTGAATTTGAGGTCATTATTATTATTCTTGTTATTTCTGAGGAAGATTTGCCCTGAGCTAATATCTGTGCCAATCTTCCTCCATTTTTTTCTTTTGTGAGCATGGTCACTGACAAGTGGTATAGGTCTGCACCCAGGAACTGAACCCAGGCCACCAAAGTGAAATGAGCCAAACTTAACCACTAGGCCACTGGGGCTGGCCCAAGGTCGTTATTTTTGTACCCCAATAGTTTAGGGTGGTGATGAGGATTATATCTTGGATTTTTTTATAGGAAATATGCATTACATGTGGATAAACAAAAATACTTACTTAATTACCAACAGAATCCAGTTAAGATATATGTCCAAGGACAGCCTAGAGCAGAAATGAAGCACGCAGTGTGCTCCTAGAAGTGGGTGTAAGAAGGTGGATTTATTAAACAGATCATTATTGGGATCTTTATGCTTCTAGCCAATTGGAGATAGTTAAGTAGACCTCAAACAGCAACTTTTCAATCTAAAAGAATTTAGAAATTCCCAACTTTTCCCCATAATACAGAGAATAAAATTAGCTTAAATAGCTAAGATATTGATTATCTCACATAATATGACATCCAGAGGAAAAGCAGACTCCAAATTGGTTGATTCAGGAGCATAATTACATTATTCAAGGATCACTTTGGGATTTGTTTTTTCTCACTCTTTCTGTCCTTCCATCCTTCATGTTGTCTTCATGCTGGGTCTATTAGTAAGATGGCTGCATATTTTCAGGTTGGACCCAGATCCAGCAACATACCTGTGAAGGGAAAACATCACAGTAAGAATATCTTCCCCACAATCATCCAGCACTTCTCTTAACATTTCATGAGACAGAATGGCCATACCCTTTTCAGAACAAATCATTGGAAAGGGGTAATTAAATACCATGAGACTTGACTATTCCTTTGGGGTAGAATGGACGTTGGGGAGATAACTCCAGTATTCACTATATACTTCAGCACATATGGCATTCATTATTTCATTTATTTAACAAATATTTCTTAGGTGTTAATTTTGAGTCACTAGAGATACAGTAGTAAACAACGTAGTCACTGGCTTTGATCTCAGTAGCTAACAGTCTAGCTGAAAAGTTGGACATTTTTAAAATTTGGGGAAGAACTGAATGACTAAACTTTTAAAAATATTATTGGGTCTAACAAAATATGTACAAGATCTATGTAAAGAAAACTACAAAACTCTAATAAAAGAAATCAAAGAACTAAATAAATGGAGAGACATTCCATGTTCATGTATAGGAGACTCAATATTGTAAAGGTGCCAGTTCTTCCCAACTTGATCTACAGATTCAATGCAATCCCAATCAAAATTCCAGCAAATTCCAAAATCATTTGTGGACATCAACAAACTAGTTCTGAAGTTTATATGGAGAGATAAAAGACTTAGAATAGCCAACACAATCTGAAAGGAGGAGAATAAACTCAGAGGACCAACACTACCTGACTTCAAGACTTACTATAAATCTACAGTAATCAAGACAGTGTGGTATTTGATGAAATAATAGACATATAGATTAATGGAACAGAAAAGGAATCCCAGAAATAGACTCACATATAGTCAACTGATTTTTGACAAAGGAACAAAGGCAATACAATGGAGCAAAGGTAGCATCTTCAACAAATGATGGTGGAACTACTGGACGTCCACATGCAAAAAGAAAGTGAATTTAGACACAGACCTTCACAAAAGTTAACTCGAAATGGATCATAGACTTAATGTAAAACACAAATTATAAAACTCCTGGAAGATAATATAGGAGAAAATCTTGATGACTTTGCCTATGAAGATGACTATTAGATAGAACACCAAAGGCATTATCTATGAAAGAAATATTGATAAGCTGGACTTCATTAAAATTAAAAACTTCTGCTCTGCAAAAGTCACCATCAATGGAATGAGAAGATGAGCAACAGGGAAAAAATATTTGCAAAAGACATATCTGACGAAAGACTATTATGCAAAATATATAAACAATTCTCAAAATTCAGCAATAAGAAAACAAACATCTTGTCTAAAAAATGGGCCAAAGACTTCAGAACACACTTCATCAGAGAAGATATACAGCTAGCAAAAAAGCATTTGAAAAGATGCTCCACGTCATATGTCATCAGGGAAATTCAAATTAAGAGAATGAGATACCATCACACACTTTTAGAATGGCCAATATCCAAAACATTGGCAGTACTAAAAACTGATGAGGATGTGCAGCAATAGGAATGGAATGCAAAATGGTGCAGCTAGTTTTAAAAGACAGTTTGACAGTTTCTTACAAAACTAAACATGTTACCATACAATCCAGCAATCACGCTCCTTGATATTTAGCCAAACGAGTTGAAAACTATGTCTACATAAAAACTTGCACACAGATATTTATAGAAGCTTTATCCATAATTGCTAAAACTTGGAAGCAACCAAAGTTTCCTTCAGTAGGTGAATAAATGCATAAACTGCAGCATATCCGGAAAATGAAATATTATTCAACACTGAAAAGAAATGAGATATCAAGCCATGAAAAGACACGGAGGAACTTCACATGCATTCACTTAGTGAAAGAAGCCAACCTGAAAAGGCTATATGCTGTATGATTTCAACTACGTGACGTTCTAGAAAAGGCAAAACTATGGACACAGTAAAAAGATTAGTAGTTCCAGGGGTTGGGGGGAGAGAGGAATGAATAGTCAGAGCACAGATTTTTAGGGCAGTGAGACTTTTTTCTGTATGATGCCTTGGTGGATACATGTCATTACACATTTGTCAAAATGCACAGAATGTACAACACCAAGAGTAAACCCTCATGACTCCAATGTAAACTATGGACTTTGGGTGATTATGACATATCAGTATAGGTTCACAGCTTGTAACAAATGTACCACTCTGGTTTGAGATGTTGATAGTGGAAGAAGTTGTGCCTATATTGGGGCAGGGAATACACAGGAACTCTGTACTCTCCATTCAATTTTTCTGTGAAGTTAAAACTGCTCTAAAAAATAAAGTCTATTCAGGGCCAGCCCCATGGCCTAGTGGTTAAGTTTGGCACACTCCACTTCAGTGGCCTAGGTTTGGTACCCAGGCACAAACCTATGCCACTCATCAGCAGCCGTGCTGCGGTGGTGACCCACATACAAAAAAAAAATAAGCAAGATTGGTACAGATGTTAGCTTAGGGTAAATCTTCCTCAGCAAAAATAGAAAATAAAATAAAGTCTATTAAAAGATACTATTAGACCCCTAATTAGTGGTAGAGTAAGAGGGTCAAATGTGTAGAGGTAGGGGGCAGTCAGGGAAGGATTCCTTAAGGAATTCACCCAAAGGGTGGATAAGAATTACCAGGCAAAGAGGGTGGGCTACCTGCGATGGTGGAAGGAGAGAAGGGGCTGGCGCATCTCTGGCTTATGCTTATATTGTCTCTCCATGTCCATCTACACTTTCTTCTCAGGTGGTAGGATGATTGTCTATATTCCATGTGGCAGATTCAGACACAACAACATGGAGAGGAAGAAGAGATAACCATTAAAGAAAGTTGTTGAGCCCAAATTATTAGCTGGCCATGTGCACCCAAGATAAAGCTGGACATGTGCACCCAATGTAAAGATACATTTCCCCGCCTTCCTTGCATTCAAGTGTGGCCATCCATTTAAACTCTGAACAAGTGGTACAGATACAGAAACACTATATGACAGCTTCTAGGAGCATTAAGAGAAAGAGTACACGGACCTTTTGCCTCTTCTGCTTTGTCCTTTTTCCACCCTGCTCCTAGGTCAGAGATGCCCCTATGGACAATGTGGTTGAGGGCATTCATGGTGGAACAAGAAGATAGGAGAATCATGGGTCCCAGCGACATATCCCTGGAAACCCTACTCGAACTTTGACGTAAGAGAGGAATAAACTCTTACTTAAGCCAGTGTTATTCGGCTTTCTGTCACACAGCAGATGTTAACTACAACTAACTTAATAAGAAATGACCTCGGGGAAGAGAAGAATTTGGCGTATAGCAGGAGCTGAAAGGAGATCAATATGGCTGGAGTAGAACAGGCAGGAGACTGTGCGAAGTGTTTCATGATAAGGCAGGTATCATGTTATTCAGAGCCCTATAGGCCATGTTTGAAAACTTGAACATGATCCTAAGAGCAATGCAAAGATATTAAAGAGTTTCAAACACAGGAGGGATAAGATAAAAATGTATATTTTTAAAAGATCTCTCTAGCTACACTGCAGAGAAAGGATTGTCGGGGTGACAGAAGTAGATATAGTGAGCCTAATTAGGAAGCCATGGAAGACATTCATGAGAGAAATGTGTTAGCTTAGATTCAGGAGGTAGGAATAGAGACAAAGAGAAATAGGCAGACTTGAAGGCTGTTTAGAGGATAGAAAGAAAAGCATTGGTAATGGATTGGATGTACACAGTCAGGGAGAATGAGGAATCAAGCATGATGCTCAAGTTTCTGACTTGAGCCACTCAGTAGGTAGGTCACTGTGTGCTAAATTAGGGAATCCTGAAGGAAGAGTAGATAGGGAATATGTTTCCACTTTAGAATATGGTGAGTTCAACAATCCTATGAAAGATAACAAGGGAAAATGTCAAAGAAATAATATCAAATTAGATACTGTTTTGGAGGCTTATCAAGGGGGAAATTGATGGGAGTTGTAAAGCTGGAAGTCATTAATTAAGGATAAGAGTCACGTCATGAGACGAAATGGTGTGGGCCTTCGTTCTCTTAGTCACAGCGACCTGGGAGTCTCCTCATTTCCTCAGTACACAATAATAGGGTGTTTATAAAAATATCAAATTCTATATTATAATTGTGGTATGTTCTTTTGCTTAAGTAAATCTTCTAGTAAAACGTTTCTAAATTTCATTGATTTCATTGACTTACAGCTAAATCATTATCCACAAAGATTTTGGTTATAAATTCTGCTCTAGGAGGTTTGCGAGATGGATGTCACCTGGCTACTGCAGTCAGATTCCCGCTGCTAGGAGTGGACAAACCAAGCAAGCAATCCCTTCTGTAGAATTGTGTGTTACGACTCACAGAAAACGTGAAAATTTGATAATTATCACTCGCTTTAAAAATACTTGTAACTAAATCCGGTACATAACAATAAAATATTCTGACTGTTGACATAGAAAGAGGTTCATAAGTATAAAAAACAGACGTTTATGACTTAAAGCCCTTACGTTTTTGATTAAAGTAATGCTTTATGCTCTAGAAACCTTTGGCTTTACATGGGAAGTGGTAAATTCGAAGGAATCTAGGATTTGGACTCAAAGAATTCTGAGTTTGAACCCTGGGTGTGTTACTTAATAATTCTATAACTGAGCAATTTATTTAATTTTCCTGAACCTAAGTTTCTCATTAATATTTATTCCTATAAATATTGATACTTATCTCATAGGACTATTGTAAAACTTATAAATCTAGTATAGTGCCTGGTATTTAATGGATGCTTAATGAAAGATAGCTGCAATTTTCATTTATTTGCTTCTCAGATAATTTTAAGAGTAAACATTATACTTTCCACAATATATCTTTTGTAGTTAATCTATTCATGCTGAGTCTCTAAAGTCAGACTAGATTCCATTATCAGCTTAGTTAATCACAGAATCTCAGAAAAAAAACTTAAGCATCTCATGCAGAACTGTCTCTCCCAAAATAAAACTGCAGACAGAAATTTAATCCGAAAATTATGCTGTGTGTGTTTGTCCAAATTTGTAAAATGAATACAAAACAGCCCTAGATTAACATCAATAAATGAGAGGGGTTTATAAAAAGTCGAATAATTGTTTCAGGTCTTAAGTGTAGTTTCATGAGAAAGATCACGTTTTGTTACTTTAAATTAAAAACAGTACATAAATGCTATCAGTAATTATGCTGAAATATTTTTTTCTTTCTTCAGACAAATGTGGGATTTGACACGCAGAAGAGGAACTGAGATATAGTTCCATTCAAATCTCTTTTTTCCTAAACAAGTAAACTGAGACCTTCAATGCTAGGGGCTAAGATGCGGGAGTGAAGCGTGTGGCCTCTGGACCCACACTGCTTCGGTTCAAGTCTGGACTCCACTCTTGAAGGCGGCGAATCTTTGTCAAGTTACTCTAGTCTGAGGTCCAGTTTCCTCATTTCTAAAATGGGAAAAAAAGACTCATGCTAGTTTTTTGAACATTAAACAAATTAATATATGTAAAGACCTTAGAGCAGTATCTGACACCTAAGTGTTTAATAAATGTCGGCTATTGTTACTTGTTATATGATTAGTTGTTGTTATTATAAACAAAACTGAGAGACTCATCCTACTGTCATCACTCAAATCTTCCCCAGAGTGTATTTCTCAGAAAGCTACTTCCATAGAATGACAACACATGTTGCATGAAAACAACATTCATAATAAAAAGAGATCCATAGACAACTATGGCAGGGAAACAGCAGGTAAGCAAAGTTAAACAGATTTTTTCTTAGCAGAAATTCTTGGAGCCTTTCCTATGTGAAGGTATGTTACTCTCTAAGAGAGGGAAATAATGTTTAGAAATTTCCAAACTGATTTGACAAAGAAATCCTACTTTTCCCAGAGCATCCTACAGGACAAATCTCCAATGAAACACGCTGAAAATACTACAGGGTCCCACAACATTTCAGAATCTGAAGCACATTCTTTCTCACTGGCATGTAGAATGGGCTTAAATACATTTATTAAAACAAACGATTGTGTGAAATGTTAATCTTACTCTACTTAATTAACATAGTAATAGAATAACTCTTCACCTTTCCTCTTATACATACATTACCCTGCAACCTGCTCATCATTTTTCATTTCCCAAAAATGTAAAGAGTGTTAAATATTGTAGCCAAGACACAGTCTTTTCTTTTTACTTTAACTCCTACAATTGAAATCATACTTAAACATAGTTCAACTTCTCTATTTAAGCAAAGTATGTATTGACTTCAGACAGAGTAAAACAGTGACTACATGTTTAAGTGAAAGAAAAAAAGAATTTCGAAATTTAAAATTATAAAATATAGCTTGTTGATTTGTAGCCTGGAAACTGTTCCTGGCCACAAACTTATTTTTTAAAGCCACACTCATATCAGATTTTATAGAATATGTTTGTTTCAAGTAACTTCCCTTAAAAAATCCAACTTCAAGTATTTTTTTGATACAGTGAAATGATAACAGAGAACAATGGTTCCTTTACTGAGTTCAATGTAGGAGGGAAGAGAGGAAACCTGTACTGTAGATGCTTTGGTACATTTCTGACTGAATTGTGATATGTTGACCATCCATAGATGCAGTTCACTTGAAAAGTTAGGTTTAATCTCATTATGTTCAAAGTCGATAGGAAGCAAAGAATGCTGCGTTGTTCTAGTAACTAGTAAGTTAGTAAATTGAAAATTGACCCAGGCTGTGTTTTGTTGATTATATGAGATAAGCTGGCTGATGGAATTATGGAGAAATAGCCCAGTTCCTTAGTTCATATCTAAAAATCGACATTGCAATCAAGCTATAAATAAAACCAGATTGTCTTCCATTTTTCCTCTTATCAGAGTTTAATACTAAAACCAGGGGTTTGTGAGAATCTGAGAAACTACTGCCTAATTCAGAGGGACCTAAATCATCTTTGCATTACCCTTAGAAGATCCTCATTAATAGAAAATTAATATATGGCTGTATCAAATGACCATTGCATGACAAATATGAAAATCCATTTAACCACCATATAATGGAACCTTGACCCGTATGCTTATGAAAACCCATATATCTGAACCAGTGATTTGAATATACAAAGTACGTTGATGAAACTTCCATTGTTTTAAAGAAATTTTGTTTTGTATATGAACAGGCATATTGCTATTTACTAGTGGTTTTAGCAGTTGTCAAATGGCTGCAAGCTAGTTTAAAAGTTTTTACACGTATGTATACATATTTCGCTTACTCTGATAACTTCTTTAAAAAAATTATCCCAAATTGGCCTTTATATCATCCTGCACTTTTAGAGCTAGGAAGAACCTTAGACAACATCTAATCCAAGTCTATCTTTTATAATCGATAAATTCAAAGACAGAGAAGATTGCATAACTTGTCCACCCTAGAATGCAAGATTCCCAAATGTCAGTCCCATTTTTCACATCTGTAATTTAGACTAATAGGTCCCTTTTTAATAAATCCCATGCTATCCACTGTTGTACTTAAGTTGTTAGAGGAAGAGAAATACTGGTTGGTTACTCAAACATATAAGTTTGTGATTTATGCATCACTCTAAGCTCAGAGTCCTGTCTTTAGTTTTCAGATTTAAATAGTCAGGGTTTTTAGACCATCCAGTGGTCACCTCTTCAGAGGGAGCTTCCTTCTCTCCTAATAGAAAGCAGCCCTCTCCTCAATAGCAATACCCCCCAAGTCACTCTCTGTCCTTTTGCCCCAACTTGGTTTTTTTCAGGGCATTTATAAGTATGTAGATTTTATTATTCAAAAGACTATTTTGAGCCTTTTTGTAAATGTCTCCTGATGTACGTTTACGAATTTCTCTAGTAATGAATCCCTAATATAAACTATCATCATTATTATTTTATACAATGTTTGTTCAGATTTTCTCACAGCCTTTATCATTTTCCTTGCTCACCAATCCTCTTTGCATATCAATGTTCCTTCTGAGATTAATTTTCTTATTCTTCAAATACATTCCATAGATATTCCTTTAGGAAGGAACTCTTATAAAGTTTCTCACTCTTTGAAACATCTTTATTTCATCTTCCTTCTTGAAAAAAAATTCGCTGGGAATAGGATTCTAGAATGACAATTTTCTCTTAACATTTTGAAGATAATTGGCCTGGCTTTCTCAATTACATTATTGTTTGTTGTTCTTGAGAAATTACCTGTCAATCCAATTGCAGTTCCCTTATAAGTTCTCTCTCTTTCTCCCTATTTTTAAGATCTGTTCTTTTTCTCTGGTAGTCTGTATTTTCACCATGTCGGTTCTAGGTGTGGATTTTTTTTATTTACCTTTCTTGAGATTTTGTGGGGGAGGTAGTGCTTCTTGAATCTGGGATTAGGTGTCTTTCATCATTTTTGGAAAATTTTGAGCCATTAATCTCTTTAATTATAACTCCTTCCATTGCCCCTCTTATCTTCTTCTGAAACTTTAATTAGTTGTGTGGTGGAACATCTCTCTCCATTCAATGTTTAGGCTACATTTTCTCTAATTTCTTCAGATCTATCTCCTGTTTACCACTTCTTCTAACTTTGTCTAATTGTTGTTTATTATGTCTCTGAATTTTATTTCTAAAATAAATTAATTTTTTTAATTCTAAAAGTTCCGATTGGTTCTTTTGCAAATCAGACTTGTCAAATTGGTCTATCAGAATTGGTAATTTAAAAAATTTCTCATTCTACCCCAAGCAATAACCACTATGTAAATTTAATTTTAAAAAACTGAGTACTAATTCACAAGGTGGTTATATTTAACAGCAGATATAAGTTTTTCCTTCTTCATAACTTCAACGTATCTCTATTTTTAAGACAGTAAATACTTCAAATTCTGTATATGATAATTTCCATACCAGCAGTTCATTGTTTCTAACGACTCTCATTGATGAGATTTGTTTCCTTGTACGTTTGGTGATTCTTGATAGTGAGCCCATATTCTGGAAGTTTATCTGTGGGAAGTCTCCGACTGTCTTTACAGTGCATCCACTCACAGAGTGTTTGCTTTTCTTTTGCCGGTTTCCTCTCTCCACCTCAAGACAAGAGAGGCAAATATCTCTTCTGACTACCTTTCAAAATATTTATTTAATTCCTCTACTGAGGGTGTCACTCTTTGAGTTTCCTGTCTTTTTCACAAGGTTGTCTGTGCCAAGCGTCTGCTCTCTTTGCTCCAGGATTTGTCTCCTGAACTTTGAATAAGTGGCCGTTTAAATCTAGGTTCTACGGATTCCAGAACATGGGAAACCCTACCAGACTAGCAATCTGGTTTCTCCAACAAATAAATTAATGGAAAAGAGAGTGAGATAAGCCCCATGCATTATAAAAGATATACAATCAGTGATAATTTGGATTTTATTTGGATTCTAATCTTAAAAAACACAGAAAAAAAGTCAGACCATTGAAAATATCTGAACACTGACTGGATATTGTTTGATATTAAAGAATTAAGTTCATTTTTCAGGTGTGATAATGGTATTATGGCTATGTTTAAATCAAGAATCTTTATCTTTTAGAATAAAAAACTAAAATATTTACAGATGAAATCATATAATGTCTTGATTTGCTTCCAGAAAAATCCCATGTCTGGAGGGGGAATAGCGGATAGAGATATAAATACAATCAAATGAGTCCTGAGTTGCTAATTGGTCCTCCTGGATGATGGATTCATGGGGTTCATTATACATTTCTCTCAATTTTTGTGTATATTTGAGTAAAAAAAAAGAAAAGAAAGAAAGAGGGAGAAAGAAAAAAAGAGAAAAAGAAAGCTAGGCTGTCAGCATCTAGGGATTGGCCAATATACCTAAATAGCCAAATCTCAAAAACTGGTTTACACCTTGCAGATTTATTCTTTCCTTTTGTTCATGGCCTCTGAAGAACTTCTTTGCTTTCAAACCAGTTCATCCACATGCTTAACAAAATATTTCTCATATTATATCCAGCACTTCCAGGTATGATGTCCTGGGCAGCACCTCACTTACTGTCTGGGGTGCTTTATTTCAGGAAACAAACATCTCAAACGGAGTTCTTGATAGCCACCATCTTCGGTTGCTCAACTAGAATCTGAAGACCCTGACCTGGCCTTTTCTCTCCCTCTCATCTTTCCTTCCATCAATGACCACGTCCTGTAAATTCTACTTCCTAAATTTCTCCCTTGTTTGCGCCCTTGCATCTGGAGATGTGCACTGTTATCATTCTCGTCCAATTCCCTGTCTTTTCTCACTGTCACCATTGCAAGTCTTCTCACCCGTCTTCCCCCATTCAGTCTGGTCCACTCTAATCCAGTCTTGAAGAGATAATTTAGTTCATCTTTTGATGCATGAAAACTACATCATATCACTCCCCGGCTTAAAACTCTATTTACGTTACTGTGACCTGACCATAAATTCTAAAATCCTTAAATGACCCTGAGGACTTGCATAAACTCACCTCTAGCCAAAAACCCCAGTTTCATCCTGGGCTACTCTCCTTATGTTTGTTCTCTAAGATCCAGTCAGATGAGCCTTGGTTTTATTCTTTGTGCTAAGCTCCTCCAAAGCTCAGGGCCTTTGTATGTGTTATCTTCTGCTAGGAACATCTCTTCTTCCATATCAACAAGCTACTGGCTTATTGTTTTGGTCACACTTAGCATCACTTCCTCAAAGAAAGATTTCCCTAACCCCACACTCATGTGGGGAGCCCTATAGCACATTTCTATAGCAGTAGAGCCTCATCTCAAATAAAATCATTTGATCAATATCCATCCTCTTCACTAATTTGTAAGATTCAAGACAGCAGAGACCACAATTTTCTTGTTAATTATGCCATCTCTAGTGTCTAGGACAAAGATGTCATATGATACATGCTCAGTAAAAGTTTAAAATCAATAAACGTCAAGCACTATGCTACTTGCTACAGGTAGAATGGTGACAAATACAAACACAATCCCTGCTTTCAAGGAGCTCACGGCTGGGAAGTTGAGTAATAAAACAGGAATTTACCCTATAATAAATGTGGCAAGCAATATCATAAAGGGAGTATAGCGTGCAATGCTTTTTTTTTCTTACTTTGTCAATTGTTTTCTGGGGCCAGTGAGGCAACTACTTTGCAATTTACTTCACTCTATGAATTAACGGTCATGACAATCATTACAGTTGACACCAAAAGACTTGAAGGTCAATATTATTAAATCCTTTGATGCCTTTTCTATTTGAGGTAGCTTTCACCTCCACACTCCATGTGAGTGTTGTATATATGACAGTCCAACCATACAGTATACTTAGAATTAACTGGTCTCACCATTGGTGACTAATAGGGGATAACATTGGTGACGGGGATGTTACAGAGGCCAGTTATAGGACCTAAGACATGTCTCGGGTTGGTTTCCACGTGGAAGATTAATAGTCATTCAGTTGCTTTCATGATTTTTGTATCTTCAATTTGATTGAAAACTTGCTCACTTTGCCATGACTGGCACACATTAGTGGCCAAATTAATATTTGCTGAATAGATGGATTGAAGTTCTATTAGTTTCACACTATAAATACCCCCCGAGAACAGGTGAACTGGATTCAGTTCTCCTCTGTTGTTAAGCACTCCATCAATGAAGAGTGTGCTGCCTGAGGAGCAGAATTTGGAAAGTGTTTAATCCTATGCTGTTGGCACAGCACTTTTACTGTGTTCCAGTACTTGTGTTCTTCTAGCAATCTTAGAATCAATAGTAGGAGGGTTAATTCTGGAAACTTCTCAGTCCTTAAACTGAAACTGACTGCTCTGTGATGAAAGATGTCACCTTCATCTATTTATTTACCTTTTAGGGAACAATGCTTGAGAGTGTGTATTTTATATGTATAATGTCTATAAATTTATAACCATCTTTGCACATGAACAACAGTTTCTCGTAGAGTTGTTCAAGTTTTTCTTGTTTGTTTTCATAGAAAATGTGTGCCTTAGGCTCAGGACTTTTATTTTTTCTTCCTTCGTGACGCCGTTTAGAATAGTGAGGATGTTTGCCATTATAAGAGGATTCCAACATGGACTTGTCATAAGCAATTGCATGCAATTTGGTTGAGTACGAGGTTGTGGGTGTGGATTTTGTCCTTGACGTAGTGTCTCTGCTAAATTACTGACAGTAGTCTGTGGTTGTTCTGACTATTCAGGAATATCAAGCCCTAAAATATATAATACTCTTCTGTTTGATGTCTGGGGCACCCACAGAAGTTGCAGTATATACTTTCTAATTTATTCTTTCTCTTTCAGACAATTTCTTGTCTCAAGTCATATCTGTTATTTCCTTTCTCATCTCTCTGTTTCTTATTTTCTGCCTTAGCTGTATTTTCTTCCCCAAAAGGAAAGAAGTTTTTTCTCTTCATGTTTTTCATTTGTCATTCCACAAAGAACAAGTACTATGAGATAATGTTTTCCAAGAATGATCTAAGAATGAGTCCATGGTTAAACTGATTTGAACCAGGTAACTCCATCCCTCCTGCCTTCTTTTATGTGAGCTTCAATGGATGGTCTCATCTGGAAATCTCATATATTTTCCTAATAATTTTCTTGAATTCCTTTAGTGTTAAAATGAATATGTCTAACAGTAACACACATAATAATTACAACTTATCTTTTTCCTATAATTTTAACAGAAATTATCTGACAAGTAAGTACATGTGCACATATACCTTTGGCATTTTAAATTCAATTTGTGTCTTCTTTTCCTTAGTTTTATGAATAACTGGCCTTTTAAAAATATTTGCATAGGGATGCCAGCCCGGTGGGACAGAGGTTAAGTTCACACCTTCCGCTTCAGCGGCCTGGGGTTCAGTTGTTCTGATCCCAGGTGAGGACATATGCACTGCTTATCAAGTCATGCTGTGGCAGGCATCCCACATATAAAATAGAGGAAGATGGGCACGGATGTTAGCTTAGGGCCAATCTTCTTCAGCAAAAAATAGGGGTATTGACAGCAGATGTTAGCTCAGGGCTATTCTTCCTAAGAAGAAAAAAAAATCTTTCATAGGGGGCTGGTGGGTGGCTGAGTGGTTGGGTTCACACGCTCCGCTTGGGTGGCCAGGGGTTTCACCAGTTCAGATCCTGGGCACTGACATGGTGCCACTTGAGAGGGCCCTGCTAAGGTGGTGTCCCGTGTGGCACAGCTGGAGTGTGCAATCATGTACTGGGGGCTTTGGGAAGAGGGAAGGAAAAAAAAAGAGGATTGGAAACAGATGTTGGCTCAGGTGCCAATCTTTAAAAAAAAAATATTTGCATGGCACTTTCCTAACTTCAGAATCAGTCTTCATAATACTTGCTGGACCAATGCATATCAAACATTAACATCACCTGGGGATCTTGTTAAAATACAGATTCTGATTCAGTAGGTCTGAGGAAGGCCTGAGATTCTGGATTTTTAACAAGCTCCCAGGGAATGCAGATGCTACTAGTGCTCCTTGAATGGCAGAGTTCTAGATAGTAACAGTCACAAAAGAGCAAATACTTTGACTTCCTGTTCACACTACATCTGTTTTATCCACTGTAGTATCTATTGCATGCTTGGTTTTCAATAAATATTTATTAAGAGAATAACGAGCTCCCTGAATCATTCACACAGCACTGTAAGAGATTCATGGCAAGCTATTGTGCCCACTCTACAAAAGTTCTGAAAAGTAAAGTGCTTTGCCTATGGATTACATAATAGCAGAACCATGGCTTAATCTGACCGTCCAGTTTCTATTAACGAAGGACAGTAACTGCTCCACTTCCAAATGTCTGCTCACTTATTTTTCTCTTGAAGATGCCTGAGGTTTCCAGTGATTTTGCTGTGTTTAACTGCATTTGATTTCCATGAGTTGCAGATGAAGCTGTCTGGGAGGAAGAAAATTTATCTCTGAAGTGCTTCTATATCCATTCATGTGGTCATGTATGAATGCCCTTGTGAAACTCTGTGTGGTTTTTCCCACAGACCAGTGGGCCAATTGCTCTTTGGATAATAAACTTTGGGAATATCGTTTAGGACGGAAGAAGATTTAAGATTCCAATTAAAAAACAGGATTCTTTTAGCATCATCATATCACTCCTCCTAAAAGAATTCGCAAAGTACCAAAATTCAAGGACATAATCATCTTGTTAAATTTGGAATCACAAAGACATTGTAATCAGGAAAGAACGTGAGGCTGTTCTGTCAAGATTGTGATTTAGGAGCTGCTATTAGTAGTTTCTGAAGTAGTGCGAGTAAATCATTTTCAAATGTTGGAAGCCAATTAACTGTAATGAAATATAGTTGGATAACAATTAGTAATTCTACTTCAAAGTATAGTAATGGCTAGAAAATAAACTTTCCAAAGAAGCACCTTCATTGTGCAATTTTTTAAAAAACCACTTTAATTGTCAGGTCCCTTTTGAGTTAAGGTGTTCTAAATCATATTTTAGCAGGAATTCTGACAGCTGGGGAAAATCCACCTGCTGAGCTCCTACCTTTTAATTACCCAAATAAAGAACAAAGGAGAAAGCATGGCAAACTTGAACAAAAAAGATGAATTTAAAGTGAAGAAAGATATTACTCATGTATTCTAAGATGAATTTAACTCTTCCATGTATGCGAGAAGAAAATCACATTTATTATTTACAACTCTCCCTATCCTTTTTCCTTAGCTCTCTTTAAGAAGAACAGATCTTAAGGAAACTCATATGCCCTGCTGAGTAGAGTGGCAAGTAGAGATAATTTTGGAGAATGTAGCAGAGATGAAACACAAGAAGAGAAATAAACCATTGCTAAATTCTTCCAAATAAGAAAAGGAAGTGTAGCCTAGGAGAGGAAGGGTGGGGTAGCCTGGAGATTTAAGTTGTGGAAACAGATGTGACAGCTGCCAAAGACAGAGAGTAGAGGTTGCTAAAATGGACTTAAGAAAGTTTTTGTAAGCCCCATTTCCATCCAATCCACAGTTTCTCAATCTGAAGGTATTCACATTTGAGACTGGATAGCTCCTCATTGTAGGACGTTCGAATGCATTCTACGGAGTCTAGAAGCAGGTGCCAGCTCCTAGAGACAATAGCACTCCTCTAGTTGTGACAACCAAAAATGTCTCTGGACATTGTCAAATGTCTCCTGAGGTGCAAAATCACCCTCACTTGAGAACTGCTGATCTAATCTCAAACTCTTGATAAAGGTCTACAATACTTATCTGTGCTTTCCGTACGGTAGGTATATGTGTGTAATGTTTTAATTTACTTCAGTATTCTCACTTGTTTGTTTCCTTGAATGTGTAGATTGGTCTCAGTGTAACCCAAGGCAAGAGCAGAGGTTTCCAAGTGGGTCCACTTATATTCACATTAGCTCTTGAAGGTTTCTGTCTAAAATATTCGCCCTAAAATGCAAGCCCAGTTGCAACTCAGTTTGAATTATAATCTTAGAATTGAGTCAAAGTTGCATCCTTGTAATGACTTTGAAGGGCAAGTCAGTGGATATTGAACTGACAAGGTGTGATGACAGACCACATCAAATTTAGAATAAGATTGTGGAAAACCCTCCTCAATCACTCCTTCAGCTTTTGACAGGTAGAAGAGTTAAGACTGGCTGTTTCTATTGAAAGGACAGATGCACACAATGCTATAAAAGCTTACTCTAATGAAATAATTCAGGAGAATCCGCACGAAATTCTCGACTGGAAATTACAGTTTAACTCAACCTTTCCATACATGATGTGTCTTAATAAATTATGTTATTTCCTGGAAAAGAAAGATCAAAGAAAGATCAAGTATAAGCAGATGTGTGCTGGTAAGTGTTTAATAAAGGCTATCAAAAACAAAAAAACAGAAAAGCACTGATTTGTAACATACATTTGCCTATTTCTCATGGCAAGTGTAAATACTCCTACAATGGCCAATTTCAACCTTAATGTTGTTGCTGACATCATGTCACTGAAGTCAAGCCTGGAAATAGTTGCACACAGCTGGCTTTCTTGAGTCAATAGGTGCAGGCTCAGCACGACACTGGGTATGAAGCATAAACGTTTGAGCTGGTTCAGAGCCTTGCTCTGCTTTGCCTGCACAAAAATTATCCTTTGGAGAGAGAAATGCATGGAGGCTGTGGGGTATATTATCAAATTAGTTAAAAACACTGTTCCACTAGCATCCTTGCCATTTCAAAATCTTTCCCTTTGATGTCTCTTTTATTTTGTAGAATAATTTAGCCACCTTTATCACTGAAATCTCTGGTTTGTTATTATCTGGCACAGGCTGACTAGAAATGCTGGGGCTTGGGCAAATATTTATTTTAGGTATGTAACATTTATATTTAGTATGTTACATGCTTAAAACACCGAAACCTGAAAATACACACATCCATGGGCTGTTGCCTTCTGAGTCATGATTGGAACATGCCCCTGGGTATTATATTGGTATATCAAGCCTCACAAATAGATGAGTAACAGAGATGACCCAGGAGTTTACAGGATTCCAGTACTATAAATATATGGGAACTCAATGCCCCAAAAGTCTATGTCTGTAGAAGAACGTTGCACTTCATTCAAAAGAGCTTAAGAAAAGATGGAGAGATGTGTGGATTCTTTTTTATTTTTTTAGCAGTAATAAGTAATATAAATTTTATTAAAGATTTTCGGGGAGAAAGAGGATTAGGGCTTTGCATCAAACACCAAATCACTAACAACTTGCTTAAAAATCTTTAGATTTTTTCTTCGTCTTTCCTTTTTTTTAATTTTAATTTTTATAGCAGTAACATTGGATTATAACATTATATAACTTTCAGATGTACATTATAGTATATTTCAAATTCAGTGTAGATTACATTGTGTTCACCACCCAAAGACTAATTAGAATCCATCACCACACATGTGAGCCTAATTACCCCTTTTGCCCTCCTCCCTCCCATCTTCCCCTCTGGTAACCATCAATCCGGTTTGTGTTGCTATGTGTTTGTTTGTCGTTGTTTTTATCTTCTACTTATGAGTGAGATCATACGGTATTTGACTTTTTCCTTCTGACTTATTTCACTCAGCATAATTCCCTGAAGGTCCATCCATGTTGTCACAAATGGCCAGATTTCTATTTCTTATGGCTAAGCTGTATTCCATCGTGTATATATACGACACCTTCTTTATCCATTCATCCCTTGATGGGCACCTAGGTTGCTTCAAAGCCTTGGTGATTGTGAATAATGCTGTGATGAACACAGGGGTGCGTGTATCTTTATTCATTTGTGTCTTCAAGTTCTTTGGATAAACACCCAGCAGTGGAAAGTCTAGATCATATGGTAGGTCTATTCTTAATTTTCTGAGGATACTCCATACTGTTTTCCATAATGGCTGCACCAGTTTGCACTCCCATCAGCAGTGTCCGAGGGTTCCCTTCTCTCCACATCCTCTCCAACACTTGTTTCCTGTCTTGTTAATTATAGCCATTCAGACTGCAGTGAGATGGTATCTCATTGTAGTTTTGATTTGCATTTCCCTGATAGTTAATGATGTTGAACACCTTTTCATGTACCTGTTGGCTGTCGGTATTATCTTCTTTGGAGAAATCTCTGTTCAGATCTTTTGCCCATTTTTCAATTGAGTTGTTGGTTTTTCTGTTGTTGAGCCGTATGAGTTCTTTGTATATTTTGGATATTAACCCCTTATCTGATATAAGGTTTGCAAATAGCTTCTCCCAATAGTTAGGTTGTCGTTTTGTTGATGGTTTCCTTTGCTGTGCAGAAGCTTTTTAGTTTGATGTAGTCCCATTTGTTCATTGTTTCTTTTGTTTCCGTTGCCCAGTCAGACATGGTATTTGAGAAAATGCTGCTAAGACTGATGTCAAAGAGCGTGCTGCCTATGTTTTCTTCTAGAAGTTTCATGGTTTCGGGTGTTACATTCAAGTCTTTAATACATTTTGAGTTGATTTTTGTGCATGGTGTAAGATAATGGTTTACTTTTGTTCTTTTCATGTGGCTGTCCAGTTTTCCCAACACCACTTATTGAAGAGACTCTCCTTTCTCCATTGTATGCTCCTGGGTCCCTTGTCAAAGATTAGCTGTCCATAAACGTGTGGGTTTATTTCTGGGCTCTCAGTTCTGTTCCATTGATCTGTGTGTCTGTTTTTGTACCAGCACCATGCAATTTTAGTTACTATAGCTTTGTAGTATTATTTGAAATCAGGGAGTGTGATACCTCCAGCTTTGTTCTTTTTCCTCAGGATTCCTTTGGCTATTAGAGGTCTTTTGTTGCTTCAAATAAATTTTAGGATTCTTTGTTCTACTTCTGTGAAAAATGTTGTTGGCACTGGATTCTTATATTTATAAGTATGTGTAAACATTAGAGATGGGTTTGCCCTGAAGGATTTTTGTAGCAAGATTTGGAAGGCTATGTGGAGTGCAATTTGAAGAATTGGAAATGACTGGAACAAGTCAGAATGAACAATGTATGAGCACATTGGCACAAGGAACTGAAAAAGCTTCAGATTCCCCAAAGCCTGGACAGCTCTTGCAGATCAGTGAAGCCAAATCAGAAAGAAGAGGGAGAAAAGGCAGTGCTTGTCCTGAAGGAATATAGGGTGCACACAGCCCCAGGGCAGCCAGCTGATGTAGGCCTACCTCTGTGACCAGAGGAGTTTGGCTTCTTGACCACTGAGGTTCCCAGGATGGATCAGTTTCCAATCCCTGTCCAAGGGCTCCTCAGAGCCAGCCAGGGCCCTCAAATCTGCATTAAATGTGGTGAAGTATGATACAACAAGATCACCACGCTCACCCAGGCACTGTTCACCTACAACCAGACCATTAGGCTGACAGGAAAAGTTTAAGAAGTAATCCAGTATACCTAACCTTTGGGAGATGGAAATCCTTCCAGCCTTCATTGTCAGAAAGTCACTCTGAGAAATATCATCTGGTCCCTACTGAAGGCATAGGTGGAGCTAAGAGCTAAAGTGGGCAGTTGTTACGCTCAGTCCCATTGAAATTCTAATACCAAAGGATTTGCCTGAGTCCCAAGGTCAGTTTGTACCACATAATAACATCCTTGGAGGTTTCAGTGATAAAGTGGGGAGCAGTTAGACCATTTGTCAGAGTAAATAGTGCAACCCAGTGTAAGGAAGATTAAGAAGTTTTTTTCCTGGGGGCTGGCCCCATGGCCGAGTGGTTAAGTTTGCGCACTCTGCTTTGGCGGCCCAGGGTTTCACCAGTTCAAATCCTGGGAGCAGACATGGCACCACTCATCAAGCCATGCTGAGGCAGCATCCCACATGCCACAACTAGAGGGACCCACAACTAAAAATACACAACTATGTACTGGGGAGCTTTGGGGAGAAAAAGGAAAAATAAAATCTTTCAAAAACAAAAGTTGTTTTTTTCCACTGAGGAAATATGATGAAAAAATATTTATGTTTCAGACTTAAAATTAAAAATACATCTTATTGCAAGTTACTATACATAGGCACACTTGCAGCAACAGTTTTAGAAAACAAAACTTACTTATTTTCTGATCTATTCTATTTCAATGCAAAGTCACTGGTGTTATCCACTACATTGATTTCAGGATTCATTAGTGGATGAATACCTTCATTTTAGAAACTACGTTGTATGAAACCTCCTGTTTCCTGATGAATTGATCTTAAGGCTAGATATTTCTACATAATAAAAGACTAGAGATACCCAAAGAGAAACATTTTGAAAGGTCAGAGACTGGTGGACCAACTCTAGAAATGAGAGAAAGAATTAGCAAAATTGGATAGACAGAGCAGAAAGGTGGATGACGTAACATCTACCATTTTAAGAGGCACTTTGAGAAAAGATTAGAGATGATTAAAATGGATTTAAAGAAAGTTTTACCATATTAGTACAGACTAATGTGGAGTAAAATTCCATACTATTCTTTACTGCTTTTAAATTAGATACTTTGGCACCATAAAATCAATGTATTGGGCCACAGCCAACATTTTTAAATATAGAATAGAAAAGAAAAGAAAATATCAGTGTGCATGCAGGTAAGACTATTTTGTAAAAATATTGTTTTAGTTGTACAATCATACGCATGCATGGGTGTTTGCATGTGTACTGAACTACAATGTAAAATGAATTCTTGGGGCCGGCCTGGTGGTGCAGTGGTTAAGCTCCCATGTTCCGCTTCTCGGCAGCCCAGGCTTGGCTGTTTCGGATCCTGGGTGTGGACATGGCACTGTTTGGCATGCCATGCTGTGGTAGGAGTCCCACAAGTAAAGAAGAGGAGGATGGGCACAGATGTTGACTCAGGGCCAGGCTTCCTCAGCAAAAGGAGGAGGACTGGCAGTAGTTAGCTCAGAGCTAATCTTCCTCAAAAAAAAAAAAAAAAGAATTCTTCACTGAAGGTTGGAGTCAAAACAGTTTGAAAGCCGCTGCCCCAGGATACTCGAATATGTACCCCAAGAGACACAAGTGTGGACAGTAGCATTGTAACTTTAAAAAATTAGCAAAACTGAACATCGTTAGACAAGAAAATGGATAAACTGTGGCATTTTCATGTCATGGAATACTAGATTGCAATAAAAATGAATACACTATGGCTATACAAAAAAGCCTGATGAATCTCAAAAACATAATGCCAAATGAAAAAACTGCTCACAGCCGAGCAAATACAGAATCATTCCACTTATATAACATTCCAAAATAGTCAAAACAAAGAATACATTGCTTAGAGATGCACACAGATGTGAGAAAATTATGAAAAAAAGCAAATGGGTAGTAAATACATCAGAATGTTGATTATATCTTGGAGGAGGAAAGGACACACGAGGCATTCGGGAACCGTGCTTGTTCCATTTCTTAAGCTGATGTGGAGTGTACGTGTGTTTGTTTTTGTTATACTTTAAACTATATATCATGTTACACGCATTCTTCTGTATGTATGATCTATTTTATAATAAAATTTTTTACAATGAAATTATTGCTGTTGGAACAACATCCTTTTAATGAATAATGGAAGAATTATTGGTTTTGAGTATTTATTTTTATCCAAGATCTTAAAGAATACCTCAATATTGGAAGACATTTTCAGCCATTTTGGGATGGGATGTGGTTCTAATTGGATAGTCATACCATCTACAGATAATAATTTTGTTTTCTCCCTTTTGCTGCACTTCTTTCCATTGTTGTTTTATGTCAAATTGTTTTGTCTAGAAGTTCCAGAAAAGTTAAAAACAAAAGACATTTTTTGAAATAAAAAATAAAGTTTTTTCTTTTATTTTATATTGTAAAAGAAACGGTATTTCACAATTGAGTATAATGTAGGTTATTCCTTTAGGAAAGCATTATTTATTATAAGATGGTATTATGGGCTGAATTGTGTCCCTCCAAAATTCCTATGTTGATGTCCTTTCTCCAGTACCTCAGCATGTGACTGTGTTTGGAGACAGACTCTTTAAGGAGATAATTAAGGTAAAAGGAGGTCTTATGGGTGTGTCCGAATCCAATATGACTGGTGCCCTTATAAGAAGAGGAGAATAGGACACAGACCTGCAGGCACAGAGGAAAGACCATGTGAGGACACAGCAAGAAGGCAGCCGTCTGCAAGGCAGGGAGAGAGGCCTCAGAAGCCAAGCTACCAACACCTCGATCTTGGACTTCCAGACTCCAGAACGGTGAGAAAATACGTTTCTGCTGCTCAAGTCACCAAGGCTGTGGTATTTTGTTATGGCAGCCAAGCGAGCTAACACAGATGGTATATTCTTTGGTCTGAAAAATCTAGGCTTGAAACCCGGTTCTGGAACAAACTAGCTATGTGATCTTGACCATGTTGCTTGAGCTCTCCAATATCTGAGTTTTAAAGGATCAATAATAATACCTACTAAAGAGAAGTAATGAGAAAATACGCCTGAAGTAATCACAGTAAATTTAGCAATTATTAAAACTTGTTGGATTTTTGTAATGTTATTTCAAAACATCTCAAAATGCTTAAAAATATCTCTACAATGAGGTCCAGTAATTTTACCCAATAGAAAAAAAATGCAAAGATACATACCACAAAATATTGATCACAGTGTGGTTTATATTAACATAGAGTAGAAATAATCCAGGTATTTAAAAATAGGATCACAGTAAGTAAATTGTGATGTAACTACAGATAGAATATTTTACATTTATTCAGAAGCACTGTGATAGTATTTATTATACATTAAATTAAAGCAATAAAACTGTGTTACAGTATGACCTTAACAAAATAAAATATATCTAGGTAAAAGACTAAAAGGAAATAGAGTATGCCAAGATATTAATAGTGGTTGCCTTTCACTAAAAGTGCAATGGGTGGGTTTTTTCCCTATTTTGGGGGTCTTCTCTATTCTCTAGTATCTTACAATGAATACAAACTCCTGTAATGTTAAAACATTAAAAAATAATTTCGATTACTTTACCATTTTTTAATATATGTAAATATAGATATTTTTGTATATAGATATAGATCTATCTATCTACTAATTTCAGTTTTAAAAGGAAACTCAGAGTTAAAAACAAAATTCCCAATAAAGGCAATGACATGGTCTCTATGTCCTTCCAACACTTGAAAATGTGAGCTCTCCAAAGATAAGCAGTATAGGTTTAAAAATCTCTTTAAATCCCACAGGACTCAGCTCAGTGGAATAGAATGAGTGGTTGTTAATAAGTGATTGAATATATGAATATTAATATGACTGAATATACGAGTAAACAAGTATTTGTGGTATAGATCTGATAAAGTACTAATTGTAAAGGATTCTTATAGCTTGCCTGTCACAGGGAACTATTAATCCAAAGGGGCATGTTTAGAAAAGGGATAGATTATGCATGTATTCTCCAGTCTTTTGAGATTTTAAACAGGCCTCAATACAAATTAATATTTTCTAAGATTTTTGTAAGATTTATAAATTAGTTCAATGCAGAATATATGTACACATATGAACTTTTTCAAATGTTGAGTTTTTTTTTTTTTTTAAAGATTAGCACCTGAGTACATAGTTGTATATTCTAATTGCAGGTCCCTCTAGCTGTGGCATGTGGGACACTGCCTCAATGTCACCTGATGAGCAGTGCCATGTCCGTGCCCAGGATCTGAACCACCAAAACCCTGGACCACTGAAGTGGAGCGTGCAAACTTAACCACTTGGCCACGGGGCTGGCACCCAAATGTTGAGCTTTTAAATGACTGTGTGGGGGGACTGGAATTGGCCACCCCAAGATATGTCTCTTTGGCATGAGGATTATTTTGGACTGGTTACTTTTAAAAACTGCAGACATGAGAGGAACTCTGAAAAGTAGAATTTACTTGCTCTTTTTAAGAGACATTTACATTTGTAAAGGAAATCTCCATCTGTAAAGGTGTCTCCCTCTCTGTACCTGGAAGAAGGAGGGATGACCTTATCTCTAGAAAGTCTTAACAATGTGGAAGGCAAGGACTTAAATCTACATAATAGCCGAACTTTTGTTTGCCACACCCCCAACATCTTCCTTTGCCTTTGGCTGAGGATGGTATTTAAGATGAGGACCTCAGCCATTTGGGGGAGTTACTCAGTTTTTCTGGGTCTCTCCCATGTATACATGTTATAGAGCTTTGCTTGATTTTCTCCTGTTATTCTGTCTCATGTGAATTTAATTTGTAGCCTGGCCAGCAGAAGAACCCAGAGTGGGTAGAGGAAACATCTTCCTCCCCTACAACTGTTTAAGACAGAAACATATCACTGAATTTTACTATGTCAGTAACATATCATGCAGTGATAGCAAAGTAAATAGAAGAGAAAAATAAAATATGAAATGAACTGCAATTTTTAAGAGATTTGCATCACTCAAGGTATGAATCTCGTATAAATCTGGTGATAGTGACCAACATGTGATACATTCTTTTAGTTGATGAGAAAGTCATTCTAAAGAGATTGGGGAAAAAATGGATTAAATTCCTCTGTGGGTTAGATTTTCTTTGTTCCACGGCCATGCATTTACCAAGCTCTTACACTAACAAACATATGCTGTTATTCACAAGAGGAACTAGGTAAAAATATATGATAGGTTTGCACAGCATCTTTCCCATCACGGGAAAACAATTTAGATTATTAGCAACAAATGTCTCAAGGAGTATGACAGATTATAAAGGAAATTCAAAAGAATTATACAAATTATTTCCTCTTGTTTCTGATCCGTGTCTTATTGCATTGGGTAGAAGGCCTAAATCAATGTCTAAAAAAGAATAATATTACTATTCAGTTGGCAAGTATCAAAATTTTGATCCACAATTTCTTGATGACAGAGAGAAAAAAGAATTCTTATATATTGCTAGTCTACATGTAAATTGGTGGCATTAAATATCTGTGGCATTGTGTGTTCAATTCAAAATGCATGTAGCTTTTGACATAGCAATTTTACCTCAGATATTTTGTGTACAAATATTATGTGCATGTGTGAAATTATAGACACATGCAAACTCACACAAATATTCACAACAGCAGTGCTATGGTCTGAATATGTCCCCCCAAAATTCATATGTTGAAACCTAACCCCCATGATGATGGAATCAGAGGTGAGGCCTTTGGGGGGTGATTAAGTCAGGAGGATGGAGCCCTAGCTAATGGGATTAGTGCCCTTATAAAAGAAGCTGAAGAGAGCTCCCTTGCCCCTTCTGCCATGTGAGGATACAAGGAGAATTCTGCAACCCGGAAGAGGACCCTCACCCAACCATGCTGGCACCCTGATCTTGGACTTCCAGCCTCAAAACTGTGAGAAATAAATTTCTGCTGTTTATAAGCTACTCAGTCTGCAGCGTTTTGTTACAGCAGCTGAAGTTGACTAAGACATGCAGTTTTATAAAATATTAAAAATCATTGAAATGTCTATTAATATAAGATGAGTTAATACAATATGGTATCCCCATTCACTGGGACACTATGCAATCAAAAAGGATGAGAGAACTCTCTCTATATTATTATAGATGTAAGATATATTAAAAAATGATGAAAGAAAAAGCTCCTATTTGTACAAAGAAAAAGAATATGCATGCTCACCTGAATTCTGTAGATACCTCTAGAGACATGCAAGAAACTGGTGATAAGAGAAATCTCTGGAAAGAAGAACACAGCAGCTGGGGGAGAGAAGTGAGACACAAACTTGTTCTTCACTGTCTGTTCTTCTGTGCTTTTGACTTCATATCATGTGCATGTATTGCCCATCCAAAAACAAAGTATAGTTTAACTGTGAATAACTAAAGATATTAGTGATTATCTTATTTTTATAATATGAAATAGAATGCAGATCTGTTTTGATAATTCACATGGCATAGAGTATAAGCACTGTAGGAGTTAATAATTTGGAGAAATATTTTACTTCAGGTCAACAAAATTTTATTAGGCATCTATTATGTGATAGACTCTGTTATATACTAAGAATGCTGGAGATGTAGTGGGACTTCACAGGAGGACTATGAATATTCCAGGAAGTGAGAATAGCACAAAAAAAGAGGCAGCTCTGTATTAATAGAGTCTAAATAGCCTACTGTATTACCTATTATGAAAGATATGCTCTACTTTACTACAAGATTTGAAGTATCCATAGCCAGATTTCTTAAATAATTGCATTTGCATCACCCACAAGATTTTATTAATTCCAAATGACTATATAAATGAAAAAGTATTCCTTATTATTTTTATATCCCCTTCCTTCTCTTTACCAATTATTCGTAAACATAAGATTTATCATCATGATGTGATGTTAGATCTCGTGTAAAAATAAACAAGATCACAATGTAACAGGAAAGACCAAAAGTAAGTAAATTATTTCACATCAAAACATGGCAATTTACCAGCACATTAGCACTGAGGCTTTTATGAGAGAGAAATTAATCAGAAGGAATAACATTATTGTTTATTTTTTTAAGAGTAGAAAAGTAAAAGTTGAATGGTGTGAAAATTGTTAGGCAGTCATTAGGTACATTACTAATTAAAACTCTTCCACAACTTGCTATATGAGTAAGTACCAGAATAGAATTGGACTTGGTCCATTTAGGAGTTTCCCTTTTTATGCTGCTTCATAGATGCATGGTTTTAGAGAACAAAGAATGTGATATACTAAAAATTACAAATTATTACTTTAATCATGCCAATGTTTGTATAATTGTTAACTGTCTTAAACAAATCATTGATAAGAAATGTCAAGGAATGCCTTTTGTCTCCATTTCCTCAATATTTTCAGGTTGCGAAACAGAAAAAGTCATAATTGGGATTTTTTTCCAAGTAACATTTAATGAGTTATGAAATAAGGACTATGCTAAATGTTGTCAATAAAATGAACAAATTTCTTGCCCTGATGGAGATGTCATTCTAGTTGGTGAGTCAAACAATAAATAAGGGAAATAAAAATATGATCAGATTAAGAGTTGAGGTAAGTGTTTTAAAGGAAAAAGAGCAGTTGGTAGTGAAATAGAAAAAGAAGTTTCTATATGCAATCTGTTTAGATGGTAAGAGAAGTCATCTCTGAGAAGAGGATCTTGGAATTGAAATCTGAAGAATAAAAACTTGCCCTGGTGTGATTGAAGCTTTATGACCAAGAGGTAAGTTCCCGTGATGAGCTGGCAATGTGGGGAGGGGCAGATTGTGCGAATACCTGGATTTCACTTGCGATACAGTAGGATGTCAATGAAGCCTCCAAGAACGGAGATCCTGTGATTGAGTTTTCAATACATTGCTTTTGGCTGCTTTTTGGGAGTAAGTCAGAATGGGACAAAAATGGAAGTAGGGAGAGCAATAAGGAGGTTCCTCCAGGGGTCCAGGCAAGGTGTGATGGTGGCTTGGACTAGAGTGGTAGGCACGGGAATTGAAAGTTCTGAATGTAATTTGATCAGGGTTTGCTGATGGATTAGATGTGGAGATAATGAAGAAGAGGCAGCAATCAGGCAATATTCCTAAATTTTTACTTAACCAAGTAGGCGAATAGTGGTGTTAATTACAAAAATTAGGAGGAATAAGTTTTGAGAGCAGAGAGTGGAATCAACTTCTCAATCTGAGATACGTGAAGTCTGATGTGCTGTCAGACAGCCAAGTGAAGATTCTACATAGCAAGCTGTATATACTAAGAGGAAAAGGTGGAGATGTAGATATTATTACTGGATCAGTTATCATATTTATTCCCAAAATCAGCTGACACGTCTGTCTTCCTCGCTACCATGAGAACCACCTGAGGACTGGTATATTTCTTGTTCATCGTTGTTCCCCAAATTTCTGATGCTCTCTTGAATAAAGGTATTCATGAATGAATGAATACTATGAACTTAAACCCCAGGCATGAACATACACATTTTTAATTGTACCATATAAGAATTAATAAACTTAACAATGTTTGACGTTTTTTTCATGCTGCCAAACAGCTGTGTCAACTCCTAAAATTGAGATTAAGATCTGGAAAATATTTTAGGAATCACCTAATAAAACTCCTCTTTTCACAGGTCAGGAAACTGGGGCCCAGACAAGGAATTACTCAAGGTTATAGCTGTTAGTATCAGAGTTAGAACCAGAACCCAAGTTTTCTAACTCCACAGCTGGTGATCTTCTACTGCTCTATCTTTCTGATCAAAATCCAGCAAAAATGGTTCAACTAGTTTGCATGGCATAGACATAACTAAAAGTTTCACAGAAGACCACAAACATATTTAAATTATAAACTTGCTTATGAAATAAATTCTCCTCAAAAATCACAAACGTGGATTACTAACACACCACTTTTTAATTTAGTCGCTCAAAGGACTTCATAAATTAAAGAGAAAAACACCCACATAAACACTAAATGACTAAATGTTTTTTGGTTTCCAAGGAATTCTCTCACCAGGACTTAGAGTACAGATATTTATGATGGAAGATGAAGTCACTGTTAAAAAGAAAACATTGGTTCCTTTGAATATATGGAAAAGCAAATGTGTGTCAATACGCTGCTGAGTCAATCAGACCACAGTAACCATACTGGAATACTCCACAGTGTTCTCAGACTTCTGAATACCTATTACATTCTCCCATATTAAGTCTATGTCTAAATGACAACAATAAAAATTTGTACAACATAAACATTGCCACACTCAAGAGGCACACCACAGGTCCCTTATTTCTAGCAAAGCGTTGATGAAACCTGTGTCGCAGACTATATAAATTGCCCATGAAAAATGGAACTCTTTAGTCTCACATTTTCATTTATAAAGAGTTTTAAAAAACCCAATTCTGCAAGTTCCTCTTTGATGGCCTGGAGTTTGCCAGTTTGGATCCTGGGTGTGGACCTATGCACTGCTTGTTAAGCTATGCTATGGCAGCATCCCACATACGAACTAGAGGAAGATAGGCACAGATATTAGCTCAGAGCCAGTCTTCCTTAGCAAAAAAAGAGGAGGATTGGTGGCAGATGTTAGCTCAGGGCTAATCTTCCTCAAAAAACAAAAACAGAAACAAAAATCAATTCTTCCTTCAGGGTCTAAAAACACAACAACAAATTTGGAAGTCCATGAAAGCTTATAACACACTTAGAAATAGCTAAGCCTTAGAATATTGCCATCGTATAGGGTTCTTTCAACTATGCTGGATGTAGTTTCAGAAAACAACATGGGCTCCCTGAAGTTGACCTATGTTTTATATTGACTGCAAATTCAGACATGTGTGGTACATCTGGAAGGGTAGTCCATCCGTAGGAGGAAATGAGGAGACTCTCGTGAAAGAATTAATCCAACAGGAATAGAGTGTAGATGCACAAGGGTGGTCCAGGAAGATTAGCACCACAATGAATTCAAAATGTCCACCTTCAACTTGGAACTAAATAGTGAGAGAAATCCTATGTTGTTTCGCTCTCTGGAATTCATTCCAGTCCTCCACAACAACTGTTGCAAACTCTGCCCTTCTAGAACTTCTAAATCCCTCCCCTCTCCATTTCTCTCACAGATGGTCTCACCTCCCACCTCAGGGACAATGGAAGCAATCAGGTGAAAATTCTCAACTTCCCACTGCCCAAATCAGGAAACCTATTGAGCTCCACAGCCATTCTTGACTCCTGTCCACTCCTCACGTTCTCGGAGCCAAACACCATATCCTAAAAGTTCTACCTTCTAAACAGGTCTAGAATCTGTCTACTTCTCTCCCTAATTGAAGTGACAATCGTTGTTCAAGTGCGCTACTGTAACAGCTTCCTAACTGGTCCACTCTTGCGATTGCAATCTCAATACTGTAGCCAGTAATGAAGGAGGTGAGCTCCTTCACCTTTTACTGTTATTTCAGGAGAAATGACCTCCTTCTTCCTGTTCGTTTCTCAGTTAACTCAACAATAAATCATTGACTGATCTGGATTTCACCTTCAAAAATTGTAGGGGGAGTTCATCCACTAGTTGTCTTGTTTTTCCTATATCTTCAGCTTCTTGCTCCGTATTGCATCCTTCCCAGCAGCATTTAAACATGTTCAAACTTGCCTCATCTTAAAGAAACAACTATACAAAAATGAAACAATTATTCCTTTCACCCTAGCTCCCTAGTCCCCCAGCTCCTACCTATTTTTGTCCCTTCCTGCCCAAACTAGTCAAACAAGATGTCTGTACATCTTGTTTATGTCCGTTTGCACTCTTCCGTTTACTTCTCAACCCACCCCAAATGGCTTTCAGACCAATCATTCTTCTGAAAACATCCACTTTTGTATTACAACGACTTGCACATAGCAAAATCCAACAGATACTTTTCATTCCTTCTCTTGCTTCAAGTATCATCAGCATTCAAAACTGACAGCCACCCACTTTTCCTGGAAATAACTTGTTCCCTTGGATTCCCTGACTCCATATCCCTCACACACACTTTTGTTCCTGTTTCCATGGCCTCTCCTTCTGAGCTTCCATTGACAGCACTCCATGGCAGTCGCCCTCAGGGCTGAGTCCTAGGCCATTTTTTCTTCTCCTCCTGTGTATTCTACCTAATCAATTTCACCTACTCTTAAGAATTTAATTACCTCCCACAGTGTATGGGGATGACTCTCAAACTTTATCTCCATTTCAGAATTCTCTATTGATTGTCAGACACATTTCCCATACATCGCTGAATCTCTAGTCAGAGAAAGCAACTCAAATTAATTTTGCAAAAACTGGATTTATTACCGCCACCCATTTCCAAAGCTGTCACACAATCCTTGTTCCCCACGTCAGTAAATAGAAGCACAAGTGACCGAGTTACTCAAGCCAGACACTTGAAAGTCACTTGACTCCTGTCCACTCCTCACGTTCTCGGAGCCAAACACCATATCCTAAAAGTTCTACCTTCTAAACAGGTCTAGAATCTGTCTACTTCTCTCCCTAATTGAAGTGACAATCGTTGTTCAAGTGCGCTACTGTAACAGCTTCCTAACTGGTCCACTCTTGCGATTGCAATCTCAATACTGTAGCCAGACTGAGCTTCTAAAACGCAATTTCTACTGTATATTGCCCTGCTAAGAAACCTTCAATGTTTTCACATTTTCACTACATATATCTGCTTTTGTAAATAACAGATACTGTTTTATTCATGTGTTTAAATTTTTCATATGTGAAAAAATATACTCCGTATTCCTTTAGATCTAGCATTTTTAACTAAACATTTTATTTTTAATCTTACCCTCTGCAGTTATAAGCTCCAAGGCATTTTTTCAGCTGACAAATAGGGTTGCATTGTATGACTAAACCAGGGTTTCTTTATTCATCCCTCTACGGAGGGCTATTATGTTAGTCACATTTTTTCACGGCGATGAACAATGCTGTGATTAAGTTTCTTAAAAATGTCTCTTGTGCACATGCGTGAGAGTTCCTTTAAAATAGATACCTAGAAGGCAAATCACAAAGTCATGGAGATCGCGCATTTGGAGCTTCACTAGGTGCTTGCTCATCGCTTAGGAATGATAGCCTCCAACTTTAGGACAGTGGATATCTGGACAGAAAGGGAGGGAGGAAGGCAGAAAGGATGTGGGTTTGAGATTTTAGCTGAAAGGAAACATTTTATTTCTTCAAAAACTGTGAACAAATGCAAAATACTAGACTCAATGATGACTATAGTGGTGTCTAATGTACGATTTTTTACACTATTTTGTACTTTTAGAACATTTCATAATTTCAAATTTTTTAATAGGCCGTCAATGGTTTCTCATTATCTTGGAACGAAGTCCAAGCCTTTTCCTGTGACTTACAAGGCAGTACTCAAGCTGGTTTTCTTTGGGCTTTCTAGCCTCACTGAAAAAGGCTTACTGCTCTTGTCTGACCTCTTCAAATGGGGTTTGCTCTCTGGGAGTGTACGGTCTTTGCATACTTTCCCTTTGCTTAAGGCACCGTATCATTTTCCCCAATTTCTACCACAGCCATTTACTTATTTAATTCCTTTTCATCTCTCAGATCTCAGCCTACACGTTACCTCCTCAGGAATCCTTCCCTGATCTTCTGGGATTAATTTTCCATAATTGTACTTCCCACAGCACCTCTTTACTTCTCATTTTGCAACAACTCTTACATTTGTAATTGTTTCCTCAACATCTATCTTTAGACAATAATTTATTAATTGATTTGCTTATTTGTATCTATCGCCCCCATTAGACTCTACGCCCCTTTAGGGTAGAAATTGTATCTCTCCCGTCCAAAACTATTTCCAGCACCCACCACGATGCCTAGCACATAGTTGTTCAATAAATAGTTACTGGAGAATGAACGTGTCAGAGAAACATTTGTGAATAGTGCTAGGTGTGATTGCTGGAGCCTCCAGTTTAGCTCTCAACCCCCTATAGACCTATGGGTCTAGGGCAAGAGGGATGAAATTTTTTTAAATAATAACAAGACGAGAGTCACGTTACCACAGATCTATAAAACACTGAGAGCACGAAGCAAGTCCTTGTGGCCCATGTAAGTACATGTGGTACAGGATGATAAGTCAGCTCTCTATATCTGTTGTCATAGTTGGTGTAGGATGGAACAGAGCCTGGACACACAATGGTCTGAGTCACAAGCAGGACACCAGATCTGGAATCAAACACTAGACATTTGAGGGGCAGGAGACTTCACTGGGACAATCAGAGAAGTGACCAGAATGGTAGAATGTCATGTCATAGTCAAGAGCTTGCCGTTTACAAGCCCTTGTGAGAAAGCGTCAACTCATCACAGAGTGGGTGGGGGCAGAGTCACAGAAAAGAAGAACTGTTAGTCTTATTGCTGCATTATCATGCAAACACTTGGTATTTTGTCACTGGATCACAAAATGCAGACTAGATAAGTAAAATATTTTCACAATTACATGTTAAGTAGCAGACATGAAAATCATAGGTATATGTCATTAGTTTCATCTAACATATAGAAATGTATAGCGTGTTAGATCTTTAAATAAGGGCAGATCTAAAGCAAAGAGAGGTCAAGCTTTGCAAACAATCCATGGCTCTTCATAAAAACATGTTTTCAACACCTTAGCAGTTGCTACAAATGTTCCACATCCTATGAAAATACTATTTCTGCCACATACATGTACAGAGCTGAATAAACACATCTAGAAATATGTCTCCCCCAAAACTTGATTTCAATAAAATGAGTTATTTTTGTCTGTCTGATCATAAATTACTGAATTGACTGAATTCCCACATTTTGGCTAGCTGTTTTAGTAATTCAGTTAATTATTTCACTGCCAGAATTTCATTTTTGAATATAAACCTGGCAAAGATAATTCAAACACAGGCAGTCTGAAGAGACAGCTCTTCAAACCCATCGACTCGCTCACTTCTCATGTTCTTACCCCAAGGCTGGTGTAAAATATATTCCTTTCCTGCTCCCCTAAGAAATTCCTTGGGGCCAGTTTCCTAGACCCCATAATTCATTCAAAAGCTAAAGTTATTGACAGGACAGCAGTTATATCCCAAGAGTTTCAGTAAATAATTCATTGAATTCATTCATTTGCAGAAGACCCATTCGGCTGTGAACGTGGCTCTTCTTCAAGACAGTGCAAACATTGCCTCAAAATTAAAGAGCCAGTTTAGCAAGGACCAACTACTGAGAAAGCTAAGGCAGAAAGACAAGTTTTAGTATATAAACACTGAAGTAGATTGTAAATGCCTGTTTACTTGCAAATTTATTGCTGTCTTGCAGAGCAGCATTTCTGACCACAGGGTGGGAGAGAGAGGGGGAGAATCCCCAAAGTGGGGAGGGAATAGAAGTTTGTGAGCCTACCAGCAGTGCCTGGCAATGCCCCAGGGAAGAAGCACAACTCCAGACGGCTGTTGCCTCTAGAGACATGAGCGAGGTCCAGAACCAGTATTTCGTCCATTTCCTCCTCCCCAGCTGCTGTGCATTCGCTGTTTCTCTACAGAGCCTCACTGAGTGTGAAAGTATCATTTCCAGCATCTTCCATTTACACAAGCAGAATTCTAGTCAATTTAACATTTGTCACATGAGGAGTACTGTACCTTTTGGCCAAAATAATAGCCATTTGTGTGGCTTTGGCACACTGCCAGCATTTTCACCAAACACTTCCCTCTTCTTGCCACTCCTGGCTGTCATCTAAGTTCTGACACCTATCCTCCCTGGTTACCACAGAGACATACGCTGGACCGGCCCACCTGGTCTCTAGGGTCTGGAGACTTCTGCCTCAGAGTCGCCACGAGAGCGTGGGAACCTTTAGAAAGGCTAGGAGGCCACGTGCCTAGGATCCTACATTACCAGGAGCGACGTCCAAGTGAAATTTTTGCCTCTTTACTGAACCTAACAGTGTCTGTCAAAAGTACCTGACCAATCATGCTTGCCAATATTCTGCCTTTTCTATTTTGAATATAAACCACATGAGGGAAGAAACTGTATCTTTCTTGCTCACTGTGTGCCAGAAACATGGTAGTGGCTTAAGAAACATTTGTTGAATGAATAAATGTTTAGAGGATGGGTGGATGGATGGATGGATGGATGGGCAGACACTTTGTCATAGGTCTTTGGGTCTTACAAAGTTCAATATTGTTTTAAATGAATCATCCCAATACCCCTACAAAATGGCATTAAAGATATATGCTAATCAGAGAAAAAGGAAGAAACCTTCGCTTTGACTCCTTTAGGTGCAGTTAGTGGTATAAAAGGAAGGAAGCCCATTTAAGAGCCCTGTGTTTATTAAACTCACTAGGATTCCTAAACTGAATATTATTTGCATTATGTAATCTTAAAATTTTAAATTCTAGTAAATTAATCTGTGAGCATGTTACCAGAGTAAGAGAAACCATTTGCATTTTCACTGGGATCTGCCCTGTCAATCACATCTCTAAATACAATGACAATAATTGGTGCTTGTAATCAATTTCCAGACCTCTTTGTTCCATAGACTGCCAGGTGCAGTTAAGGCATTTCATGAGTGAGACTATTGTGAAGACTCTTACAAATAATATCTTTCGCAGGGGTGGGTGCGTGCGTCAGGAAGGGGAGGGAGCTCACCCGTTTATCAGCCTTTCATATTATGTCAGTGGGGCAGCAACATAATTAGAAGTATGTCTTTGAAAATCAAAAACATAAATTAGTTCTCTTTCAGATGCCTTAGTGCCACTACCATATTAGCTTTGTTGGCATTTAGATGGGAAAGAACTTCAAAGGTATTTTATTTGCTGTTAACTTGGGGCTATGCGTAAACACAATTTTTTTTTCTTTTTTGCTGAAGAGTCCCTGCTAACATTTAATAATGTGATCCTGTGCTATGAAAAGAGCTTCCCCGGCTGAAGAACAGACATAGGCAACATTCCAGGGCAGGCAAGGCCAAAATTATTATTATTATTATTATTGTTATTATTTTACCTCAATGATACTAGTCTGAGGCAACTAGTTTCATGAAAAATGTGTGTGGACCTGCACACATATATAAACACTGCTAGAAAACTAGAAACAGTGAACACTCATTCAAGGGCCAAGGAAGAAAATGGCTAGACTAATGAATAGTACATCTCTCTGGGCTACTGGTACTTAGGAGACTGGCTAATTTAATTTGTTGGGTCTTCTTATGTTCGTCAGAAGTTACACCAAAAATTCTTTCACCTGTACAGAAAGGGCACAATAAAGAATTAAGAAACAAAATTGACATTATCACCAGGAAAAAGAAAAAGAAAACTAGTGGTCTGATGAGACATGGTAAAAGAAAGAATCTGGAAAACTGGTTGTTTGATGGAAGTTGGCGGTCATTACTCCTAAAATGAAGCAAAGACTAAGGAAACGTGGTGCTGCACGTTGGCCTTCACCCCCCGGAGAGTTCCAGGGCACAGGAGAATCTGTTCTCCTAATTCTGATCTTCACCTTCAAGATTGCAATTTCCTCCCAGGACTTTGTTTTCTGCATAAAGTTATTATCCCCTTTTGTAACAGGTCTGTTGTAAGAGTTCATTATAATCACTGCTGCTTAATTTAGCAGATGGTTGGAACTGAACAATTCTGCTCTGAGAAATTAAATATGGTTATGTTGTTTCCCAAGTCGACTTAAAAGAAATAATTTGAGATCAGGAAATGTTTCAGTTTCAGTATTAGTTCAGAATCATTGCCATAGATGGTTTATTTTCTTTGCTCCCATAGACTTGAATATCTGTGACGAAATGGGTTGGTCTTCATTTTTTTAGCTATTGACATTCTTCAATAAAAAAAATAAAAATGGGGCTGGTCTCATGGCGGAGTGGTTAAAATTCCATGCACTCTGCTTTGGCGGCTTAGGTTTGCAGGTTCGGATCCTTGGAGCAGACCTACTCCACTCATCAGCTGTACTGTGGAGGCATCCCACACACAAAATAGAGGAAGATTGGCACAGATGATAGCTCAGGGCTAATCTTCCTTACACACACACCAAAAAAATGAAAATGAAAAAATCATTGTACTCAAATCCCATGTTTACTACAGAATTCATCAAGAGCCCCAAAAGGGATTTTCCTATTACATTTGCACAGCACTGTTTCCCATCTGTTGGCAGCAAACACAAGGTAGATAGATATTATTTCTTACACCAAACTGCTAGTACACGTTAATTCCACCTCCTGTGAATACCTTACACTGCTCTCAAGATCTGGGTGATCAAATATAATTAGCATGAAACAGAGAAGCTTCCTCTAAAAACATTCTCAGAATCTCCTACCTCCAGTGAATGCCATCTACGGTTTTTCTTCAATGGCCATTCACTCGGCAGGGGGCCGTTTGAGCAGGCTCACACATTTTGAAAGACAACAAAGTGAAAAAGAGCAGATTACCATAGTTCCAGATCTGTCTCTAAGTAACAGAGTCGCTTCTCTCCACCCTAGGGGCTCTCCCAAAAAGATAGTTTTTCTAAACCAAGATGTCACCATTCATAAGGGTTTATTCTTAAATGTTATTCAACCTTTTTGAACCTCCCATTTCTCTCTTCTCCCAGCCTCCGACTGTTCCTGTGGATCTTTACTTTGGACACCACGGGAAGGAAGGGAGGGGGACATTTGAGAGCGTGCCTGGATGGCTGATTTAGTCAGGCGAGCTCATTGCCATGCCATTATGTTTTGTATATAGAAGCTTTCTTCTGAGGAAGTAAAGGATTTTAATTTCAAATAGGAAGTAAGCTTTGCAATTCCTCTGCAGAACTGGCAAATTATATTAAACAGACAGACATCTTCTGGGAGTACTGGGATTGTAATGGAAAGTAGTTAGGACTTGGTTTGTGCTTGGGTCTGCCACCTTCTAGCACTTTAGATCACTCTGTTTTAGTATTCTCTTCGTAATCACAAATTATGGCCTTGAAGATTAATGAAATAATGTATGTATCTATATCCATATAAAAAAAGTAAGGTGTATATATTCCATATATGTATATTTGGAGGTTGTTTATGAATGATAGAAATACTGTTTGTGTACAAGATATTTTTAACATTATTATTGTCAGTAACCTCTCCCTTCTCTGCAAAGAAGTTGAGAAAAAGGAGTGATAAGATGCCATCCATGGGCATCCTTGTGCCCTGCCTCAGACTGTTTTCTGCACTGCTGCTTCCCACTTTGTCACCCGCCCTGAGGAGATACAGGAACAGATGTGTGCTCCTCCCTGTGTGAGGTCAGCTAAATGCCTTGTATCCCAATCGTGAAGGTGGCAGCTACCTTGGTGGTGATAAATAGCAGCTAACCCTGGTGGAAACAGGTTTGCGGCTGGCTTCCCAAGAGAAATGTTCTCTCAGGCTGGCAGAGGGGAACGAGCATAAGTTTTATAGGGAGACAAACTCATTTTCTAATCACAATTTATCTGCTTATCTATCAACAGTTGAACCCTGGCAGTTACTCCATCCTTGTAATTCTTTTAATCTGAGTTTCCTCCTGGTAAATAAGAAAGACTTAAACTACTTTCCAGTGAGAAAACTAAGTGAAGGTTCTGACACGGTTTTGACCACTTAGTAGGTCTTCAACACATGGTATATCTTGTCTTTATCCCATCCCAAATTCTTCTATTCTTTTGGCAGCATCCAAGAAGCTACCAAGAATATATATTGCAGACCCCATCTCTCTGGACTCCCCACTCATCCCCCCAAAATCAGCATCTCCCCTAGGAAATGTATTCTGTGTTTCTTCCTATAAACTTCAATGACAGTCACTGGAAAAGTCATCCTTTTGTCATAAATTCATGTGATCCTAGGTAGCTTTCCAATTAATTCTTTATTAGAATTTTTATTGTTTTGCCAAATAGAATGAGGAGAGAAAAACCTAGAGAGCTCTTACGTCTTTTTCTTTTACACTGGAGTATTTTGGTTTAAGTTTTTTGTCTCAAACTTAGTTTCATCTGAAACCAAGGCAAAGCTTTTCATCTGTAGCCCATTCTTTAATGAGGATTTACAAACTTTTCTAGTGAGTTTTCCTGTCAGTTTGCATTTAGTTAACTGGAACTCCCTAGTGGTTACACCGAGAATACAGTCAGTTGTGTGATTCTGAGGTAAATTCCTCAAGCAAACACTGATAAAAGAGTAACGGTTATCAAAAGTTCACATGATAAATGAGTCAATTTAAATAATCAGAATTTTTGAACCATATGAGACTCTAAAAATCACTTACTTTGAGACTTTATTTTAAAACAGCTCCTATTAGGGAACATTTTCAAATGTCATGGAGTGTTCTGCTAAGTACAACACATGTATTGTTTAAATTCCACATTAGCTCAGTTTAACAGATAAAAAAACTGAGGCTATGAAAGGTTTAATAAATTTCCCAAGGTCAAGTGGCAGAGAACGACCTAGAGATTGCTGATTCTTAACTTTGGCTCTTTCCACTAAGCAATGATGTGTCCTTTTATGCAAGAGGAAAGTGAGACTACAGGCTCCTCGTTGGTTTGAAGATGGTGACAGAGTGGGAGTGAGACATTTGGGCTCCTGAAAACCTGGTTCAGTCTTCATTTTTACCTCATTGCCCGCTATGGGCTTCTGTCCTACTTTTCTTGATGGCTTTAATTTAATACTGAAAATATACAAAAATATGGTTCCCTGTTTTTTTACTTTGTCTTAATTTTCTATCTGTATTCATGTTTTCTGTTTTATAATTCTCCACTTCTATTTCCATTGTATCCTTTCTTTTCATTACATAGGATCTTTAAAATCTTCATTCCTTGTGGAATAAGTAAGAGATGAGTGAATGAATAAATGAAAGTGTAAGTAGCTCTATAGAGAAATGGAAAAAGCACAATCAAAATGAGATAGTTTAGGGCTATGAAAAGCATGGTATTTTTAAATCCCAGGTGATTCTTCTTGTCCTCTCCACCCTACATTTACCTCTACGTAGTACTCGGTAGCATCACAGTCCACTGTGTGTCCTGGAGAGGTACAGCCAGGCTGTGGCCACAGGAAGTAACCAGGGACACTCCAAGGACGTTTTCAGCAGCTTGACTTGCTCAGTCAGTTTTGCCCATTGGTTGGCTGGATTCAGGTACTGACTCAGGGTTCTTTTCTCCAGCTTTTGAGTCTCCCTCCAGAGCTTGGACTTGATGGCCGGGTAAGGTGGACTCTCTGAGCCTGTCCGCCCAGTCAAATTTTGACTGGGGCTTTCTGCTCCTTTCTCCTTGAGGCTCCATTCTTCTCCTGGTACCAGGCCTAGCCTCCAGGTCTCAAAATCCTGCTCCCTGCCCAGCAGAGAACTGCTCAAGACAAGGCTGTTCTCCCAACTAATCAGACGTGTTCCTCCATGGCAGTGGTGATTTTGTCCGTGCCTCTCCGCCATCACATGGTCTCCTCATGGAAGCAAACACTAACACAACACAAAACACAATTTTAAAAAATCCAGGAGACAAGAGGGTAAAGAATGTAGCTTAAAGTGAAGTAAAAGTCTTGTTTATATGAGCAGTAATGGTGATATGGGTACAATACACGTGGCTAACCACTTGACAGCACAGCGTCAGGGATCATCTTGAATTCAAAGAGAAAAGGCGTCAGGGATCATCTTGACTTCAAAGAGAAAAGGAGTAGAAAGGTATTGCAACATTTATCTTATCTCCAAAATGCCCCTGGTCTCCACTCCTGCCGCAATGCCTTCTCTCTCCCAGCCTGCACCCATGGCCTCATGGGGAGTTCCCTATGATCAATTGACAGAGGAAGAGAAGACTTGGGCTTGGCTTACAGATAGTTTGGCATGATATGCAGGCACCTCTCAAAAGGAGACAGTTGCAGCTCTACAGCTCATCTCTGGGACCCCCTGAAAGACAGTCATGAATGGAAATCCTCCCATTGGGCAGAATTTTGGACAGTGTACCTGGATGTTCACTTGACTTGGAAGGAGAAATGGTCAGTGCATGAATTATATACCAGTTCATGGACTGTGCCTGATGTTTTGGCTGAATGTTCATGGACTTGAAAGGAAAATGATTGGAAAATTGATCACAAGGACATTTGGGAAAGAGGTATGTGGATAGCCCTCTGAGCAGGCAAAAAAAGTGAACATATTTGTGTCCCATATAAATGCTCACCAAGGGTGACTTCAGTAGAGGAAGATTTTAATAATCAAGTGGAAAGGATGACTTATTCTGTGGGTACCAGTCAGCCTCTTTCCCCAGCCACCCCTGTCATCACCCAATAGCCTCATGAACAAAGTGGCCATGGTGGCAAGCATGAAGATTATGCACGAGCTCAGCAACATGGATTTCTACTTACCAAGGCTGAGCTGGCTATGGCCATTGCTGAGTGCCCGATCTGCCAGCAGCAGAGACCATCACTGAGTCCCTATATGGCACCATTCCCCAGGGTGATCAACCAGCCACATTGGCAGGTTGATTACATTGGACTTCTTCCATCACAGAAAGGGCAGTATTTTGCCCTTATTGGAACACTTACTTGGGCTGTGGATTTGCCTTCCCTGCAATATTTCTGCCAAAACTATCCTCCGTGGACTTATAGAATGTCTTATTCAGTATTATGTTTTATATTGCTTCCAATCAAGAAAGTTACTTCATAGCAGGTGAAATGTGGCCATGGGCCTATGCTCATAAAATTCAATGGTCTTGCCATGTTCCCCGCCATCCTGAAGCAGCTGCTTGGATAGGACAGTAGATTGGCCTTTTGAAGACTGAGTTACAGCAACAGGTAGACGGCAATACCTTGCAGGGCTGGGACTAGAGTCTCCAGAAGGCTGTATATGCTCAGAATCAGCCTGTAATATATGGTTCGTTTTCTCTAATAGCCAAGATTTATGGGTCCAAGTATCAACAGGTTGAAATGGGAAAGTCACCACTCATTATTACCCCCAACAACCCACTAGCAAAATTTTTGCTTCCTGTTCTCCTAACCTTATGCTTTACCAGCCTAGAGATCTTAGTTCCTGAGGAAGGAATGCTTACACAACAATGATTCCACTGAACTGGAAGTACAACTTCTGTATGACTATACTCCTTGTGCCTCTGAATCAACAGGCAAAGAAGAGAATTACAGTATGGACTGGGGTGATCGATCCCAACTACCAATGGGAACTGGACTACTACTCCACAATGAAGGTAAGGAAAGGTATGTCTGGAATATAGGAGATATCTTAGGGCATCTCTTAGTATCACCATGCCCTGTGATTAAGGTCAATGGAAACTGCAACAGCCCAATTCAGGCAGGACTACTAATGGCCCAGACCCTTCAGGAATGATGGCTTGAGTCACCCCACCAGGTAAAGAATCAAGACCAGCTGAGGTACTCAATGAAGGCAAAGGGAATACAGAATGGGTAGTGGGAGAAGGTAGTTATAAATACCAACTACAACTGCATGACCAGTTACAGAAACAAGGACTGTATTTGCCGTGAGTATTTCTTCCTTATTTTGTTATGGATATGTTTATGTGTGTGTGTGTGTATCAAATATCATTGTTTTCTTCCCTTTCTTATTCCCTTATCATGTAACATAAGATATATTGACTTCATATCATAGTATTTAAGCATTGTTAACTTACTTCATCGTATTTAAGTCATGAGATATCAAGGAGAGGAGTAAACGTCACCCAAGAAAGGGAAAGGGTTAGTGCACTTGTGGTTATTTGCAGGATAGTTATATCTTGTCCAGTGGAATTATGACATTTTATGTGTCAACATGACTGGGCCACAGGGTACCCAGACATTTGGCTAATATTATTCTGTGTTTGTGAGGGTGTATCTGGATGAGATCAACCTTTCAACTGGTAGACTGATAAAGTAGAGTGGGTGGGCCTCATCCAATCAGTTGAAAGCCTGAACAGAACAAAAGGCTGAGTAAAGGAGCATTTTCTCTCTCAGCCCATCTTCCAGTGGGGGCATCAGTCTTCTCCTGTCTTTGGACTCAAACCAGACTGGATCTTGTACCATTGGCACTCCTGGGTCTCCAGCAGATCCTGGGGCTTCTCATCCTCCATCATCTTGTGGGTCAGTGCCTTATAATAACTCTCTCTTTCTGTAACTCCTATTAGTTCTGGTTCTATTTCTCTGGAGAACCCCGATTAATATACTTGCTTAACACTTAACCACTATGCGTCATTATACAATTATTTATGACATCATTTATGGTCTGAATACACGTCCCCTGAGTGTAGGGATAGTAAATAATAGCTATTGCTGTTACTGGCTACAAACATAGGTTCTTTACCCACCACACAAGAGGAGCCAAATAGAAACTGGAATGCCAGGCTTATGGCAAGGAAAGAGTTTTCATTTCAGATGATATCAGCTGGGAGATGAGAGTGAGCCATTAAATTTGTCTCTTCTCCCTGAAAGATGGGAGGCAAGGGATTCTAAATGCTCCAAGGAATGCGCCTGTTTGTAGGGAGGGGAAGCCTATGGCCTTACTAGGTGGCACTTTCCCATCAGCCTGTGTTTGACCTTGTGAGGCTGCTTGAAGAGAGGAGGATGGTGAGACAAGGGAATCCACAGGTGGCTGTCCTTGGTTGTCTGCCTCCATGGTGGATGGTGAATTCTGGTGCCAGGAAGCCAGGGAGTTGGGCTCCAGGAAGCTTCAGCTTCTTGATGGTCTCTGGATATCAGTTTCCCTGTAATAAAACTTTGAAGGACCCATAACTGGCCAAAATATTAGCATGAGGCCACCTGGGCTCTGACAACGTGTAACTTTTATTTGCCCTGTGAAGTTCAGGGATACAAAGGTTTAAAAAACCCCATGTTTACATATGAATGTAACTTAGAGAAGCAGGGGAAGGGGATGGTGCTTTTGGGTTTACCCCTATATATGCTGAGTGTAATGTAGGGGAACTGATATCAGGGCCAGTATCACTGCTATTATTACCACTTAATAACTACAAAACCATCAACAACAACAGCAATAACATCCAACCCTTGTTTTACACTTAAAATATTTCAGGCACTGTTTCAAGTACTTTACATGTATTAACTCATGCAATTCTTACGAGAACCCTAGAGTGAGATATTATTATGACGCCAATTTACTAATAAGGAAACTGAGGCACAGAGAGGTTAGTTAACATACTCAAAGTTATATGGTACAGACTGCAGCCAGGACTTGAAATCCAGCAGCCTGGACGTATATCTGCATTATGCAAACTGCATCTTATGTTCTTATGTTTTGGAACCCCATGATGGAGGGGAGAAGTTTTCTTCACACTGTATTCCCTGTACTTAGTGTGTCAGAGAAGCAGCTTGGAAGTATGGTAGTAAGAAAGAAAGTACTATCCTGAAACTAGACCTACTGGATAAGAATCTAACTCACCCACTTTTAACTGTGCCCTTTGAGGCAAGTTACTTACCCTCTCTGTGCCTCAAGTTTTTCATCCTTGAAATGAGAATGACAATAGGATTGTTTTTAGGATTAAACAAGCCAATACTTGTAAAGTGCTTAAACTGGTATCTGGCATTTAGTAAGTACTCAATAAATCCTAACTTTTAGAATGATGTTAGTTTTATTTATCACCTTATTCCCATCACTCAGAAAAAGCATATCAAAGGCACTCAATAAATGTCTGATAAATTAAAGAATATATTCATTACGTCCCACATTGTACTCTTTTATCTACAACTGTGCTGCTTACTTTCCTTCCATGCATCCTTCATCACCTATAATGTATGAGGCACTGTGATAGATGCTAGAGCAACAGAGGTGAATAAGACGTGGTGTCCTTAAGACATCCAGAGATGAGTACATACTCTGACATAATACCCATAATATAGTGTAATGAGTGCAATAACATTCTAACCTCAACATTATGGGAGAAGCGGTGGTGGAGCGTCTAACTCAGCTCAGGGGGAGGTGTGGGGGAGGAGGAGGGTGCCACTACCAACAACAGTGTAGATGACCTTCTGCTGGAGCTACTTGTAGTAATGAAGGGAAATAGACTGTGTTCATAACCATTTCCCCAGGTATCAAGATAACGATCTGAGGATGTGAGTTTGTTACAGATAAGTGAAATCAAGTGTGCCTTTACCTATGGACAGAGTAGATGGCTACCTATTTATTGTATATTGAAAGACTACCAGGAAGAGTCCTCCAGCCCCCACAACTCTTATACAACTGAGACCAAATAGGTTCTGTGCCTAATGGAAAGAAAGAGGACGCTATGTCAGTAAGGAAGGCATTTGCCTGCAAGTGACTGAATGCCCAATGAAAAGTGCCTTCCAGACAAAGATAATTTTTCTCACATAACAGGAAGTCTGGCAGGTATTGGCCTTTGTTCAGCTGCTTAGCAATTCTATCAGGAACTGAGGTCCTTTTCTTTCCTTTAGGGTATTGACTTTTACTTTTATATTCATCACCCCATGGTTGCAAGATGGCTGCTCTCATGTCCAGATTTCACTTTCATATTCAAGACCTGAAGGGGAGTTAAAATGCCAGCCTTTTAATGAAGAAAGCAAAGACCTTCCAGAATTTTTCCCAGCAGACCTCTGCTTGTGTTTCATTGTCACATGGGCACTGCCAGCTGGATTGGAGCCTGGAAAAGCAAGAGACAGGAGTATCATGATTGGCTTAGACCAGGGGCCGGCAAACTTTTTCTGTAACAGGCCAGATAGTAAATATTTTAGGCTTTGAGGCCATACGGTCTCTGTTGTAATCACTCAAGCCTGCCATTCTAGCACGAAAGCCACCATAGACAATACATAAACGATGGAGTGTTACTGTATTCCAATAACACTTTATTTATGGACACTGAAATTTGATATAACTCTCACATATTATGAAATACTATTCTTTTGATTTTTTCCAACCATTCAAAAATGTATAAACCAATCTGAGCTCGTAGGTCGTATAAAAACAGATGGTGGGCCTGGTTTGGTCCATGAGCCCCTAGTTTGCTGACCTCTGGCTTGGACCAATGACAACCCATCAGCTGAATCTGGGCAACAAGCTATGACAAAGACAGAAAAATGAATACTGGATAGGCAACTACCAATGCTGTGATAAAGGGTAGGTTTAATTTTCTACGTAAAATAGGACTTACATAATGTATTTAGTGTATGATCAGGACATAATAGTTTCTTTCTCTTTCTTCTACTTTAATCTAGAATCATTGCTTATTCATAAAAGCCTTTTCTCTGCTTCATTAGAGCAGCTGGTATCCAGATTCTGGTTTTTAAGGAATTAACATTAGGAAAGTCTTTTGGAGAGGTATCTATCTTTCAATCAATGTGGGATTGATTACCTCCTGATGCCGCACTCTAAGAGAAAACTAGAAAGCCCTAAAATTATGAACTAGAAACTCTGTTCCAGTTTCATGAATGTTTCACCATTTTCTTCCTGGGCTTCCAGTGGTGAGGGAATTGCAAATGGAACCCTGGTACAGAAAAAGATATTCTGCATTCTGCTTTGGCCCCATCTCATTATACATTCTCCACTTATAAGGGAAAGAAAGAAAAAAAAAAACGATTTGCAGCAAGTGAAAAACAGACTCCCACTTTATACATTTAATTACAAAGGCAATTTCCTTTATAGCCTACTTACAGGAATACCTCTTAACATGTTGCCAACAGCATCATAACTTGTTTATTCAAAGGTTGTGTGTGAATGAGAGCTTTTTGATATTAATCAAGTAATTTGCTAGCATTGCTGGGAAAAGGAAAATGTTAGCTCTATCCTGAAAAATGAAACAGCCCATTAATCAAGGTCACTCTATCGAAGACAATTATGGGGAGAGAGAGGGCAAACAGACCTTTCAGATAAGAAATTCCTAAACTGATGAAATTTTTAATAGGGTTTGGCATAGACATCTGCACAGAAAGTGATTAAGTAAACTAACTTCAATCACCTTACAAATTATGTATATCAGGTATTTATGGATTCAAAAGTTACGTTTATTATTAATTGGAAAAAAAGTCTACTGAATTATACCAAATTCAAAAGCAAAATTCTTGCATATGGACTATTTTGTCAGTGTTCATTCATTATCTCCAGTTAAAGTTAAAAGGTGAACTAGAATAGGCATGTTCTTAAATATCCGTCTCAATTTTTGGTTCTCTCAGCAGCACATGCTTTGTAGATTGGAGATTGGGTCTCCATCAATCAAAATTAAATTCTGCAGTAGGAGGCATTTAAAACTATTTGTACAAATGTAGATGAATGGGATAAGGTTGCAAGACAAGGGATGTGAAAAATAACTCTGTTCTGAGGCAATCTGGTGCATATGGAGGGGGTCTTTTGTCCAACATGATGAATTGCAAAAATCCATTAGTCAAACATCTACAAAGAGCTAAGTTTTATAAGCCAGGCATTATCCGAACTAGTGAATAACATTAAAGCTACTGGAGAGAAAGAGAAAAAAAATGTTTCACAATATTGCCTATTATTTCTCCAATTTATTTGCAAACTTTGTTATTAAAATTAAAAATTTTAAAAAGGGTATGATGTTAGCCCTCAGGGAAATGCAAATAAATACACAACGAGATACCCACTTCACACCCTCGAGGACGACTATAATAAAAAAACCCAAGAAAATATTAAGTGTTGGTGAGGATATGGAGAAATTGGAACTGTATACACTGCTGGTGGGAATGTAAAATGGTGCAGCCGCTGTGGAAAACAATTTGGCAATTGCTCAAAAAATTAGACACAGAATTACCATATGACCTAGCAATTCCATTCCTAGGTGTCTACCCAAAAGAACTGAAAAAATGTGCTTACACAAAAACTTGCACACAAATGTTCACAGCAGCACTATTCAGAATATCCAAAAAGTGGAAAGAACTCAATAAAAAAAATAGTATGATGGAATTTTTAATCCTAAAGAAATTTTCAAATATTTTTAAAATTAGAAGTAATCATCATTGAACATTTCCAATACATTTTTACAAGACCATGTAGTGGAGAAAAATATATATATATTAATAGCAGATGTCAGAGTCACCTGTACAGGGAGGAACTGATTAGAGCAGGAACCTCGTACCCAAGCCCTCTGGAGGCCAGGCAGAAGCAGGAGTGCCCAGGACAGTGACCAACAAGAGAGGGAAGTCCTCTATGAATGGAACAGCAGCTGCCTACAGAGATGTGGCCCCCAGTTGCCAGATACTTTACCTTTCAAGAAAAGCCAGAAACCCACGTTTGTTTTTTATTTTTTGAAGACTCTAGATTCCTAAATATTTGTTCACATTTTCAAAACATATATGGAGACTAAATTCAGCCTGTAGACTGCCAGTTTTAAAACTCTGTTCTAGGAAAACCCGTGGATAATCTGCTTTCCATGCAGTAGGACAGGTCTGGAGGCCTTCGCGTAAGAAGGTAACAAGAGTTTTGAGATTGGGGTGAGCGCAGGAGAGAGCACCCCCCAAGAGATGGATCAAAGGCCTGTGGAGATAGGGAACCAGTGAGAAATTACACTTGTCAGGGGCGGCTAGAGGAATTTTAAGGACAAGGATGTTCAATATTCAATTTTAAGTTATTTGATTAAAACCACTCTACCGTCCCAAACCTTTGAAGGCAGCCACACACACAAAGGCCTATGTGAATGGTTTTGGGGAAAATCAGAAGAAATTGTGTTTCGCAACTGGTGAGTGGCAGAGCAAAAAAGAAGAAAAAGCCATGCGAGAACAGCAGAAGCGGGGGCTCAGAGCCTCAGGATGTGAGAGGCTGGTGTTCATAAAAGCTGGGGAACAGCACAAACATCCCACAGAAGATGCGGTGGCCGAACATCAGACTGAGCTCAGTTGATGCCTGGATTGCAAGAGAAAGCTTCAAAAGGTACAATATTTTAAATAGAAGCAATTAATACCAAACTCCCAGTACTGACGAAAAAAGAAACATAACAAGATGGTTGGACAAAAGCTAAAGTATTTTTGCGAGCCCATGTATTCTTACAGTTGAGCGATCCTCTCCTCCTTCCTCAGTCCGCTCACCACATAGGGATGTAGTTGGAATCGGTCACCAGTTTGGAGCAGAGTCTTTTAGATGGAAACACTCCTCAATCCTATCTGACCCTCAGAGACTAAGGGAATAAAGAAGGGGAGCAGGACGCCCCTAGTGTATTGATTGGGTCTATACCCCTCAACGCCTGCCCAAGGGTTAGACTAAAGTCATAAGATTGGGAGAAAGACCCGCTTTCCTAGTGAATGTGAACTTGGGCGAATCATATGGCCATTCTGAGCTTCTCTTCCCCATGTGGAATTTGGATTTGAGGATAATTATGTTTCTGCTGTCTACTTGCCAAATTGTTTTCAAGAGCTAAATATAAAAAATATGAAGTCTTTTGAAAACTATAAAATGCTCTGCATGCAAAAAAATATAATTGCAACAGGAAAATCTTGAGAGTGAAAGAATGAAATAAAACTCTGTCCATTCAGATTTATGTCTATGGGAAGGGCCCCACCGGCCCCAAATTCCAAGGAGCAATTTGAATGGAGTTGCCATGTAATAGGATACAACGTCACCTGGGGAGCTAGAGCCAGAGAAGAAAAGTGATACAATTGGGTGTTCCAGGGGTCACTTCATTCTCATCAGTGCTCAGAATTACTGAGTGTTGCTGCCAGTATTAGAGACTCTGTATTGCTTGATCATTTGGCTAATGCCTCCAAGATGGAATACATTTAAAACCAAGATATTTAAAGGTCAATTTGGCAATTTCTCTTATCCTGAAAATGGAGAGCCACATATCCACAATTGCCATATCTTCTCTTTATCTGACTGGCGTTTCTTCTTCAGAATCAGGACAGGGAAGTGCCCTGGATAAAGGAGTGACAGGATGAATCACAGCAGGAGCCCGATTGTGACAGGCAGAGGGGAGTGTGAAAAGAGATGCGCCGAGGTGTTTATAACAATATCTGAAGAAATGTCTGCCCTCGTCTCCTTTCGACTCTTGCTCGTCTGGATTGAAATCACTCACCTAAGGACAAAAACTTTGATCTCACTTTACTTCCTCCGCTAATCAAAAACATTTCAAATTACGCCTCCTTCCTCGTAATGACTTCCTCTCCTACAGGATCAAATGTACAGATGCTTATGTTTGCACTCATGTTTAGTTCTAGACTTCCCAGCCACATAGTGAGGGTGTGTGTGTGTCTGCATGTATGTGTGTGCGCATGTGTGTATGTATAACAGAGAGAAGGTGGACAAGGTTGGTGAAAGGGAATCAAATAGCTTAGCGAACAATCATAAAGGCTTGTAGCAAATACATTTCCTGTTATTACAATAGGAAAATGGCATGCTATTCATACTTTAAAATGTTTTTCTGGCCTATGAAGAGCTTTCAGCTAGTTACCACGTTCCAACAACCTTTAATTTCACATAGAATAGCTTCAGGTAAAATAAAGAAAAGAAGCTAGTCAATTTCTTCATGAAGGAGCACATCCAATTTGGTTATATCTACTGGAATCTTCTACATTGGACCTGCTGCAATAGGCAAATGAACATTTCATCACAGTTGCATCATGGCCAGGTCAGAAGAAATAACCAAGTAGTGTCATCAGATGACAGGAAAGGATCTTCGGAAATGGTTTAATCTACCCTAATGCTTCTGTGTATCACTTTTACTTAAACCAGTTGTGTTTGGTTAAGTATGATTCATAAATTTATCCTGAAATGAAGATTTCATGTCTTAAACCAGGGACCCAAACTGAATTGTAGTGAGATGGGAGTTTCAAGTAGTAATATTTTCCATGTATGCAATCCATAAAGAATCCATGATCAAATCTTTCCTGGCAAGCCTTTTTTTTGACACCTACACTCTACTCCAAAGGAGAGATGCTTTCACAAACTCTGGCTGGTTGGTGTTGAGCTGTGCAGGATGCAACCTCACCTAGTACCTCAGCATTTTATCTGCTACACTGGATCCACTGTGAATGTATAAGCTTAGCTCCAAACCACAGCTTCTTCATTTGTGAAGTGCAAAGGTCAAATCTAATATTCTCTCCTCCTCTCTCACGTTGACAATATGATTATGATTTCACTTTGTGGCCACTTGAGAAATAGCAGCAGACTGACTCATCTTCAGCATCACTCACAGGGCAAAATTTTGGAATAAATACAAGTCGAAACAATAACTAGTTTTATAAACAGAAGTGACAGCAAATTAACCAATGAAATTCCTTGACTCACTTAATAGAAAGAGATAGGCTTTGCTGGTATATCCACATTTTATAAATACTATCACCAGGGTAATTGGGAGAGTTAGACCCAGTGGGATACAACAAAATATAACATGGATTTACTTTTCCAAATCACATAATGAAAAATTATTCGATTAAACTTTAATAGAATATTATGTAGTAACATCAAAATATTTGGAGGCATAAGACAGTTTTTAAAAAGATAAACTTTGAAACATCATCATTCCAGGGAAATTTCTCAAACTCTTATCATCATAAAGTATAGGAAAAGGCACTTTTACATAATAGTAGTCTATTGCAAAAGAAACATAAAATATCCAGACATTAAGCACAACAAAAAATTTAAAATAACACAAAAAGAATTAAAAATATGAAAACCTATTGAGATTATTAATTGGTTCTATGTAATTCAATAAGTTGGTGTCTGCAGAATTAAAAAACTAATTATTCCTAGAGTCAATATGGCCATTACTGGCTTAATGAGATTAGAAGGGCCTACATTAAAATCAAAGGTAATCACTTGCATCCACTCCCTGTGCACATACACTCGCCTCTCCGCCCTCTACAGTTCTGGTTTTCTGGTAACTAATGATCTTTTACACTATACGAGAGAAGTGTCCAGCCGAAAAAAGGCATTTTAATTTTTTAATGATATTTTTAGTAGTTTTGGAAACAAATTAAATTGCTTTATTTCTCTCTCAATACATTTGAAAACTCATTATAGTCTCTAGTTGCTCAATAGTATTACGGAGAGAAAGTTCTCAAAGGAGTTATTTCATTTTGAGCCTTCTAGGATGGAAAAGAAAGAGACATGATAGAAAATTATTAGAAAAAGTGTTTCTAGAAGTGTTGAGCTATTACTTGAAATATAGAACTCTATTCTCTCCATCCAACTAGAGAATGGCTGATAGTTTTGTCTTCAATGAGTGATATTCCTGTCAAATCCAAAGGAGTAGGATAAAAATTAAATATATTTCAGATCAGAATAGACAGCCAGTTCTAGTCTAGACTTCAAATTGGCTGAACATTTTTCCAGGCTCTCCTGTGGTTGTATTATCCAATTTCTTATTTGTTATACTTTTTTTCCCCTACAATACAGTGGCCCAATCTTGGCAGATTCTTGAGCAACTGAAAAAAACACAGTCTCAAACTGTTCTGATCAAATTTTCCACTTCTACAACATAACTTTAATTATTGCTAATGGCAATTAACAGTAAATTTCCCATGTGTCTATCATTTGTCTGTCCACTCTGACTTTCTCCTTTTGGGAATCTCCAGAAACTTTTCCTAAATACCATTTTAGAAAATATATTAACTTCTTAGATTCCTACAGGTATTTTTTAATGACCTCATCAAGGTGTCTCGCATATTTATAACTTTCTCACTTGATCCAATGATTTTCTTGCTAAACAAAAGCTCTTCTTTCCACTCTTTGGAAGCAGATAATTAATAACAAAATAACATCAGAGAGCAGTTGTAAGAAGTTGGGAGAATGTTTCAGGAAACTTAGAAGAACAACTTCACAGAAATTTCAAATTAACAAGAACTTCAAATCTCAGGAGTACGCTAGGGGGAAAAATACATCTCAAATCAAATCTCTACGGAATAACAGCAACAACAAAGGCCAATATGTGGTGAAATGGCAGATGGAATGAAAGCCAACTCAAAGGGTTCTCTGATGGCATCCTCCAGGAAGACCACCCAAAATGACACAGCGAGAAGGTTAAACTCCTGGTATACATGTATCTTTGTCTACTGCGAACCTACGCATAATGGAGTTAGCACAATTGCATTACCATTTCAGCTTGTTCTCTCCTTACAGCGCTTGGTGGTTCCAACGCTTTGGCCAAGTTCTCTAGCAACACTCCTTCATTAAAGTGAGTTGAATTTTAAATAGTCAGAAGCAAGTTCTATAATATGGAAATAATATTTAAATTAAGTAATCATATTCCAAAGGTATATACAAATTGGAATTATTATACTTCTTACATTATCCACAGAAACACAGTTACGTTCCATATAATAGAAAGAATAACCAAGTTAGATGCATTTCCTTTCTTTGTACTGGAAATGTATACTATGTGAAAACTGTCATTACCGAGGTGAAAATATCAAATGAGGAGAGTCATTGAATCCCCAACTCTCAAATTTTTAGAATTTAGGTTTTTAAAAATATCAAATTCATCATGAGCAAATAATAGATGCAATTTTCATTTATGGCGTAATTTACGTTCTGCTCAACAACAATGTGTCAGGCTGGAGAAACAACGCCAACAAAGAAATACACGGCCTGTACCTTCACTGGTTTCAGAGCACAGTGCTGCAACCCAACTTAAAACTGTACCTTGATTTATAAAGAAAATCAATTATGCCATCACTTCCTATAGCAAGACCTCTTGATATCCGACACTTCTACAGCCTACTGTGGAACTGCACTAACTAGTTTTGTGATCTTGGTTAAATCACTGAACTTGAGGGCCTAATGTTCCTCGGGTGGAAAGTAGATGGATTTAGCTACATGTTCACTGAAGTCTCTTTTGGCTCTCACAATCTAAGTTTTTAAGATGTTTTTCATGCGTTACCTCTGTCTTCGTCTGTTTGGGCTGCTACAATGAAAGACCACAGACTGGGTAGCTCATAAACCACAAATTTCTTTCTTACAGTTCTGGAGGCTGGAAGTCTGAGATTAGGGAGTCAGCGTGGTCAGACAAGGGCCCTCTTCTGGGGTGCAGACTTCTCACTGTTTCCTCACAAGTTGGGAGCGGGGAGGGAGTTCTCTGGAACCTCTTTTATAAGGGCATTAATCCCATTCGTGACAGCTCTGCTCTCCCAACCTAATCATTCTCCTACTTCCCCAATCCCTAATACTGCCACCTACGGGCAATTAGGTTTTCAACATTTGAATCTGGGGGGGACATAAACAGCCAGACCAGCACGACCTGCTTAATCTTCATGATCATCTGCAGTGAGAGGGGTAAAGAATGTGATTTGTAGAAGATGGAATAGCTAGAGAAATGCCAATGGGGGTGAGAAACCTCATCTCCAGACTCGAGTTCAGTGCCAGAGTGCTCACATGACACAGGACATGTGAGCACAGGACAACATGGGGACAGCCTTGCTGCCTGCTAGCTTTGTGACCTGGACAAGTTATTTCATACCTCTGAGACCTGGTTTCCCTAACTGTAAAGCTGAAACATAACCTCACACATCCACAGGATGTTTAGCATAAAATAAAACATTTATAGCTAAGTTTTATCCTGTAATAAAAGAATTAGGCAATATATAATCATGTTATTATATAACAAAAATTTTAATAAGACTATCGAATTCTCTGTCAGTTCGCACCTTGTCTAGGACCTGAGGTTTCCTTATATTCCTCCTGAATGCGCTGCCCCTATGTCTCAGCAGAATAGGGTTGCACTTTCCTCCAGGACCACAACTACAGAATCAGGTCTTCTAAATATGGCCATTTTTACCAACCAACCAATGAAGCAGGGAACTGGCCCTCCTTAGGAAATTTTTTAACACTTTTCTATAGTTCATCAATAAAACAAAACAAAATAAAAACTGTGTCATCTTTTCTGAACATGGCAAATCTGATGATATTGACAACCCTTATTATTAACTCCACCAAATTAATGATTATTATTGCTTATACATTAGCCACAATGTCTCTCTATTTGACTCTCAAGCTCTATCTTTTTAAACTTTCTCCTAGTTCTAGTAAAATGCAAGACAGTGTAAGTGTTGTTACTGCAGAAGATTTAAAAAGGCTTATACGACATATTTGTTATCAATGCTTTATTGTTGAAAACAAAATTGAAATTCTCTGGCACATAAAACAATTATTTCTACAAAAGGAAAGCCTACAAATCTTGATAATTTATACAAATAACAGTTTCTCAAAAAATAAAATTTTAATTTAGTAAACTTGTCTTGTGCTCTATATTTTTAGCACTGTCTGCAATAATCCACCCTAAATCCCTGAGCGGAGACATTTTTGACCATGTTCTATAGGCCCCCAGCCCTCCCCCCAAGGTGGTCAGTTACTAAGCCCAGCCCTGTAGTGACAGGCGTCAGGGACATTTCCTTATTAAAGATCCATGCATTTTATGACACAGGCCCAATTATTAATGCTACTTGGGAACTGGGTCGACATGAAGTGCCTCTACTGTGCAATCAGCGAACCTATTAAGAACCAAGTGTTTGAAAGGAAGAACAATAACAATAAAGACATAAAATGTTAAGACTAGGAAGTCATCATAGGTCAATAACTATTTAAATAAATAAAAATGTTAGATAGTGAATTCATCTCTATATCCTTATATTAAATTCCTTATTTATTTATTTTTGTAATTGCCAATGCACTAGAAGATGAAAAATATACTTCAACCCATGTTTTTCGTTTGACCATGGGTTTGTTGCTGTTAAAGGTTAAATATCATCCTGAAAACACAGTGATTTTGTTATAATTTAACTTTGGCCCTTCAATGAAGTGTTTAAGAAATAATATACATATTAGGAGGGCCTTCTTATTAATGCCATCAACAAATCTCTCACTACATCTGTCCTTCTGACAAAAACACTAATGACATAGGAACACTACTTTAAATTCTTTATCCCACTGTATTCAGTTATGCAGCAAAACATATAAAATACGGAGAAAACATAATATGATGCATTTGCATGTCCAGCTTCCCTTTAATGGCGGCGCTGATCATATATACATGGAGTGTGAAAGGAAAGGAGAAAAAGCAAATTTTCAGTTGCCAAGAACTGGCTTAATGAATCAAGTTTCGTCTTGTTACTTTGCTACGGTAGAATAATAAATAAATAAATATGTAGACTATTGTGTAGCTACTTTCTCTATGAAGAAGTTGAGAGCGGACTATTGTTTCATAAAGTTAATTTTTAGTAGCAAAGTTTGCAGGTTAAAAAACGTTCAATAAATGTTTTTCTCTACTTCATTTATAGTCTTTCACTTGTGAAATGCTCATTGAAGTGGTTACTAATAGGTAATGAAATAAGATCCAAATTTGCTAGTGAAAAATGGTTTTCAACTGTGAAAAGCACTTGGCATAAGACCCAGAAACACACAGGCTAATGCTTCATGCTATTGCCGCTTAACATAAGTGATTTTTGATGTCTTTTGGGAAGAGCAAAAAAACTTATCAGCAGTGCTGTTTAGCTATTAGAACGTGATTAGCATTTCATACCAACTATTTCCAAAATATAAAATCATTGGCAACTGTCTATTATATACTCCTTTGCACAGACTTGATTTGTTTCAACAGTAACATCCGGGAAGTACAAAACACCTTCCCTTTTGTCTAAAAGCTGCTGGTTAGTTATTGGAACTGGAACACTTTTAAGCTTCTTTTTGATTTAATCCTTATATAAGCATGTGCATTAACCAGGAATAGTCATTTATAAAGGCCATTTCAAAAGCCTAAGAATACAATAAATTTTCCTAGGCAGTTTTGGGGGAAAATGTTGGTGACGTTAAAATAAAAAATGCCTGCCTGACACATATAAGGCCTCCCCAGCCCCTCCTGCGACACCAGCGTGAAACGTGGTTGGGTAGCTCTGCTCTGCATATCCTCTCCAGAACATGAAAAACAAATGATGCTCAAAAGAGTGAAGACTGACATCCAGACCATAAAATGTTATGTGCACTAGTCAGGAAACAACTGTAGATTATGAAAAATCCTGACACAGTACTAAAAAAAAAAGTTTTCAAAGTTTCATAAATTGATAAGCAGGCTGCCCCAAAGAGGGAAGACAGCAGCGTCAGGACAACCGGCCAGCTCACTGGGATTCACGCTACACTTCAATCACTCCCCATTAACACTTGACCTTAATAGTTTACCATGGCTGAATAGACACTCTGACTTCCTCTCACAGTGTTTAAGGAACAATATAGTTTCCAAATCAGCTTTCAAAACTCAACAAAACTTGTAGTGTAGCCCCCCTCCCCCCTTAAGAATGCCAAAAGATTCTGTTTTAAGTGCTCTGGTTTACAGGCTATGGGTAACAATTCCATCCTTCTGGAGGTTTCCCATGTTCCCCTTTTTGGTGTTAATGGCTGTGCCAACAGCAAAGTGGATACTCCCAGAAGTGGCAGTGACCTCAGCGACCTCTGCCTTGGTCTTGAAGTTCAAACTAGCTTGTATCATAGCACTGCTGGGAAGTTCTGTTCATTAATGAAGCCGCTTTGACATTGGGAGGAGGAAGAAGCATTGCCCTCCTGTGTCAGGTCTTGGAAGTCTTTAAGCCTTGCTTTTCCATGATGTTCCACAGTTTGCGGAGATTGGACTGCGTGATGACGTCATCCGGCTTGAGGCGCAGCGCCCGCAGGTAGTTGGTCTCGGCCTTCTGGAGTCGGCCGTTGAGGTGCAGAATGGCCCCCAGGTTCATCAGAGCAGCCGGATACTGGAACCAGAGAGAGGAAGGAAAACGATTAAGAGGCCATTTCAAGCTTTCCTTTATGGAAGACAAAAATCTTCATCCACTTATGCAAATGATTCCCTTATGTCTGCAGGCATTTTATGGAAACAATTTAGCAATTTATACAAATAGACAAAGATAACTAGGAAGGAAAAAAGTTTTCAAATAGCTGCTATGTACTTTGTACTTTAAATAAGGCAGGCAGCAAGAGAAATAGTTTTCTTCTTTAATGAGAAAGCATAGGTTACATATGAAGACTTCGTAATTTAGCCAGACTGTATGTTCTGAGAAAAAAAGTTTAACGTGATACAATTTCAGATGGAAAGAATTAAATATTTTTTTTCAACTCGGTGCCAAGAAATAAAAAAATTAAGTGTGAAAGTTGACAAATCTATGTCCACCCACTCTTTTCTTCTTTTCCTTAGCAATATTCCAGGCCATTTATGCAAACATAAATAAATAAGTAAAATATATTGTAAAATTTTACTGATGTTTCCAGGGTAAAATCTCTGAAAAAAATTCAAATACAACCACTAAAGTCCTTTCCAAACCTAACCCAAGTAGTTTAATGAGACAACGTCCTTATTTTTAAGTCAAACAGTTTTTAAACTTCTAATGGTGAATATTTACTATAAATACAGCAAGGGAAAAACACATCAAAATAGATAAAATATGGTACAGAAATATGTAACCTTTATAAATTTTATATTATTTATTTAAAAGTAGTCAAATAATTCTCAAACAGAATTTTCTGTAATGTGTGATAATTGCAATGCAAAGTTATCATGTGAAAAACAAAGTTTAAAAAAAAGTATGTTATGTAGCAGTAGCTTAATTAATGCAAGGGTTTCCATCCCAAAATTCTCAGTGATTAGTTAAGAACAACAAAAGTTCTTCTACAAGGAAAAAATATTTTGCTTTCTATCTGCACATAAGAGCTGTTCTGCTCTTGTCTTGTCTCTGTAACTTTCTGCCTAACAGCAAGCAGCTAATATTTGGCAGTTACATAAATGCATATTTCAAGTATCAGATAAAACTAAAAGTGCTTATACTAAGATTATGTTTTCATTTTACAGATGATGCCAACTATTAATTGTCCTGGCAACTCCGTGATACAGCCTAATTCACAATTATTTTTATGATTTAGTAGTTTCACAGTTCACACATTTTTTAGCTTAATTCATGTGACTCTACCCTTTACTGTAAAAACAATTATTTCTGATCCAAAAGCAATGCTGGGGAGAGGGGTGAATAGTTCAGAATAAACCAACTTGGAAAAAATGATCAGACTTGGATTTTAAGAGATCTGCATTTGAGTTCTTGCTCAAACACCAACTGTGACCTTAGCGAGGTCCCCTAACATATCTATGCCCCAATTCTTTCATTTTTGAAATATTGAAATAACATCAGATTTCCTGTATGTTGTTAGAAACATAAAATGAGAAAATAAATAAATGTTGCACAGTACACACACATAGTAGACACTCTACAAATGTCAAGTTCCCTTTTCCTCAACTCATTTTGCCTGAGGTTTAGCACGTGCATGTTTGGGATTTTTACACTGCTATACGACTTTATAATTTTTGTTTCAATGGCTATCTGTCTCTAGATTCATACCAAAATTTTCTTAAGTCCTCAACTACTGGGCATTATTTTCCAACTTTTCTATGTCCTTTATTCTTTTCCAAAAATAATATTGCAAATATAAGCTATTCCTGACCTTCAAAAACCTTTTGGTTAGGATGACTCCATACTTATCAAGAAAAATACAGATGGTCAGTTTCTAATTTTAAACACCAATCCAAACAAACATAGCTCTAAATTACATGTGCAGTGAATAGCTCCACATTGGAAACCTAAAATAACACCACCTACTCTGTCTTCCTAAAAGAACTTTGTTATCATACCATCCATTATCATCTTGAATTTCTTGATGCCCAGACACACTTCTGAATTATGTCTCCTCACAGGGTTTAGCACAACTATCAATAAACAGCTACTAAACTGATGGTGAAGTGTGTTCACAGCCTGAATCACTGGAGATGCTAAGTAGATAAAATGTTCAGACTTCCTGCCATCCTGAGTGGGAAGAGAGGAAACGAGGGGGGAGAATCACAGTTGGAGACCATTCCTTACTAACCAGAAATAGAAGAGGCCCAGCGACGGGCTGAGAGAAACCAGATGGCCCTGTGGGATAGTCGTTATTTCTTGAATCACTTTATTATCAAAGTGTCTGTGCCTAACCATAATTGCAACTCAAGGGGATTATTAAAAACACTCAGAGGTCATAGAGTCACACGCCTAGGTTCCAATGACAGCTCCAGCGAGAGATGTCTGCACTTGAACAAGTTGAGTGAGTGCTTGAGACTTCAGTTTCTTCTAGAAATGGGACGATAACAGTACTTGCTTCATAGGGTTGCTTTTGAAATTAAATTAGAATACAAAATTGTCTTTTTTCTATTCTTTTCCTTCCATCTCCCCATCTCAAAAACAGAAAGCAGAATCTCCTTGTCAGTGTGCCTGAATGACCCCTGAATACAAATGCTGAGGATCTGCGGACTGGCGCTATCTTTACGAGCTTTGTAGTCTTTCTTAGGTTAAACCTAGAAGAGATGGATATGAAAACAGGTGGTGAAGTAGACCAAGCCTATATATAGGCCTTATCATTGTTACTAAATTGTAGCCTGGGGTTCTTCTGTTCTTCAAATACTTCGGAGTCACCTCCCTGCCATCAAATGATGAAACAATTTTAATATAATTCTAAGAAAATGCAATTAGGAAGTTAAATCTGCTATCAAAATGAGTTCTGAATGCTAATTATAATAGTGTTTTGGAATAACTTTAATTTTGCATTATCCACGCTAGGGTGTTAGTCATTAAACAAAAATAGTCAAAAATTGACATTATGAAGTTAATGTGGGATAACAGATCTCATGGAAGCTCACATATACTCATTAATTGTGTTCCCTAAAGAGTAAAAATCCAAGTAAACTAAAAATGTGCATATTTAAGGATGTCATTGATATTTTTAAGCAGCTACAGATTCCTATGCTCAGATGTAACATTTTGGTTTAAATGTGTCTATCTTAATAGAGTAAAAGAAGTTTTTTATTTTAAAACCCACAAACATACATTATGTAATGCTTTTAAAACATCACTATAGCTTCTTATTTGAGTCAATGGAAATTAATGAAATGTACATACTGGTATGCTCAAAAGTGACATAAGTTACAAGTATCATTGCCTTAGATAACTGCTCTCAAAGTGTCAACATTTTGACATAAAAAATTTCATGTACTTTTAAAAAATTTGCGAATAAAACTAAATATAGACTAACTTTTCTATATGGTTGTTTTCTTTCTTCAAAGACAAGGACTTTATCTTTCAAGCCTGTTGTGTCTCGTCTCTACAGAAGTGGCTAGGGGTAGCTTGCTGGATGCCCGCTGGACTGAATGCCTTCAGCTGTTCCAGCCTTGCTACACAAACTGTAGTTCAAGGAGGAGCATCGGCATCACCTGGGAGCTTGACAGAAACGCAGAATTTCAGGTGCCAGCCACTGAATCAGAAAATGAATTTTAACAAGATCCCCAGGTACTTTGTAGGCTCATTAAAATTTGAGAAGCATTGTTCCAGAGGTCATTTCCTGATCTTAGATTATATCATTTTATAACTTTTGAGATGAAGTTTCTTATAAAAGGATGGACTTCCTACAGCACAAAGAATGTCAGTTCAAACATCTAACCTCTGTAAAGCAGAATTCTTCTCTTGGCCATGCAGTTATTTCAGGTAGTAAATGTTCAAAGGAAACTTTCTTAACAGAAGCCATAAATGACTAAATATTATTAGACAGAAGGAGAGGGGATAAAAACCCTTTTCACAACCAAATAAGAGCTTGTAAAGGTTTCTAAACAGACTTAAAGATTACCTAGCTATGTAACTGAAATGCAAGAAGTCTAGGCGACTGGCTGTCTATTACATATTAGTGTCATTGCTCTGTGCTAGCTGTGACTCTTGGGCTGGGGAAGAGAAACCCAACCACAACTGCTGATGTCTTCCCTCACACACATCCTCTTTTATTAAAGACAGCTGATGAAATTTTCAGCATGTTAACAAGGCAGTCAGCATCTTGCAACTCAGTAACATGGGGCTTGTGGCTCCGTACAACAAATGAACTGCTTTGTACTTCACAGACTAGAAAAGAGAACCAGACCTTTCTTGTTTCCTTGAGGAGGACAGATGCTTTACATCAAAGGGGCTGACTGGCAGCCATACTGAGGCAACAAATGATGTCTTTTTCAAGTCTCGAGGGAATTATGCCTTTCTTGATACTTGACTGTGGTTTTTGGCTTATTTCTCCAACATCAGAGGAAATAAGCAAAATTAAAATAAGGGCTATCTATTGGGATAGCAGAGAGGAAGGGCAAGGTTATGCAGGTGTGATTCTAGTCTAATGCCCTTGAGGCTCCAGGAACCCAGCTGAGCTCACAGGGTCTCCTGAGCACACAGGATTGGAAGACAAAGTCATTTTCCTGGCCTTCGCCTATTATATAGTCTTAGAAGATATCTATGGAGGAGGATTAATAAGACGATATGGGGATTTAGGATTGGGAATTCATGTTTTTATTGGGAACAGGACTAAAATGTAGAATTTTGAACAGAGGATTTGGGTGAAGCCTAGAAAAGGAAAAGAAGGTCTTGGTTGAAATGTTCTGATTAAGCAAGAGTTGGAAACCCACAGAGTAATTGGGTTCACCGTATCCCATTAGTCCCTGGGACCACTTCCTTCATGTGAAGGTAAATCAACAGGCAAGAGAAGCTATGAAAAAGATGAAGATAGAAATAACTGCCCAATATATCTAATTTTATAAATATATTTATTTCATTCAAAGCGTTGCTGAAATTCTCCATATAGTTGTATATTTACTGTTGTATGAACTAAATAACTTTTAAGAAAGAATGTCTGAAGTCACTTTTAATCTCCCTTCTGAATATAATTTGCAAACTTAAATGAGTCTGCAAACTTTAATGGATCCTCATTCTTTTTCAATTAGTTACCAAATAACTTAATGAAGGCTGCACACTGCCATTCAACTGTATTCAGTTGAAATTGCTTACCCAGTTGAATTTACCGGAGCAGTAACTGCACCATGATGCTTAAAAAAGTAATGGTATAAACTTTTAAGAAACATATTCAGGAAAAAGTATTTATGCATAAATTTAAGGGATCTCTTTATATTTATTGCACCTTGTACATGGTAGATGTTTAATAAGTAATTACTGAATTAAAGGTTTTTTTTTTTTTTGATGAGGAAGATCAGCCCTGGGCTGACATCTATTACCAATCCTCCTCTTTTTGCTTGAGGAAGACTGGCCCTGAGCTAACATTCATGTCAATCTTGCTCCACTTTATATGTGGGATGCCACCACAGCATGGCTTAATGAGCGGTGTGTAGGTCCACACCTAGGATCCTAACATGCAAACCCCAGGCTGCCAAAGCAGAGTGTGCAAACTTAACCACTATACCACCAGGCCAGCCCCTGAATTAAAGTTTTTAAGATTATCTGTCAGGCTTATGGAAAAAAGTTTAGCATGGACTGAGACAAAGTTAAATACCTTATTTCCCTCAGTTCCAACACCACTCCTCCTCCTTTATTCCACTCGTGTGCTGAATGGTCCAAGGCTAACCTAGAAACCTGAATAAATTATCCTTGATTCCTTGTCTTCCTCCTACACACATATGTACATACATCCGATTGTTCAGTCTTGGCAACTTTACCCCAAAATCTCCCTTAATTCTGTCTTCTAATTATACTCTGCCCCATTCCCCAACTTCGTTTAATCCATAGTCATCTTTTCTTGGATTATTTAAATAAAATTATTTTGACAAAAAAGAAGAATAAATGAATGGGTAGCTGCACAGATTGATGGGTGATAGATTAAATCAATGAATAGACACATGAGTAAAGTCATATGCAGGTTTTTTATTAAAAATATTTGAGGCATACAAAAATTTCAGAGAATACAATAAAAACTGTGTACTTGCCTAACAAATAAAACTTTATAAAGACAACTGAAGCTTCCAAATATCTCTCACTGTCCTATTCCTGAACTCACCCCCATCCTCCCAAGGAAACACTATCCTGAAGTTGGTATTTATAATTCTAGTGTAGGTATTACACTTTTACTTTTTCGTGTACCCATAAAAAATGCATAACCTTATATTTCTATAAGTTTTAATTTTATAAATTTGTCCATCATGGGATGCCATCCTGTCAAGCACCCACCAGGACCTTGAATATTTTGCTCATCATTTTGTTTTACAGGTTTGTCCATGTTGGTATTTATAAGGTTTAGTTCTTTCACATGAATTCCATTGAATGACTACCCATTCTCTGAAGGTTAGATATACAGACTCTATAAGAGACGGTTGCCATCAGTATTCTTGTGACTATCTCTACACATATTTAAGGGAGAGTATCTAAGAGTGGAATTGCTGGATCAGAGAGGATCTTCAGCTTTACCAGACATTACCAAATTCCTCTTCAGTGTGGTTGTATCAAAATGCATTAGCATCAAAATGTAACAGGGGTCCGTTCATTCCATATCCTTTATAACACTTGGTATTGTCTGACTTTTTAATTTTTGCAAACTGAAAGTTGTAAAATAGAATCCTATTCTGTGCTGAAATTCTTTTTCCTGATTACTAGAGAGGTTAATAACATTGTCATAAGTTTATTAGCTTTTCGCATTTTGTCTTCAGTGATCCAACTGTTCTTTAACATTTGGTCAGCATAAGTTTTGTAAGACTTGTCACTTACATGGTGATATTCGAAAGGTAATTACACAGAGCTTCCACTACCTGAAAATAGCCGCTACATAGGGCCGTCTGGCCTGGTGTTTTCTTCCTCAGTCACTTTCCCAAGACTGACAACCAGATAACCGCTGTTTCTAAAATGAAAAATTTGTTATATGCAAAATGGAAATCCTTGAGATAGGCTTACTTTCAGTGTGGGTGGGAGGATGACAGAAATCTTGGCAGCTAGAGGGTGGGCTGGACAAAGGGGCAGTGGGATCCACGAAACTGCTTCACAGTAACTATGGGGAATCCTGGACCAGCAGATGTGGGAGAAGGATGGCAGCTCCTAGCTAGCACACAGAATGGACTTTTCTTTACAGCCGGCGTCTCTGTCTTTGAACAGTGTTTCCTGTGCTCCCGCACTTCACCACCCTCCATTTCTACTGGCACTGCCTAGTTTAGCATCTCATCTCGTTCCTAAACTCTATCAGCCTCCTACTGTTCTCCCCACCTTCAATTTCTTCCTTACTCCAATCTGTCTCCCACTTGACCATTTGTCTTTTTCTGAACACAAACGGAGTTTTAGAGAGTCAACCTGTGCCTACAGAAAAAAAATACAGACTCTTCAGCCTGGTACTAAGAAACCCTTTACAACTTGGCACCCAAAATAAGCCCTTAATATACATCCTGCACGAGCCCCATGAAACCTCTATTTCTGCCATGTGCTATTCTGAGCATTCATTTCTTATCAAACTGCTCCTCTGACAAAGTCCTTCCTCCATTCTCTTTTCAATAAAATTCTGCTCATTTTAAAAAGAGTTTAGAGCAATCTCTTATTCATAGCTTGCTTCTCTATGTTCCCATAGTACTGTCTACATACATTAATTGCAGCACTTACCACAATGAACTATGGCTACTTGTTATAAGTGTCTGTCCTCTTTGCTGGAGGGTGAGACAGACAAGGAATTTATTTTAACTGTCTTTATAGCGCTAGTGCCAGGCTCTGGCATAGGCAAGAAGCTCTCAATGAATGCCTGCTGAAAGAACGATTTGTATGGTTTAGCAGAAAGAACTGACATAGGAGAGGTAAATCCTAGCCCAATCTCAATGTAATTTAACAAACATTTATTAAGCACCTACTAGATGTCAAAGTTGCTGCCAGATACTCTAGATAAGTGGTAACAAAAACAATATATTTTTTTTAGTCTGTGTGTGGCTTTAGCTAACTTGAATTGCATACTTGGCATTTACTACAAACTGTGAGGAGATGTACATTCACCATTTCACTTATGCCCCTCATACTTATGAAACTGTTATCCATGCCTTGTTCTAAGCACTATAGGGGACTGCGCAGATGAAGGGATGACTGCCCTCATGGAGTTTATAATCCACTGCATGAATCAAATGCTTCTACTCCCAGGAAGAATCAGGCACGTCTATGAGGGAGATGCCAAGACTGAGTTGTGGAGAGAAGGGAGACTACTTCCTTTAGGCACGAGGCTATTGGACCAGATGAACTATCAGGTTGCTTCAAGTCTCTTATTTTTCCAAAATGAGAATGCTATACAAACTTTTGAAATTGGTGGGTCACAGCAAAATGAATTTGTTACTTTTTAAAAGTATTTTTAGCAAACTGCCGGGAGAGGAGCCAACAGTGGAGAGAAACTCTAATGGAGAAAAATCTGAATTTCAATTAGTTTGGAGATTAGGATGTCAATAATGATGGCCATGATGTAACCCTTCTGGGAACAAATCAAAATGGAAAACAAAGTCCTTATTAAAAATGAAGTATTAATACAACAAACTAAAAGATATTTCACAAAATTCTATGAAAAAAAACCCACAAGTAAGGCAATACTCTCAACTCAGAAATGATAGTTTTTTGTAGTCATATTTTGACTACAGTCATATTTTGAATAAAGTATCTTTGCGAAAAGATTTACCAAATTGTACATACAGCAAGGGAAAACAACACAGGAAATCTAGCAATAGTAAGGCAAATTCTGACAGATAATAGAAATGATGCATCTTGATTCTCAGTTTCAACACAGTATTTGTGTTCTTGAAATAGCTTTGAATAAAACAAAACAGATACAGGTGACAAGCAAGACACGACGCTGTATTAAGGGAGTAGTTGCAATTTGTCAGCGACACATTTCATCCTGTAGGCTCAATCCTTCTCTCCTACACCTGCACTATCCCAGCGGGTGCTACAAGAACGTTCATTTAACTTTTATGATGGGTGTGATTGCCACAATGTGGAGTGCTATCCATTTCTACGGCAATCAAAATGCCAACAGCTGTGGTTTGGGGGATAGCAAACAGTGATGGTAACAGAGTCATTTCAAAGGTGGTAGTTATTTCTAACAGATTTTAAAGTGCATCTGCTAAATTAAGAATATGATCTCAGAAATTATTCTTCACTGAAGATCATTCTCTTTCAAAGACAGGCTTTCCTGCTGTCCTTGATTTCACAGAAACAACTCTCATGGGATCCTAATGGAGAACCTAGATGCCGGGCCACCTAAGTGTCACTCCCAGCTTTCATAAAATGCCATCAGTACACTGCTTACCTTGATTTGTCATAACCATGGAGCTCATCATTTGAAGTAAAACTTCTAAATAAAAGTTCTACATAAGTGAGAAAATATACGATGACAAAGTGCACTTAGAGTAGAAAAAGAATAAAAATAAAGAGAATTTATTGAAGGTTGAAAACATGGAAGGAAAGAAATTTAGAAAAGAATCTGCACAACAGACAAACATCATTTAAGTGTCTACGTCACCCAGAGCTGTCTGCCCTTACTAATCTAGAAGCTGCTACAAAAACCCACAGCATCTCCTCCTTTTCTTTGAACCAAATTCCTTGCCTATTTCTAGTCCAAATATGATTTAAGCAACAGAATTCACTCTACACTTTATACACTTCTTTTTAGCATGAAGGGGAGGGAGGAACACGTACATGCTTTCTCAATCATAATCATATTACACAGAAGGATTTCCAGCTGTACAGGCCATCCAAGTGTGTATGTGTGAAGTGTGAGTTTAAATATATCTAATAAAATGACTGCTCATTCTGAGCAGTTGAAACAGGTCACTGGAATAATCATGTTGTTATTAAAATGTATTTCACAGATATATTGGAAGTTGACATTTGGGCTTAAGGACTCAAATGTCATGGAAGATAGAAGCAAAGAGCTATAGTTTTGTGGGGGTTTTTTGCTGGCTTTTTGTTAAGTAAATGATCAACTGATCAAAAAAATACAATACAGCAAGAAGTACAGATATATTACATTGACAAAATCAAAGTGATACTAAACACTCGACAGATGCCACAACAATCAAATTCAGGACATTTTAAAAATCTTATGTGCATCACTTCTCTAATTGACTTCTATGTTTGCCAATAAAAAGCTTTGATCTGATGGAGGTCAACTGACAGATACTAATTTGCATATTGTGGAAATGACAAATTTGTTCCTAAACAGGACTTAGTGAAAATACTCACTTTTTTAAATGATGGAAATGAGCATATCAGACACCTCAAAACAGTGGATTAAAATGAAATTTAGGTTAGGCACAGACACTCTAAAGATGGGCAAGACAATTTTTTTCTCTCACAAAGCAGATGGGGACCATGCTGTGAACAAGCAGGATTAATGCAAGGGTGACAGTGTCATTCAGAACAATCACATTGGAACATGACATTAGAAGGCAGCAACTGTCTACCTGCAGAGTGAATATGAAGAAACACGTTTCACTGAGAGAATTCACCATGGGCTTCATGCATGCAGCAAGTGGAAAGTTTTGCGAATGCTCTGAGTGAGGATGACCAGATCAAACAGAGTGAGCAAGAGCAAAGCAATTCCTCCAGAAACTATAAATCTTTCCAGGGACTAAAAATAAAACGTAAACACACTGTCTGATGCATGGCATTCTATTTGCACTTTTATAGGGCCAAGACTTTGATGATACACACTCGGAAAAATAATGATGCAAGGTCTTCACACATCATTTTAGAACATATTCCGTCAGGACACACCAATCAAGGTAAAGTCATGCTGGATTCCAAGCCATTACACTTGCCAAAGGGTCACACCTGCTGAAAATGTAGAAATAAACATGGGTTGGGTGTATCTAAACTCATGGCAACTGCCAGTCACATAGTATAAGCCCACATGTCACCCTCAAGATCTCTACATTCAATTGTACATTCTGCCTTTACTTCTGAAATATTCATATCTGAAATCGCCTCATCCAGACTGCACCAATCATCTCTTAACTTAAAGTGTGTAAAGTCAGCACATTATAGGAAGGTTTTAAAGACTGACTTGATGACATTTTTCTGCACGATAGCTTCCAAAATTGTATAAAACACAGATTTTGTATGGCCTTGACCTACTCTACCAATGTCTTGTCTCTTCTCAGAGCAACTGTATTTTTGAAAATGCTACACCCTTACTTTCTTGCCTCCCCTCCTTGGTCTATCCTGTTAATATAAAACAAGGAAGCAAGCTAGTCATCAATAAAGCAATTGCACAGACCTGGAGTCCAAGCAACTGCTAGACTCAGATATATTTATTGAATACTTATTCGTCCATACTCACAAATAACAACCAAAACGAGACTTGAAAAGGAAGGTAGAACAAAATAAATTACTTCTGACACAATGATTAATTCTCATACGCCAATTCTGATTCCTTATAAACTCATCTTCACTACTATGTTAGGGAACTGTCAAGATTATATGATACATGTCAAATATCTTTACAAAATTACAAAATAATACATTTTCATCTACTCGAAAAACATAATTTTGTATTGGCAATCAACAACCTTAACAGTGATCTGATATTTGACTACAGGGATTGGTCACACGTCACCTCTACTTTTGATTCACGTCTGAACAAGCAAAACAAAAAGGACTTTTCTAGAAGTACAAGAAAGGCACATCTTTTCGACTCTTTCATGTAAGAAACTAGAGGCAAGATTATTTTCTGCTATTACATATTAGTGATTATTAAAACAAAGTATCTCATAAATACTTCACTATCTAATTAAATTGTAGGCCGTTTGTCTCATAAATGCTTAAAGTCCATTACATATAATAATTAAATCCAATTTCAGTATCTTGAAATGGCTCATAGAAATTAAGCTATGCTCTAATGCCTATAATTTAACACTTTTATTTACTTCAGTCAAAGACAGACATTTAAGAACTGTGTTAACTTCTTTGGTTCATCCCAGAGAAGTCGGAATTCAATGGTAATTATAAAGGCAATATTCTTCGAAAATTAAGTCCTGGAGGCTAAGTGAACATGATAACTTACAGTGGCCACATCAAAGGGCAGCCTCCAGCAGAGAAAGAAGGAGGAGTGCATGTGGCTAGTCTCTAGGTCTATTTCACTCCAGAACCCAGAGAACCATGAGAGAACAGAAGAGCATGACAGACCCGAGAAAAGGTGGATCAACGCATTAAGGTATCTCTTACTAAACAAATGAGATTTAGGGAGGATAAAAAGGACATTTATTGCAAAGAAAAATTTAATAAGAAAGTTGCTGAAGGAGCCTTTTGTAGGCTGCAAATGGTTAAAATGGTCTCTCTCCTGCAGTCCTCTGACTATAACTTCTAAAATAAACTTGAGCTCTTCAATGATCATAGCCATGATAGCAATTTTCTTTATTTCCTTTTGAAATGTAATTTGTTCATTCATTCATTTAACATCTAATTATTGAGCACCTACATGGGGGATTTCCCAGTATACAAAACAGTTAAAAATTCCAGGCTTCATGAAGCTTATATTCTATTTGTAAGACACAGATAGATATTAAACACAAAAAGTAAGTAAAATATATAGCATCCTATACTGTGATACATAATAAGGTAAGAAATACAGCAAAGAAGGTATATAAGGAATGTTTGTGAAGAGAGAGACCAACAAGCTACAGTCTGTGGATCACATGCATCCCACTGCTGGCCCATCAAAAACCTACATTTTTAAATAGTTGAAAACACTCAAAAGGAAGAGTAATACATCATGACACATGAAAATTACATAAAACTCAAAATTCAATGCCCATAAATAAAGTTTTATTGGAACATAGCCATACTCAATCATGTATGTATTGTCTATTGCTTCTTTCACGCTACAATGGCATACCTGAGTAGTTGCAACAGAAGCTTGTGGCTGCAAAGCCTAAAATATTTACTGTCTGGCCTGTTACAACCAAAGCTTGCTGAACCCTACTTTACAATATTAAATAGGGAGATATGGAATGCCCTCTAGGAGAAGATAGCATTTGAGTGAAGAACTAAAGGAGGTGAAAGAGTAAGCTAGACACGAGTGACATGATCTGACATGCTTTGAATGCTGTGTTGAAAGCAGACTAATGAAGAAGGAGTCAATTTCAGTTTTACAGGTCAGTGGCGACAGTGATATCTTAGACAAGATAGTAGCAGTGGAAGTTGGTTTATGCAACTAGAAGAATGAAGCAATTTACTGCAATGGAAAAGATCATGGAGGAGCAGGTGTGGGAGGAAAATCAGGAGCTCAGTTTTGGACTAGTAGTTGGAGGGGTCTCTACAAGTGGAGATACTAAGTAGGCAGTGGATAGATTAGGCTGGAGTCCAAAGAAGAGATCTCAGCTGGAAATATAAATTTGGGAGCCAGCCGTGTATCCATGCCATTTAAAGGCTAAGAGAGAGGATGAGACCTCTCAAAGAGGGAGTATACAGAGAAGAGTGAAGCGGGTCAAAAAAAGAGAAGAATTTCAAGGTTAAGAGATTGGATGGATGGGAAGGAACCAGTCAAGGGGATGAAGGATCAGAGGGACCAGAGTTAAGAGGTAGCAGAGGGAGGGTGTCCCGGAAACCAGGTGAAGAAATTGTTTCCAGGAGGAATGAGTCATCATCCGTGTCAAATGATACTGATAGGACAAGCAAAATCAGAACTGAACACAAACAGATTTAATATCACTGAGTGTCGTTCTAGCAGTTTTGACAAGAGCAGTTTTGGTGACATCACTGGAGAACAAGCCTGTTTGGAGTAGGTCTAAATCAAAAGGAAAAGTTTTGCTATAAAAGGAAGGAGGAAATTGGAGAGGTAGCTAGAGGCAGAAATGGGCTTGAGAAGCTTTTTGTTTTTCCATTCTGGGAGAAATAATATCATGTTTAAATGCTGATGGGAAAAATCTGGTAAAGAGGAAAAATTTGTTAATACAGGAGAGAGACAGGGAGACAGAGACAGAGAAACAGAGGGAGAGGCAGAGCCAGAGGGGGAGAGAGAGTAACTGCAGGAGCAATGTCCTTAAGTAGTCAAGAACAGAGGCACCTAGTGAAGACATAAAGAGGTTGGATTGAGCTAGAATTTTGGATAGTTTATCTATAATAATAGGAGAAAATGTAGCATTTAAAAGCACAGATGCTAATAGATGGTTAGACGTGATGGAAGCTTGTGGAAGTTCTCTCTGACTACTTCTATATTCTCAATGAAAGAGGAAGCAAGATCACCAGTTGAATGTGGCAATGGAAGAATAAATGTTGGAAATTTCAGGTGAGACAGTAAAGTATGAAGTTATGTAGAAAAATGTCAGAGAGAATAGACTAGAAAACTACAGTATGATTGCCACCCAGCACTGAGGGTTCACTTGAGGTTAGTGATATTGAGTTAAAGTGAGTTGTGTTTTTCTCTAGCTATGTTTAGCTTCAAGATAGATATGCAGTAGGCAGAGGTGGATGTAACTAGGTGTTGATTTGGCCAAACAGGTATGATGAGGCAAAAAGAAACAAAGGAGTTGACCTATGTGCAAGGGAGTGATTATAATGATTGACCTTGGAATTTAATCTAAATTAAGAGAGATATGAGGATCATGTGGTCAAGAACATTGAAACCCTGGTGACTTCCATGGATTGTAGGCCCTGGGTGTGGCTGAGGCATTTGGGAACTTGCTGCCACAGCTGGAGAAGGTAGTCAGGTAGTGGGATGTGTGAAAGGAGATCATGGAGGTGGAAAAAAACAGCTATCAGGTAAGAAGGCTCTCTTGGGAGACCAAAGTTAGTAAAATATTTCAAGAGCTGTGGAGTGATGGGTGACACAGGCAAAAGATAGATATGCAGTTTTCTGGGGATTAGATTTTGGGGATGACGGATGACCCATGAGACCTGGGCCTTTTGAGGTGACTGAGATAATCCTGATGGTAGCAAGGGAGAAAACAACACAACAATTTTATTAACAAATACTAGTAAGAATGGGCTTCAGTTAGGAAAACATTTTCAGTAACATTAATTTTTTAAAGATAATCTGCACTCATTAACACCTAATTTTAAGCACTAAGGCAGCTGTTATTTAAGCTACTGGAACACGTACCAAGAAACCAAGCACGGCACCAAAAGCAAGTCCTGAAAGGTTTCTAATCATTAACACAATTCTTACTTATACTATTAGATTGCTCTAGCAGCCTCGTAGTTCACGTTTTATAATATTAATTTTCCTTGTTACTTCAATGGCTAGCTAAAAGCAATATTGATCACATCTTTATTTGGTGTCCACTCAGTAGAATTCAATAAACCTATAAATCAAGTAAATTAAACAACTATATATTTAACATGATAGCTAGTAGTAGTATTTTGCATTTACAAACTAAATTTTAGTATTCAGTGTGGTGATTCAAATAGTGATTATCTCGTGTGGGTGTGGGGCACAGGGACAGGAAAGGGAAGAAGCACACAGGTAGATGGAAGTTATTGGCAATTATCAGTTTTAGAGTTTCATGATGTGTTCACAGGCATAAATTTAACTGTTTATTATTATGCATGTTTACTTACATATATGTTAACATATTCTATGTGTCATAGATTAGATTATATATTTTACAAATCTATGGTAAGACCATGCCTCTACTAGGCTCCTCTGCTAGCATGAGTCAAAAGAGAGTCCCACGTACTCAGAGAAAAAGCTCCCTTCTGCCATACTCCTTCAGCTGAAGTCGAGTCAGGGCACGTGAATAAGATGTCTATAGCATCCTATGCCCCAGCATTAACCACACAAAAATCACCACTGTCATTAGATTATTTATGCTTATCACATTTGCTGTTTCCTTTGCTCACCATTCTTTTTTGGATTTTAGCTTCCCCTTCTGGAATTTCCATTCTTCCTGAAGTAGATGTTTTGAGATTTCTTTAGTAAAATGTTGTTGATGGTAATATCTTTCAATTTTTGATTATCTAATGTGTCTTTATTTTACCATCATTGTTGAAAGATATTCCTGGATGCTAAGAGAGGGTATTATAGAATTTTTTTTCTTAACATCTTAGAGAGATTATTTCGTTGTCTGTGTCTTTCATGGTTGCTGTTGATTTTATGTGTTCTTGGTCGAATTAGCATTTCTTCATAGGTAAGTTTTCCTTTTTTTCTGGCTGTGTTTACATTATCATCTTGTCTCTGGTATTCTATAATATCACCATGCTAGCTAGGCTCAGGTGTAGATTTCTATTTACTCAATTTGAGACATATTGTGCTGTGTATCTTCTAACCAACTTATAAAATTCTGGGATATTCACTATTCTCTACTTCTGGGGCTCCGAATAGATATTAGATCTTCTCATTGTATTCTCTAGTCTTAACTTCTCTTTCATAGTCTTCATTTTCTTTTTTTTTTTGTGGCATCCTAGGTAATTTGCTCACACATATCTTCAATGTCACTGATACTCTTATTTGTAACTAATCTGCTTTTAACCTAAACACTGAGTTTAGATTTCAATAATTCTTTTCCTTTCAACTATCATTTATTTCTTAAATATTTCACACAATATTCTGTTTCTGACAGATTCTTCTTTTTGATTTTATTGAGGTTACATTGGTTTATAACATTTTATAAGTTTCAGGTGTATATCCTTATATTTTGACTTCTGTATAGAATGCATCATGTTTACCACCAAAAGTCTAGTTTCTATCGTGTTTTTGATAGATTCTATATTCTGCTTCTGAGAATTTCAATATCTGCAGTCTTTAGAGGCCTAAATGTTTTGTTTCTGCTGACTTTCATTCATGGTGGTTCCTTCCTTGTGGTCTTAGTGATCTTCGAGTTTTCTTTAACAAATTGCCTGATCTTAGTCTGAGGATTCCAGCAGGCTTGAATGGGGGATGCTTTGCTCCAGAGAGGATTTGCATCTGCCTCTGCAAATGGCCAGGGAACTCTGCCAACCTGAAACTACACGTTCTCCTTTGACGGTCTTGACTCAATTACAGGCTTGGCTTCACCTTATTGGTGCCGGCACAAGGTTCATCAACCGGAAGGCAGGGCTGCTTGCTATTGACTCCATGCTCAGGATAACCCTGCTTCTACAGGTGGCTCACCACTTAGAATCACACACTCCAGTTTGAAGTTGTTTTCCTTTTTTGCTTCCCAATCTCATCCCCTCTTTGGAAGAGTGGTTCTTATCTCCCTCTTGAAAGCCCAACAGCATTTCAGAAGGAGAACATTATTCTACCCTCTACAGGGGGGAATCTCTGTGCTCTGCTGTACAGACAGAAGTAGAAGTCTTTGTTATTATAAAAGTCATTGAAATGTTGACAGTTTTAAGAGTCGGCTTCAAAATTCGAGGGTGGCATATTAATGAAGACTTGGTTAGCAGCAATTATGGAGCCCGTATCCTGTGTATGATGCCATTCCAAGTAACAGGAGGAGTTAAAAGGAAAGTGGATCTTGCTCTCAAAGTGTTTTCAAACTCAAGGGAAGAGAAGAAGTAGCAAATACAGATAAGTAACATAAACAAAAGCCTACAGACAGCTCATGAGATACTCTGACATCCTCCTGGAATGTTATCCACTTTTGGCGGCACTCCACCACGTTTAGCTCACAATTGAGAATCACTACACAACTCAGTTTATTTATCAGAAGTTTGTAGTGCTTTTCCTATAAGAACACTTATCACACACAGGACTGTTTTGCATTTTGACACAACCGCTTTCTTATATTTCAGGGAAATTTCAATTTAATATTATGTTGTCAGCAGAGCACTTCTACCTCTTGCCAAGATAAACTCTAATTTCATCCCCACAAAATGAGAAGGCAGGAATTTGCTTTCCTTCATCTATTTTCTCCCTTTATCATTAAGCAGCAAATTAGAGTACCAAGCCCTGCTACTTCACAGACCCAGATGTTTGTTGCTTTCTTCACTTAGAGAAAAGCAAAAAATAGCATGCCTCCCACGCTGCCAGGACTGATGTTCACAGGATGGATAAGGGACTCACGTGCCTACCTTCCTTGCTCTCTATCCAAAATCAAACTTTTTCTCAGGTGGGCACAAATGCACCCACAGGTACATGTGCTCTAAGGGCTTGAAAGTAGCAAAGGGCACCTAGTTGCAAGGAACTAATGTCAACATGTAAGCTAGTCATGTATGGATTATTGTCTGCCAACTGCAATATTTTAGAATTATCAAATTATCTTCATAATACGAATTTGTTATCTGCTTTCTTCACGCAATTTCTTGAGTGAAACAGCTTTGCTGGTTGTTAACCTTAAACATTAAAATCTCTTTCATTTTCAGGGCAATCATTTGTTCAATATACATTGTTTGCAAAGCCCCTAGATCTTTAGGCTTAGTCTCTCCATGAGTCACAAAGTCTGTCTTGCATTAATTATACTACAGGTACCTTACATGTGTTTGCTACTTTTAAAATTTTCCAAGCATATATACTTACATGGTCTCTTTTGATCCTTGCAATTGATCAGGGAGACCTGGACCCTGAAGGATTAAGTAAGTTGTTCAAGGTAACACAATGAGTAATCAGTACTTCTGGGTCCCAACCCAAATTCTCTCCACTCGATTTCCTCTCTTTCCACTCTACTATTCCAATTTATTATGGTGGTAACACAGTGATTTTTTTCCATTTTGGGAAACACTGGTAGTGATTCACAGTGTCTGTCACAAGCATTTGGATAGATTGGATTGACAATATCCTATAACTATAATTTAAGGGCATAAAGCTAACTGAAAGATGAAGAGAACAAGAGCCAGAGGTATTGGGAAATACAGAAAATCTGTTTGTACTAACATGAATTTTTGATGATTTTTCTGAAACACAATAAAATGTCTTTGGGGTCGATAAAATTATTCTTACTTTAGCCTTCATTTCTTGCTTCATGTGCTCTAAGAATGAAAATAAATCAATATCTACTTGAAGAAACCCAAAATTTATATTTTATTTATATCTTTATAATTGTCCTATTGCTGACAAACAGTATAATGCTTAGATATTTAAAAATACTGCTGTCCAAGATTATTTAAGCACACCAAATATTCTACTGACGTTTTGTCTTTGAATGCAAAATGTCACAAGCAATCATGCTAAATGTCTGTTATTTTAATTTACTTGATTTAGAAATTTACTTTTCATTTATCAAGTCCTATTGAATGAAGACTGATTAAAAATGTGATCAATATTGTTTTCAGCTAGCCATGGAAGTACAAAGAAAACTAAGATTATAAAACATGAACTGTAATGCCACTAAAGCAATCCAATAATAAAATAATTTGCTAATCAATCAGAAGCATCTAGCATGTGCTGGCAGTGCCATGCTCACTTTCTGGGAGAGGGTTGATAATAGTTAGCTTGGTGATTATTAGGTGTTATAAGTGTAAAAATTATTTTGATTGCAGACCATTCTTGCTAGTATTTGTTAGTGTGTGGGGGGGGGGAAGTAAAACGTAGAATAGCTCCACACACATTATTTAGTTTAGGAAACATTTCAATAGTATTTTTTCTCCAAGCTGCTTTATCTATATAATTACATTTTGTTCATACAGATCATTCTTGCTGAAAATAACAAAAAGAGCTCAGATTATAAAGACCTCAGAAAATAACAAAGACTTCAGACCTCACTCCTGAATGAGGAGGAAACGTTTTCAGACAAATAGACCAAAACCATCTCCAAAATGGCAAGTGGGAAGAGTTCTGGATTAGCAGTTCTGAATTAGGAAGACCTGGACTTTAACCTCGACTTTAACATTTACTACCCATATGACTTTGGAAAAATTACTCAACATTGTAAAGTCAGTTTCCTAAACAAAACAAAAATTTGGCAAAAACAGATCTTGTTTTCCTTGTTAGGTATTATGAGGACTAAGTAATAGAGTAGGTATCCAAACAATTTGCAAAATTGTAAAAGTCTACAGAAATGTAAGATACTATTTTACAATGTGTTACCTAAAGAACAGCTGTAAAACATCAGTGGTAATGTGTAAACTTCCAGGTGCTACTTGCTTAAAGGAAAAAAAAAAACTAGATCAAGGGTGAAAATGCAATATTTGTAAGGGTAAGGTAGCCCAAAGGTGGAAGAAAATCAACAACATATATTTCCTTTTAATTGGTGGAATATAAGTTCTGTTTTGTGAATTCTTCATTTGAAGAAGCGCAATAATAGGCCTTGGAGAATCTCTTAATCTGCCTTACTCTCAAGAGGCATCTAAGGAAACATAAACATCTGTGCAGAGAGCAGAGAACACAAAGATTTTTCTTTTCCGTTCCTAATGCTGGAGGAATTTGGGCTCTAGGAAAATGTAAACTATATTAATAGTAGCTCAAGAAAATTTGAACAGCATATGCTTAAACTTTGGCTCTAAGTTACAAGTGCACATTTAAAATCCAAAGTGAGGAGACTGAGGGGATATTGTGCATAGTAAGAATTTTATTAGAGACAAAAATTAAATATATTCATTTGTTTGCCTATGGGGTTGTTTCTATTTAGTTTGGAAATTTTCATTAGTGTTATAAATCTTTACTATAAATGCCAAAGAATAACACCTACTGTGTAAGAAAAAAGAATGAAATTAAGCTTTCAATCAAGAAACTAGGAGCTCCCTGGGAAATAGTTGGGAAAGGAAAATATGTCATATTTCATTCTTTTGCAAAGTAGAAACGCATGAAAAAAGCATTAAACCTTTATAGGAAGATTGGCATTAAGAAAACCTGATGATTATAAAGAAAAATCACTCTATCTCAGCAATAGAAATGGATCTCTTAGTATAGCATCTTCATTGAGCGTTCATTCAAAGATGTGACATACTCTAATTTACTCTAAATTCATTAAAAGGGTATGACATACCCTAATCTCACAAGTCTTCGCAGTGGCATTGAGGTTGTTTCTACCTTCTTTATGATTAGCCCTACACTGCAGTACGCAGAGGTGATACTTGATATAGATTTTCCAGGATGAGGTCATGGGGCCAGGGAGAAGAACAGAGCAGGGCGTACGGGCAGAGGAATTTCAAAGGAATCGAAGGGTAAAATGCATGGAATTTTAGAGTATGTTGAGTTCATGGATGGCAAGTGGTGCTAGGAGGTTGGGAAGTAGTAAGAGGAAGCGCCTTGTAGCACTATGGTTGTATGCATGGAGGGGGAGATGGGCATCCTTGCTAAGGAGAGCTCATCATTTACATATTTGGTTTCTGATAAAACTTTTGTTAGAAAAACGGTTTTGTTTCTAGAAAAAAGTGTGAGAAAGGATTATTATCAGCAATGAGAAATTCAAAAGTATTTATAATAATAATTTGAAAGGAACGTGTTTTATAAAGATGCAGCTCTTGTGGCAGAATTAGAGTGTAGATTTGAAGGACCTGAGATTTGAAGCAGAAACAGCAGTTAAAGAACCCTTAAAAATTTCGTGTGAAGAATTATGGAACCCCAAGGAAGGCGCTGAAATGAAAAACGAAGAAGAAATATCACCATAAGCCATTTTTGGTCGCTATCTGATAGGATTTGGTGATCTGTTGGTTGAGGGGAGGAAAAAGAAAAGAAAAGTGAAGAGAACTCTAAAATTATTAGCTTGGCCACTTGAGTGGAGGGTAAATGTAATAACTAATATGAAGAATCCAGGAGGAAGAGATGTTCTGGGATGGAAGGATGGAGTCAGTTATTCTGAATACATCCATTTTGTTCCATTTCTACCTGGGACCAAACCATCACCTTCCATCGCATGGACTACTGCAATGGCAGATTAACTGTCTCTGCTTCCAGCTTGTCCCAATAATTCATTCTCCACACAGTAGCCCCAGACATCTTTGAAAAATTTAAATAAAATTATTTTATTCTCACACTTAAATCATCCAAGAGGTTTCTTTCTGTACTTAAAATAAAATCAAAGTCTTTCCCTAAGTCTTTCCTACTTAGCCCTCTAACTTCAGCTTTTGCCCTCCCTCTCTCACTCATATGCTCCCTCCACCTTGGCCTTCCTTCTGCTTCAAGCTTCCTTCCATCTTGTCTTCAGGCCTTTACATAAGCGGCTCCTCTCCACATTTTTGCAGGGCTGGCTCCTTGCTATTTCAGTCTCGGATTACATCTCACCTTTTAGAGAAGCTAATAAGTGATTATCCTATCCAAAGTATGTGCCCCCCTGACCATGTCTTATTTTCTTATGGCTTATGCTTTGTTTTCCTCATAACATGCATCATTTAATGATATTTCATGTTTTTATGTACTTCCCACCACCAGAATAAAAATCCTTTTTGTAAATAGAAGGGACTTTATTTACTGTATTTACTGCTAGTTCCTAATGCCTACAGCAATGCTGCTGACGAACAGATATGCAATAAATACGTGTTAAATGAACGAAGGCGTGCTGTCCTTGAAGGCCCCATGGTACCCCCATGTGCAGATAGGTAGAAAGCAGCTGTGAGCCCAGGGGAAAGATAAAGCCTGGAGAACAGTGGAGGGATTAGGTACAATTGTACTACAATTGATTTATGTCTTATAAGGCTTAGCTACCACTTGCATGTGTGTGTGTGTGTTTGGAGAAGAACAAATTTCCCATAATAATTATTTGCAAATAACTTCATTATATCCTTTCTAGGACAAAGCAAACTAAATCTCATCTCTCCTGCTTTCTCGTTAGATGACGAGTAGCTTGAATCAAAACTTTGGCTCTGCCTCTAGTTAGGTGTGTGGCTTCAGGCAGATCACCTATCTTCATATATTCATTCAACAACTATTGATTAAGCGCTCACCATGGACAGACACTGTGCTGTTGTAATGGATGTGATGTTGAACTACACAAACCTAGACTCTGTCCTCATGGAGTCCATACTCTTTTCAGGGAAATGAGCAACCAAAATAATCATACAACTAAATAAAGATCAACTATGACAGGAACTGTAAATATGAAGCCACGTGTAGGGAGCAAGTGCAGTTCAGAGAAGTTCGCCCTGATGATTGCCAAGTTGAGATCAAATGAATAAGTACAAATTAACAGATGAAGGAGGTAGAGGGAGAAGTTCAAAGTCCTGAGTTGGCACTAAGCATGGCATGTTGACGACTCTGATAGAAAACCAGGCTGACAGTGCTCAGAGAGCAAAGGAAAGAGAAATGTGAGATGTGATGGCAAAGACCACTTGAGAACAGATCATGCAGGGCCTGAAGGCCATCTTAAGGACTTTAGTGAATGAAGCAGCCCCTACATGCTGCCCCTCACGGTGGCTTCATCTCTCTCACACCGATAACACCACACATCCTTTGGTGTATACCTATGGTAAACTTCCTGAATGTAGCAAAGAGTATATTATTCCAAACCGAGGCTCGAAAAACTATAAACTCTACACTCTCCTAGATACGTAGAAGGCATACTTGAATAATCTGGGAGGTATCTGCAAAGCAAATTGAATGAAAGCAACCGTATTTGTGTTGGTTCAAAGGGGTACATCTGTGACATTTGCAAGGTCTTTCTCTCAGTCACATGCATGCTCATGATGTCAAACTTTTCTAACAGTAAGAAATCATCGGTTCTGACTTCAGATCTGGTGGCAGTGTTCTTTCAGTTTAAATTTCCATTTCTAACATCTAAGAAGAAAGTGCTTGTTAAAGCAAATTAATATTGTGAAGAGGGTTTCCTGGAGGCATATTTAACCTACTTGCAAGGCTAACTGCTTTATAATACATGGCTTACATGCAAATGGGAAGCCACTAAATGCAAATTAGTTTGTTCATTACAGTGGTCTAGCAAGGCTTAGAAACACATGATCGTTCGTTGAGTTGCTGTGATAAAGTTATAAAGCTGCGTTTCTATAAAAATCACTCATTCTTTCTGTCCGCTCGCTCGCTCAATAAACTTGCTCCTTGGGGAGTCTTCCCCATCTCAGGACATGGCAACTCCACCCTTCTGAAAGTTGCTCAGGCCAAAAAACACAGAGTCATCTTGACTTTTTTCTCCTACACCCTACATCAAATCCATCAGCCAATGCTGAAGGCTCTAGCTTAAACACACATACACACAGACACAGACACCACATACACACACACAATCAACCCACCTCTTGAAGAATTCTTCTTAGTAACCCTTGCAAACTTCCTTTCTAACTGGCATGAATACGTCAAGTTTGGGAATCACAAAACCTCCTGAGATCTTTCCAAGGCCTATAGGTTTAGAACATCTATTGTACATCTTCTCTCTGGGTTTTTTCAACACCTTCAATCCTGCATCTCCAGCCCTGCCCTCTCCTCCAATCTTCAGGCTCATATTCAGCTGCCTGATAGGCATCCAGGATATCCGTTAGCCAACTTCAATGCATTACCTTGCCCATCAGATATGCTTGTCCTTCAAGATTCCCTATTTAAAAAACAAGCGCCAGAATCCACTTAGCCATCCTAGCTACAAACTCCTCTCTCCTCCTTCCTTCCTTGCCCCTCTTAAGGAATCACCAAATACTGCCCATTTGATCTCCTAAATATTTCTCAAAAATATCTCTTCCTCCTTCCCCTACTTACCACTGCCCTAGTTTGGGGGAGCTTATTAGTGTTCTCTGCATTTCCTAGACCTTAATTTACTTCTTCCGTTGTTCAGGGAAGAGGGGCAGGAGAGAAGTTTCCTCTGCAGAGATTTAGCAAGCACAAGCTGAGCATAAACTCATCTGTTCCAATCCCTTGGTACCTTCTAGACCCTCACAGAAACAAACTCAAAAATAAGCTGACAACTTTTTTAATACACAGAAAAAAGTTTGAGGCAAGAGTTATAAAAATATTTCAGTGCCTCTTCTTCCCTGTTCTCTATGAGACATTTGGGAATTCATTGGAGGTGCAGCTTCATTCACTCAACTTGGCAATTTCAACTCTCAGGCACAAAGGAGATGGAAAAGTCTGGAGAGGTCTGGAGGGTTGTGTTTTACTTTTTGTATTGCTTTTCTTTTTTTTTGGTCAAGTTCAGCCGGGGTAAGAAATATAAAAATAAAATATTTGAAATATCACTTACAGACTCGATGACAAGAAATTTAGCTGTGCATCTTAAGTTTGCAAGAATTCCACATGCTTCTAAGGTAAAATAGACTCTGATAGAGAAATGTGCGTACACACACAGACACACACACACACACACAGACATCCTGAATAGGCAACAAGTTACCTGCATTCATCCCAAGAGACAATGAGGGGATCTCTGAAGTAGAGCAATAACTTCAATACTGAATACACCATATCTTTAAAAATGTTGCCACATTACCTCTATTAAATTTCAAACTAGTTTGTAAATAACTGTTTATATAACCAAAGAGGGAAGAATGTGTTATGCGTTTATTTAACTTTGCCAGTTTGTTTCTCAAAACAAGGGAAACCCAAGTTTTGCTTGTCTCTTTACAGTTGTAGCAAATACAACTTGATGCTGTTTGATGGAGGACCCCTGATAAGGGATCCATGATAAAAAAAAATAAGTTTATTTCTAATTGTGGGCATAGCAAGAACATGGATGCTATTTTTATTTCATCGAACTATGCAAAACAACTTATTATAAATAGAAATGTAAGAGTAAACAATGAAAACAATATAAATAATATGGTGGAGATTGCTGATTGCTCCCCTAGTACCGTCCAGTTTTCCCTTCTTCCTTGGTACATGGCTGCTGGCTAGATGAAATATTTCCCACTTTCTCTTGTGGCTAGGTTTGGCCACATAATTAAGTTCTCACCAATGAAATGTGAGCAGAATGGATGTGTGTAATTTGCATAAAAGGAAACCCTTACCCTGAACTTCCTTTCTTTTGCTCTCCAACACATTATCAGATAGCCATGCCTGCAATCAGCTGTGACCATGCAGAAGAGGCTAATGCTCTAAGGGATGGTGCAATGACAGAATGGAAGAAGGAGCCCCTCAGCCTCCATTTGAGCCTGGGAGCAGTTGGGTCTGACCTCTGTATAGGAGAGAATACTGCACAAGTACACCCTTTGGGAGAAGGCAGGATTATCTCTAAAGCATAGTGGCAGCCATAAAGGCAGTAGGCCAGTTGGGGATGCCCCATGAGAAGCATGGCTCTTGAAGGAACACAAATGTATTTTTCCAAGGAAGGTTCATAATGTCCATTTCTTCCTTCCCATGCAAACCAATGTGCGCTTGTTGGTACTTCTTCTCTCATACATATGCTTTCACGACCCCTCCTGTGTGTGTGTACAAGCTGCTAGTGTTGAGCTACAGTGATCAATCTACAACTTGCATTTTCACTGATCACATATATATTTCCAGATGATATCTTATAAACAGAGTGTGTTCTTCTTAATAGCAGTACAAGATCTCTATATAGACTCCATCCTGAATCATAAAAGAAATAAATTCCATATAAATTAAAAACAAAATTGAAAATTAAAAAAAACAAAACAAAACAGTGTGAGAGAGGTCTTCTTAAGTAAGACAGGAAACTCACATGTCATAGTGGAAAAGATTGACATCTTGATAAGAAGAAGAAAACTCAGTATAAAAATGAGCAAAAGATATGTGACAGGCAAGCCTCACAGAAGATGATAAACAAATGATTTCTATATAAACATATGAAAAGATAGGCTATTGCAGTAGTAAGAAAGATGCAACTTGAAACAAGATAGCAATGTTTATTCTTCCTGTTGATGATAATATGAAAGATGGATGTTATTCAGATCTGGCAATTGTAGTGGTAGGAATGTAAACTGCTGCAACTTTTTTGAAAACTAATCTGGTAGTATAGCAACTATTAAAATTTAAAATGTTCATCTTCTTTGACTCAGCAATCTTTTTTTTTTTTTTTGAGGAAGATCAGCCCTGAGCTAACCAACCCTCCTCTTGTTGCTGAGGAAGATTGGCCCTGAGCTAACATCCATGCCCATCTTCCTCTACTTTATATGTGGGACACCTGCCACAGCATGGCTTGACAAGCGGTGTGTAGATTTGCACCGAGGCTTGGAACCAGGGAACCCTGGGGCCGCCGAAGCAGAATGTGCGAATGTAACCGCTGCGCCACCGGGTGGGCCCCAGGAATCATATTTTTAGGAATTTACCTTAGAGAAGTAAACACAAAATGTTTAAGGAAATATGTAAAAAGAGCATTACAGCACTGTTTACAATAGCAGCTAGAGAGAAAAAACAAAAACAAAAAGAAACAAGTGAAATGTTCATCCATAGGATAAAATCCAATGAAATGATGATAATACTTTGGTTAAGCTTTTCTCTTCCTTAAAATGACCTTTGGTTATACTCCAGCATCCTAAAACATTTAGTTAAAAGCCAAAGACTAGTGTCACCTGTGCAAAGAGTAGTTGAGGAAGGGAATGTGGGGCAAAGCATGCTGGGAGAAGGGCAGTGGAGGGAGGGCAAACATGGTATGCTGGGCCCTAGAACCGAGCGAGCGTGGACAGAGAAAGGCTTCTTGTGGTGACTAGGAACCTACCAAGATGCTTCTGCAGAACACGGAGCCATTCTTTGGGGGAAACCCAGAGAATATGTCAACGGTTAGGTTCAGTCAATGAAATTTGTATACTAAAGGAAATGTGGCTTTATTTGGCCATCACAGTATGTTGAGGTCTTGGGGTATCTGGGTTATACCTATACGAATGAATGTATTTGCTGATCTGTGAACACTTCAGTGGAGTAGAGTACAAGAGGAGCTCTTGGAGTTCTTAAACTCTTGGAGTGTTGGGTGCAAGAGGCATCTGACAAGTTTGAACTTCATTCAGGAGAGTAATACGACCAGATTCACATTTTAGAAATATCACTCTGCAGTAACCCAGGAAATGGAACTAAGAAGGAAGCAGACAACTCAAGCAATGGTAGGGTCATACTGAGGTCCTGTACAAGGGCAGTGTCGGCAGAGACGGAGAGGGGAAGACAGATTTGAGAAAGGAGAGATGAACTGTCTAGCAAAATGGCAGGCTTGGGGCTGCTTTCTGTGTCTCTTGCTTCAGCGCCAGGGCAGATGACAGAACCACTCATAAACTCTGGGAATCAGGAGAAAGAGCTGACCTTAGAGAATCATCTTATCCAAAGAGGTTAACTTTTCGCAGACTCTTGTGATATGTCAGCTGTATGACTCTTGATGCATACCAATGGAAATAGAACCTTCAATATTAAATTACAGCAAATGAGTTTTCTCTCTACAGGGCATGAATATGACACTCTTAGCAGGATATGATGTTAGAATAAAGTACTTTAGTAATTATATTTCATTTGATTTCTCCAACTGTAATTGGTTTCTTTCTTTTCTCCTTCACTCAGCACACGGATTTAAGTAATTTCTTTAAGACACAGACTAAATCTAGGAAAGTATATCTACATCTAGGCTTCCCCTTCTAATGCTTCTGAAAATTACATAACTTGAAGGCACACTTCAAATACCTAAGCCATGGTAACAATCTTATAGTACACTATGACTGTGCATAGTCTTTCTGACAAAATTATTAAGAATTTGGTGTGAAAATGAAGACATAAAAAATGCTAAATATGGGGACAGCAAGATGCTTCCTCTCTCCCTGACTTCTATCACAGCTCAAGTTCTAACCCATGAGCCCATGCTGACTGTAAGCCTGGGTATATGCATTGAATTCTGCAAAATGCAGGGAACAGACAGAACATGGACAGAAGCACAAAAAATACCATAAAAATCTGCCTTTTTTAGTTTACACTATCAAGCCAACCCTTTGTTTTGCCTTTATCAAGAGAGGATACACGATTGAAAACCCCAGGAGTCAGCACAGCCTATGGAAAGGGCATGACTTATGAGAGGTCAGCACCTGGAGCTTCAAGGAGCTTCTTTTGCTCACCATCATGCAATGCTTCAAACTGAGATTCTCACGATGAGACTGTAAAGATTTTCAAGATTTAAAATTTAAGGATTTTATGGCTTGTGTTTTTGTTCTACTGTTCCCATATAGGCATTCTGCTGGCTAGAGAGCAGGCTATTGCTATGTATTTGATTTAGTTTCAGAAAGCTTATTGTGCCCAAGTGATTACTTAGTTTAGCTAAAAGCACATTAAAAATACAAAAATGTGTCTGCTATACTGTGAATTAGTTATCTTCCGAAACACCACAGCTAAAAATAACAAGAGTAAAGCTAATTAAAGCAATAATTATAGTGACATTAATTGAGTACTTACTATGTGCCATTCAATTTTTTCAATTAATTCTCACACCAACTCTGTGCAATAGATATAATGAAGAAGTCAAGCTAAGTTAATTTGTGCAAGGTAATACAACATTTAAGTGGCTGAACCAGAATAAAAGCAAAAGTTTCACTGCGTTTTATCACACAGTGAAAGCACAAACAGGCAGATATTCCAGAAGAGCACAAGTTAGGAAGTGTACATAAAGAAGTCACCTAAAGGCTCATTATTATCACTTTGATTTTAAAAACTAAGATGATAATGCTGATGACAGCTAATGTTTACTGTGCATTTATTATGTTTCAGGCTGTATTTTAAATGCTTAAAATCCATTAACTCCTTGAACTCTCAAAACGATTTTATGATTTAAGTACTATGAATGCCCCATTTGACAGAAGAGAAAATTGAAAGACAGAGAGGTTAAGTAACATACCCAAGGTCACATCATAAGAGGTTTAGCTGGAACTGGCTGATGGAAGCAAAGGCAATCAGAATACTAGCATTTACACCAGTGGTCCACAATCATACCGCACATTAGCATCACCTGGGGAGCTTTAAAAACATGGATGATGGGCTCCCTCTTTGACCAGTTAAAATCAGAGGGTCCAGTGAGAGCCAGGGCTCAGTATGTTGCAAAAGCTCCCCAGGTGATTCTAATGCAGACAGAGCTGCGAACCACTCTATTGCACAAAGGCGAGACCACTATTTTTATTCTCAACAAATTATATTTGTGCTCAAGGTCAATGACAGGAGGTAGATAAAAAATCAGTAGTAAATAATAGAAGTGTACCGCTATTGCCTTTGCTATGGTAGAAAATTTACTAGCACTGATTATAAGCAAGAAAATTATACGTAACTTAAAACAAAAACTCCCATAATGGATGCAGAATCTTGGGTTTATTTAATGAATGTCAAAGCCGACTTTCTTATCAGTTTTAATTGGATAGTAAATTCACCCTATTGTTTCCAGAAACAGTTCAGGAATACCATGCGAAGACAGGCCTTGCAGGATCTTTTTTTAATTGAGCACAGACAGATGGTTAATTTCTAAAATGTTAATTTCCTTCCATGGGTTCTATTTTTCACAGCACTTTATTTTTCATAGACACAGAGGGCAATATTTTCAAGGCATAAGAAATATTCCTCTCAATTCAAATGAAGACACACCACTATTTTCCCACTGTTTAATGAATAGGGTTTCAAAAAACAAGTGAAATCCCAAAGAAAATCTAGGATGTAAAATTGTTTATAGCATGATGAAAACTGTCTCTGACTGCAATTTAAAAACGATAGAGCTTTCAGTTCAAGATGGCATCATAAGAAGATCCTGAACTGACCTCCTTCCCAATCTACAATTATATATGGAACAATTTCCTCTGAAAAAAACCTAAAAATTGGCATAGTGATCCCTTCTTATTGGGCAAACGAAAGGGAAACCACATTGAAGCAGGTAGGAAAGGCTGAGATACAATCTCAACATAAACCCCACCTCGGCATGGCAACTCACAGTCAGAAGGGAACTCAAAACCGGAGCTTCTCCTTGAGGAGCAAAGGGTTCATACCCCACATCGGGCACCCCAACTTTCAAGACCAACAACTGAGAGATGAGCCCCAAAAACATCTGGCTTTGAAGCCCAATGAGACCCACAGAGCTATGGTGTTGAGGAACAGCTCTTAAACGGCATGTGCACAGACTCACTCACCCCAGGGCCCAGCACAGCAGCAGTCCTTTGAAAAGTGCTCATACCTTACATGAAAGAGACTCATTTCCTAATTTTGAAGTGTTGGTCCCAGCAGTTTGTTGGGATAGTTTCTGGGCATGGAGGCTGGTGGGTGTCATCTTCCTGCTCTCCCTCTGCCTTGCTAAAGCCATAGTGTACTATCTTTTTTCTTTTTATTTCCCTTCTCTCTCTCTCTCCTTCTTTTTTCTCTTTTTCTTTTTTTCCCTTTTTGGGTGAGTACCATCTTTGTATCCCCTCTCTGCCTCTCTCTAGCCAAGGGCACCATCTTCACACTCTCCCTCTGCCATGCTCCAGAGTGCCAGTTATCGCCAGAGGCGAGCTTCTACAAACATCTGGTGCCCCAGTTTTTACACCTGGTGACCCAGTTTTAGCAGCTGTCACCCAGGGGACGTCCCTTGATTGCCGGGCTGAGGAGGCTAAGGGAGCTTGTGTTTCTTGGTTCCACAAGACTGTAACAATCCGAGAGACAGTTCTTGGCAGACTACCTCTCCCAAGGCACTGCACAGATAGTGGACTGAAACACCTCTGCAGTCTTTCTGAGAAAGGCCTACTTGCTTGTCCAGGTACTTTGGCCTGAGGAACAGGCTTCTGGTTTGGCACACTTATAGGGAACTATGGAGAGGCTCTCAGGGAACCGAGGCTGGTGAATGCAACTTTTGTGCTCTCCCTCTGCCTCGTGCAAGCTAGCTGGTATCTTACAGAAAGGAGTTTAAACCCTTCTCTGGTGTTCTGATTTTTGTGGCTGCTGCTCTGACTCTACTTTGGCACCTGGTTCTAATGGCAGGCACCGCTTACACTTGCAGGTATATATCTGCATTCTTTAAAAGCTGTTGCCTGAGGGTCTGGCTTCCTATCAGCTTGAATCTAGCTGCTAACTGAGATCCTCCTCATTGAGACAGTGACTGGTCTTACCATACCCTCAACTACTAGAAGCTATTAATTATAAAATAGGCTCCTTGGACAATCACAAAGGTTTCAGATAACCAAGAGGTATGGCAGGGTTGAACAATAAGGTTCATCTCCTACACAAGGCCAACCCTTAAAGACTGGGAGGAGTTTCTGTTTCATCTAATGCATAGAAATCAACCTAGAGAGTCAAGCAAAATGAAGAAACAAATGAATATGTTCCCAATGAAAGAACAAAATAAAATCTCAGAAAAAATCTTAATAGAGATATGTAATAGAGATAAGTAATTTATCTGATAAAGAGTTCAAAGTAATGGTCATAAAGATGCTTGCCAAATTCAGGGGAAGAATGGACGAACACAGTGAAAACTTCAACAAAGAGATGGAAAATATAAGAAAGTTCCAAACAGAAGTCACAGAACTAAAGAATATAATAACTGAACTGAAAAATATACTAGATGGGTTCAATGGTAGACTAGATGCAGCAGAAGAAAGGATCAGTGCACTCGAAGACAGAGCAGAGGAACTCACCCAATCAGAGGAGCAAAAAGAATTTAGAAAGTGAAGATAGCTTAAAGGACTTATGGGACAACATCAAACAGACTAATATTCACGTTATAGGAGTCCCAGAAGTAGAAAAGAGAGAGAAAGGGGTGGGAAACTTATTTGAAGAAATAATAGGTGAAAACTTCACTAACCTAGGGAGAGAAACAAACATCTACATCCACACACTTCCAAAGATGAAGAATCAAAAAGACCCGTTCCAAGACATGTTATAATTAAAATGTTAAAAGTTAAAGACAAAGAAAGAATCTTAAAAGCAACAAGAGAAAAATAACTTGTTACATAAAAGGGAACCCCATAAGACTATCAGCAGATTTTTCAGCAGACACTTTGCAGGACAGAAAGGAATGGCACAATATATTCAACATGCTGAAAGAAAAAAATATCGAACCAAGAATACTCTACCCAGCAAAGTTATCATTCAGTTGAAGAAGAGGTAAAGAGTTTTCCAGACAATCAAAAGCTAGAAGAGTTCATCACCACTAATACGGCCATATAAGAAATGTTAAAGGTACTTCTTTAAGCTGAAAAGAAAGGGCGCTAATTAACAACAGAAAACATAAAAATATAAACCTTACTGGTAAAGGTAAATATATAGTAAAGGTACTGGATTCATCACTTTTAAAGCTAGTCAGACCGCTAAAAGACAAAAGTAGTAAAATTAATGGTAACTACAATAATAAGTCAAAGGATACACAAGATAAAAAGATATAAAATGTAACATCAAAAACACAAAATGTGGGGGAGTGGTTAGTGAAAATGTGGAGCTTTAGAATGCATTCAAACTTAAGTTATCAACTCAAAGTAGACTCTTACAAATGTAATTGTTATATGTAAGTCTTATCATAACTACAAGCAAAAACCTATAGCAGATACACAAAAGAACAGGAGAAAGGAATCTAAGCATACCACTAAAGAAAGTCATCAAACCAGAAAGGAAGAGAGCAAGAGAAGAAGAAAGGAACAGAGGAACTAGAAAACAGTCAGAAAACAATGAAGAAAATGGCAAAAGTACAAACCTATCAATAATTACTTTATATGCAAATAGACTAAATTCTCCAATCAAAAGACATAGAATGGCTGAATGAATTAAACAAAAAGACTCATCTATACGCTGCCTAAAAAAGACTCACTACAGACAAAAGGACACACACAGACTAAAATAAAGGTATGGAACAAGATATTCCACGCAAATAGAGGCCAAAAGAAAGCTGAGGTAGCTATACTTAAATCAGGCAAAACAGACTTTAAAACAAAGACTGCAGTTAAGAGACAAAGAAGGGCATTAATATTGGTAAAGGAGTCAATCCAATAAGAAGATATAACATTTGCACCTATTTATGCACCCAACATAGGAGGGCATAAATATATAAAGCAAATATGAACAGACCTAAAGGGAGAAACAGACAGTGATACAATAATAGTAGGGGGTTCTAATACCCCATTACATCAATGGATAGAGCATCCAGACAGAAAATCAATAAGGAAACACTGGCTTTAAATAAAACATTAGACTAGATGGACTTAACAGATATATACAGAATATTCCATCTAAGGCAACAGAATACACAATCTTCTCAAGTGCACATGGAAGATACTCCAAGACAGTTCACATATTAGGCCACCAAAAAAGTCTTAACAAATTTAAGAAGACTGAAATCATATCAAGCATCTTTTATGATCACAATGGTATGAAACTAGAAATCTATTACAGGAATAAACCAGAAAATTTACAAATATGTGGAGACTAAACATCATGCCACTGAACAGCCAATGGGTCAACAAAGAAATCAAAAGTGAAGTTAAAAAAATAGCTTGAGGGGCTGGCCCCGTGGCCGAGTGGTTAAGTTCGCGCGCTCCGCTGCAAGCGGCCCAGTGTTTTGTTGGTTCGAATCCTGGGCGCGGACATGGCACTGCTCATCAAACCATGCTGAGGCAGCGTCCCACATGCCACAACTAGAAGGACCCACAACCAAGAATATACAACTATGTACTGGGGGGCTTTGGGGAGAAAAAGGAAAAAATAAAATCTTTAAAAAAAAATAGCTTGAGATAAACAAAAATGGAAATACAACATATCAAAACATATGGAATGCAGCAAAAGGAGTTTTAAAAGGGACGTTCAGGGGCTGGCCCAGTGGCGTAGCAGTTAAGTTCACACGTTCCGCTTTGGTGGCCCAGGACTCTCCAGTTTGGATTCCAGGTGCAGACATGGCACTGCTTGGCAAGCCACACTGTGGCAGGCGTCCTACATAGAGAGTAGAGGAAGATGGGCATGGATATTAGCTCACGGCCAGTATTCCTCAGCAAAAAGAGGAGAATTGGTGGCAGATGTTAGCTCAGGGCTAATCTTCCTCCAAAAAAAAAAAAAAAAAGAGGCACGTTCATAACAATAATTGCCTACCTCAAAAAATAAGAAAAATCTGAAATAAAAATCCTAATTTTACACCTCAAAGAACTAGATGAAGAAGAACAAACAAAGCCCAAAGTTAGTAGAAGTAAGGAAATAACAAAGAGCAGAGCAGAGATAAATAAAATAGACTAAAAGGACAATTGAAAAGATCAATGAAACCAACAGCTAGTTCTTTGAAAAGATAAACAAAATTGACAAACTTTTACCTACGTTCATCAAGAAGAAAAGAGAGGGGGCTCAAATGAATAAAACCAGAAATGAAGGAGGAGACATTATAATTGATAAGACAGAAATACAAAAGATCATAAGAGACTATTATGAACAATTATATGCCAACAAATTGGACAACCTAGAAGAATGGATAAACTTCTAGAAACATACAACCTTCCAAGACTGAATCACAAAGAAATAGAAAATCTGAACAGACTATTTACTGGTAAGGAGATTGAATCAGTAATTTAAAAGATGACTTCGCTACTGAATTCTACCAAACATTCAAAGAAGAATTAATATTAATCCTTCTCAAACTCTTCCAAAAAATGGAAAAGGGAATGCTTCCAAACTCATTTTTATGAGGCCAGCATTGCCTTGATACCAAAATGAGAAAAGGATACCACAAGAGAAGAAAATTACAGGTCAATATCCTTGATGAACATAGATGCAAAAATCCTCAACAAAATATTAGCAAACCAAACTCAACAATATGTTAAAAGGATCATACACCATGATGAAGCAGGATTTATTCCAGGGATGCAAGGATGGTTCAACATCCAGAAATCAATCAACGTGATATACCACATGGACAAAATGAAGGATAAAAATCATATGATCTTCTCCATAGATGCAGAAACAGTGTTTGACTAAATTCAGCAACCATTTATGATAAATCTCTCAACAAAGTGTGTATAGAGGCAATGTACCTCAACATAATAAAGACCATATATGACAGGCCCACAAGCTAACATCATGCTCAATGGTGAAAACTTTTCCTCTAAGATCAGGAATACGACAAACATGCCCACTATTGCCACTTTTATTCAACATAGGATTGGAAGTCCTAGCCAGAACAACTAGGCAAGAAAAATAAATAAATAAAAGTCATGGAAATTGAAAAGGAAGAAGTAAACTGCCACTATTTGCAGATGACATGACATTATCTATAGAAAACCCTAAAGACTCTACCAAAAAACAGTGAGACGTAATAAACAAATTAAGTCAAGTTGCAGGATACAAAATCAATATACAGAACATGGACGCACCTTGAGGGTATTACAATAAACAAAATAAGTCAGAGGGAGAAAATCAAATACTATATGATCTCACTCATAAATAGAAGATAAAAACAACAACAAACAATCACCTAGAGACAGAGATTGGATTGGTGGTTACTAGAGAGGAAGTGGAGAGGGGGGAGGGTATAAGGGGTAATTAGGCACATGTGCATGGTGATGGATTGTAATTAGTCTTTGGGTGGTGAACATGATGTAATCTACACAGAAATCAAAATGTAATGATGTACACCTAAAATTTATATAATGTTATAAACTAATGTTACTGCAATAAAAAATACATGTTTATTACGTATGCATCATAAGTACTTTTTGAATAAATGAATTAAAAAAAGAAATCTGTGATGTATCTATATGCTAATAATGAACTATCAGAAAGAGAAATTCAGAAAACAATCCCATTTATAATTGCACCAAAAAGAAAAAAATATCCAGGAATAAATTTAAACATGGAGTTGAAAGACTTGTACACTGAAAATTATGACATTAATAAAAGAAATTGAAGAAGAACAAAATAAACGGAAAGATAGTCCATGCTCAGGCACTGGAAGAATTAATATTCTTAAAATGTCTAAACTACCCAAAGCAATCTACAGATTCAATGCAATCCCTATCCAAAATTCCAATGGCATTTTTCACATAAATAGAACAAATAATTCTAAAATTTGTATGGAACCATAAAAGACTCTGACTAGCCAAAGCAATCTTGAGAAAGAAGAACAAAGCTGGAGGCATCACATTCCCTCATACCAAAGTCTATGACAAAGCTATAGTAATCAACACAGCATGGTACTGGCATAAAAACAGACACATAGATCAACGGAACAGAATAGAGAGCCCAGAAAAAAACCCATGCATACATGGTCAATTAATTTATAAAAGGGAGCCAAGAATACACAATGGGGAAAGAAAAGACTCCTCAATAAATGGTGCTGGGAAAACTGGACAGTCATATGCAAAAGAAGGAAACTGGACCACTCTCTTATGCCATATACAAAAATTAACTCGAAATCGATTAAAGACTTGAATTTAAGACCTAAAACCAAAAACTCCTAGAAGAAAACGTAGGCAGTAAGCTCCTTAACAGTGGTCCTGGAGAAGACTTTTTGGATTTGACACCAAATGCAAAGGCAACACACGCAAAAATAAACAAGCTGGACAACACCAAACTAAAGAATTTCTGCACAACAAAGAAAACCATCAATAAAATGAAAAGGCAACCTATGGAATGAGAGAAAATATTTACAAATCATTTATCTGATAAGGGGTTAATATCCAAAATATATAAAGAACTCATATAACTTAATAGCAAAAGGAAACAACCTGATTAAAAAATGGTCAGAAGATCTAGACAAACATTTTTCTAAAGAAGACATACAGATGGCCAACAGACACAGGAAAAGAGGCTTAACATCACTAATCAGCAGGGAAATGCAAATCAAAACCACAATGGGATGTCATCTCACACATGTTAGAATAGCTATTATCAAAACGAGAAGAAATAGCAAGGGTTGCAGAGGATGTGGAGAAAAGGGAACCCTTGTGCACTGTTGGTGGAAGTGTAAATTCATGCAACCACTATGGAAAAGAGGATGGTCCCTCAAAAAATTAAAAATAGAAATACCATATGATCCAGCAATTCTACTTCTGGGTATTATCCAAAGAAAATGAAAACACTAACTTGAAAAGATATATGTACCCCTACGCTCACTGCAGCATTATTTAGAATAGCCAAGATATGGAAACAACCTAAGTGTCCATCAACAGATGAATGGATAAAGAATCATGCTACCTACACACACACACACACACACACACACAGAGGAATATTATTCGGCCACAAAAAAGAATGAATTCTTGCCAATTGTGACAACATGGACGGACCTTGAGGATATTATGCTAAGTGAAAGATGTCAGACAGGGAAAGCCAAATACTCTATGATTCCACTTCTACGTGGAATCTAAAACTACAAAAAGTAAAAAACAAGACAATCAAGCTCATAGATACAGAGAACAGTTTGGTGCTTGCTAGAGGTAGGGCATGGGGGTGGGCGAAATGGGTGAAGCGGATCAAAAGGTACAAACTTCCAGTCATAAAATAAATAAGTCATGGGGATATAATGTATGGCGCAGCAACTACAGTTAATAATACTGTGTTGCATATTTGAAAGTTGCTAAGGAAGTAAAGTTAAAAATCCTCATCACAAGAAAAAAAATTCTGTAACTATATATGGTGACAGATGTTAACTAGACTCATTGTGGTGATCATTGCACAATAGAAACAAATATGGGATGATTATGTTGTACAGCTGGAACTTATACAATGTTCTATGTCACTCATACCTCAATAAAAACAAACAGACAAAAAAATAACTATGCCCTCTCTCTCTGGGGCAAATAAAAAGGCTATGAGGAAAAGTAAGCTAAAAAGGACCATTCTTGGTAAACCTAATCTGTTGAGGGAAGTGAGGAAGAATACTGACTCCATCAAGACATTTTCTCAAAGTCATAGTTAAAAAACGTAACCACGTTCCCCGGTCAGCCCTCCTCCCTGCCCCCCCATTTTAGTTTCCTTCAACCAACGGAACTCTTGGAACAACTAACAGCAAATGCAAACTGTGGAAGCGGCTAAAATTGAGTGTTCCTTCCCCATGACAGTGTTGATGCAATGACCCCAATAAAAAAATCCATCACAACCAAACCACCACATAGGAGGTGCAGTCAAACTCTGGCCCTTGCTTCTTTCCCCAATGGACTCACTACCAGGCTAGCCACACTGGAGGAAAGAAGAGTCTGGAAAAAGTTACTCTCCCTGAAAAGCACACATACTAGTTTAGCCAATTTGTTATTTTCATTTTTAAAATGATTTCTTAACCACAGTCAGGTTTCTTAAAGTGCAGGGTATTTCTCTTTTAGAGACTATGGCCTTTCCCTCATTCTTTTGGTTGACACAAAACCGCTCACTCGCAGGGCCGTGGCTTATCATATTATGTCTTTGGCACACTTTCCCTCTCAGTATAGGTGCGTCACCAGTTGTTTTTGTCATTTCCCTCTTTGCTGGTGTTTTCCTCCTATTGTGGCTCCAAATATCAAAGTAGGTCATCCACAGATAAGGGTACAGAAAAATAAATTACAAAATCTAGTCTTTTGTTTCCTTTCATAAAACTGACTAACGGGGAAGAAAACTTTTTGGCTTATTATTTATATCCTAAATTTTTTCACATATCCTTATTATTTTCAGCATTGAAATATTTGTCATTGTTTTTTTAAAAAGAAATCTTACATAGAGTTAATTACCTGTTGAAAGAGAGAGATGCCCTTTAGGGGTTAACTTTTTGAAAACCATTGGCAAGTTTTCAGTAAAATCTGAATGGATTTACAAAATCAGCTTCTCCCTTATTATTTAGTTCATGTTTTCCTGAGCAGTATGAAGCCTGTAAAGTATGCATAGCACATCAGGCCAACTAAAAAAGTTTAAGGGTTCTACTGCGTTTCTAGATAATAATAAACGGACTTTATTTGGAATATACAGCTCTATAGCAGCTGTCCCAAACATGTATTTTATTAGATTTGTTGTCACTTCTACCATAGACTGGGTTTCAGAATCTGAATATATGAACATTTAAGAAGACACCCAACTATCTGTGAGTGATTCTGAATTTCATGAGAGTATGAATTCACTTAAAATTAGATCGAGATCTCAGTTTACTGTGATCACTGTCTCCTGATACTCAAGTAGAGAGTCTGAGAGAACCAAAAGACCCAGGGGGATGCATGTCAGGGTAGGGAGAGAAGATTTCAAGCTTCTACATTCAGAGGTAAAAATCAACATTATCCTTGAAAATCTCTTAAAAATCACTCAACTTGTTCTTGAAGGAAACTACAGTACAGCCTCTCCACGTGTTCTTGGCAGTCAGCCTTGTTGCGTTTTGGTTTTATTTCCAGCATTGTAAAAGATCACCGTGTTTTGTGCTGAGCATCCCATGTTGTGGTTGGCTTGCATTTAGAGGCCAAGTTTTATTGGGGGAGAGGAGGATGTACACAACATGTTTAAAACACCAGAACCACACTCAGGGCTGCAAGATGTCCACACTATGAAAGGACAGGAAGCTGGCACAGACGGAGCGGACAGAAGCTTCACGTGAATTCCTTCACAATATTGACTGAGCACCTACTGTCTTCCAGGCAACATTCTAGGTGCTATGTATAGAAAACAAAGCTCCTGCCATCACAGAGCTCACATTCTAGAGAGTGGAGGGAGATAATACAAATATAGAAGGAAATATGTCGACTAGATAGTGCTAAGACTGAGCAGGAAGAGTACAGCAGGATAAAAGAGGTGGGGCACTCTAGGGGTTCAGGGGTGTCTCATATGGGGCAGGAAGGGAAATCTTACCGAGAAAAGGTACTATTGGAGCAGGTATTTAAGACAGTGCCTAAGCAAGCCACGCTGCTATCTGGAGGAGAAGCGTGATCGCCAGAGGAAAAGGAGCGAGTCTAAGTGCCCCGAGCAAGGAGCCTGCCTGAGCCTGACACAAGCAACACCAATCTGCCGTTTATGTAATCTGGCAAGTGAACTTGACTTCTTTATTTCAAATTATTTTCTCTGCGTTAAGACTATATAGACAAATTCCTATAACGTAAATAATTTAGCACTGGCTACGGACCTGGCTATGGACCAGGCAGCATTCTAAGTGCTTTGTATGCATTGTTTAATTCCCATAGCAAACCTTCCGAGGTCGTTATGATTACCTCCATTTCCAGAGTAAGCAAATGAAGCTCAGGGATGTAAGCAACATACCCCAAATCTCAGAGCCAGAGGTGGGTGAAGCCCGGTTTACTACTCAAGCCCGTTGACTCCAGGGCCTAAACTGCTAATCTTTATTGCCTCCCAGGGCTTGTGAATATGACATGATCCCACTGGGAATACACTGCATAGACCGCCCTTCTAAAACCCGAGAAGTCACTGAAGAATGCTATTTATAGCAACACCATAGACAAATCCTACGTGCGACACATGTCTCTATATACCCAGGAAGGCAAAACCCAGAGTTTCTTTGTGAAATACTGTTCTGAAAGCAGAAACACTTTTTATTGCTGCCATTGTCATGAGTGGAATACAGTTTATGCCTAAACATTTAATAAATTCCGATGCTATTAATGTATACAATAGATTTTCATGATTAAGATTTATACTTTTTGAGATACAGCATATACCAGCTAACCTATAGCTATTCCTAACAACATGTTAAAATAAAAACTTGATATATATTGAAGGTGTTATCTGCACTATATCAAGGGTCATTTAGCATTATGTACTATTATTTTATCAAAACATTTAGTTCAAAATTGGCTCTCAAAATCTGCAATAATAAATTGTCCGTTGATTCTCATTCTTCAGTGATGGTGTGTATCATGTTTTGTTAGTACTGCTGCCTGCACGAGAGACCTGACTAGTTCTCAGGCTATTGCCAACACCCATCTGGCGGAGCTTTGGTTATTCCCAGAGCCTCGCATGTTCTAGCACACGTTAAGTGCTACAGCACGCACACGTTTGAGGAGGTAATAAATTTCCATTAAAGCAAAGTTGAAAATTCAAATCAAGTTTTGAAAAGAACTGAGTTGTATAATATCTTCATGCTTTTGTTCCTACTACGTAAGCGTCTTCACCATATCCAGCAAGTTCAGTTTAGATACATAAGAAAGATACCAAGATCAGATCAATTAATATTAAGGACTAAAGATCAATTCTGAATTACTCGGTAAAAACGTTTTGCTGTAATACTCTACTAATAAAACTTCAATAAACTGTTTAAAAACCTGCAATCAATTTAGCACATTTCTAAGTAGGTTATTTTTTTTCAAGGAATTTTTTAAAAGAGAATGTATATTGCTTTATGTATATGTAGGGGAATTCTAGATTCCTGTGTATTTAAACATTTTGTACAGGAAGGAAAATCACAATAACCTTAATATATGAGCCTTTCCTCAAATATATCTCCAGATTGTAATAAACATATATAGTAGAAACAAAATAAAATCTCATATGCTGCACCCATATCATTCTACCATAACTCTCATTTAAAGAACACAAATTCAGAGGGTGACATCAGCATCATGGCAGAGTGAGTTGTCCCCTTTGTCTCTTTCCTCTAAGTTACGCCTAGTAGGACATCCATAGACCATCAAAGGACTCTCTGCACAGCACAGCAGAATGCCTAAGAGATCCATGCATTTATACATCTGAAAGCGGGTGGACTGGACCTCGTGGAGGCAGTGGAACCAGGGGAGCAGTGGCAGCAGGTCCCAAGACTAGAGGTTTCAGGAACTGTGGCCATGCCTATGACCAGAGGCCCCAGGAAGTGAGGTAACATTCATGAATGGAGGCCCCAGGAATCCATGCAGCTCACGCTCATAGAGGTACCAGGAATCACTGTGGGGCCAGCGACTGGAGGCCCCTGGAACCACAATGATATCTGTAATCTAACCCCCTTCCCCAACCCTGGCTTCCCCAGTAGTGGGGGCTACATCAAAGACCCTGATACCCCCGGCAGCTGTGGCAGGACATGTGACCTGAGGTTCCAGGAATCGCACCAGCACCCAAGACCAGAGACTGCAGGGACCACAGCATCACTTATGGTTCAGTCCCTCATCCTCCCCCAGTAGTGGCAGGTGGTACCTGCAACCTGAGGCTTCAGGAACCACAGTGGTGCCCGCAACCTGCCCCCTCCCACTCCCCTGGCAGTGGCGCTTCTGATACGAGCCACTCCAGCAGCTAGGGCTACCTCCAAGACCCTGATGCTCTGGCAGCAGCAGTGGCCATGACCTCAGGATCCAGGAAACGTGCTGGTGCCCAAGACCAGAGGCTACGGAAACCACAGTGGCGCTCATGGTTCAGCCCCTCGCCCTCTCCCAGTAGTGGCGGATAGTGCCCAGGATCCAAGGCTTCAGGAACCACAGTGATGCCCACCACCCAGCCCCCAGCAGTGGTGACCCCACCACCAGTGCTGCCAGTAGTGGGGGCTGCATCCAAGATCCTGAGTACCCAGCAGTGCTTGTCATGCTCCTGACCTGAGTTTCAGGAACTGCGCAGTCACTGGACACCAGAGGCACCAGGAACCCGACAGCACTTGTGACCCAGGTACCCCTCTAACCATGGCAGTGATGGTATTGCCTATGACCCTGGCCAATGTGGCAGCGGTGGTGACTCCTACAAACCCAGCACCCCTGGCAGCAGCACTGCCAGCACCCCCAGATAACCTGAGAGCAGCAGCACAGGCAGCACACATGGCAGCAGCACCTGAGCCTGCAGAGCTTGCAGAGCCAGGTAACAGCAACAATGGAGCCTACAACTCTGGTTGCCCTCAGTTGCAGGGGTCACTCAAACTTTTGCCACCCCACCAGTAGCAGTGGCACCTGCAGACCCAACAAATCTGGACATGGTGGAGGCACCTGTGACTCTGGCTCCTGCCTACTCTCTCCCTCCCCACACTGTAGTGGGGAAACCCATGACCCAGGAAACTGCAGAAGCAGCAGAGGTGCTTGTCAGCCCGGGGACTTTGGTGGTAACACCCATGATTGCAGCAACATCATAAGTAGCAAGGCACCAGCAACCTTGAAAGCACAAGAAGCACAACGAGGGCACTAGTGATGCCTCTAGCTGAGCCACTGGAGGGTGGAAAGTGCAGCCTGTCAAATACAACCACAAGCAGCTCAGAATCAAAGTAACCAAAGCCTTACCCAAATAGAAAGTTGTTTGCTACCACAAATGTGCTGGCAGAGGGACAACTCATCAAGTAGCATGAAGAACTTACAGTAACATGGTATCACAAAGAGAAAATGAACAGTCTCCAGAAACCAAACTTGAAGTCACGAAAGATTGCTATCTCACTGACAGAGAATTCAAAACAGCTGTCAGGAAGAAACTCAACAAGTTAGTTCGAGGAGCTCAGGAATAAAATTAATGAACAGAAGGAGTACTTCAAAGAGACTGAAACTCTACAAAGGAGCCAAACAGAATTCTGGAGCTGAAGAACATAATAAATGAGATGAATAAACAATTAGAAAGCATGGGAAATAGGGCAGACTATATGGAAGAGAGAATTAGCAAGCTCAAAGATAGAAATCTAGAAATGATTCAGGTGGAAGAGGAGAGAGAAGTAAGATTTTAAAAAGATGGAGAAATTCTACAAAAATATCTGACTTAATTAAAAGCAACATAAACATAATGGGTATCCCAGAGAGACAAGTGAGGGAGAAGGAAGCAGAGAGCTTACTTAAAGACAGAATAGCCGGGAAAGTCCGAAACCTGGGGAAGGAACTGGATATACAAGTACCTGAAGCTAATAGAACAACTAATTATTTCAATGCAAAAAGACCTTCTCCAAGGCACATGATACTAAAACTGTCAAAAGTCAGTGACAAAGAAAGAAAATTAAGGGCAGCCTGAGAGAAGAAAATAACTTACAAAGGAATCTCCATTAGGCTATCAGCATATTTCTCAGCAGAAACTCTACAGGCCAGGAGAGAGTGGAATGATACATTCAAAACATTGAAAAATAAAAACTGTCAGCCAAGAATACTCTATCCAGCAAAGTTATCTTTCAAATATGAAAGACACATA